>NC_053038.3:487197395-487507658 GCF_002575655.3 Aegilops tauschii subsp. strangulata | reverse complement strand
GCTGTCCAGCTCGCTGCCGGCTAGCTCCCTAAGCTCAAAACGAGGCCTTGGGGGGCCGCCCTTTTTGCTCCATCTCAGGGCCGGCCCCGATGGCTTGTGCGGCTTACAGTATCAGGGGGCATCTCAAGCTTGCCGCGGGGCATGGCCTGGCCAGTAATCACCTGTGCGGCGGCTGGAAGCCTTCGGCGTCTTGCCCTGTTTCTCGGGCATGGAGTGGCAATGTCTCCAGTAATGCAGTGCAGCACGTCGCCCGCCATTCTCATTTGACTGTCCGGAATTCTGAAAGATGGCGCTCGATCCCGAAAGCTTCGCCAGAGGACGGGACCGCCGTTGCTGGTAGGTAAATTTAGTTTTTGGGTCAGTTGGGTGTGAATTCTTCAACAACTCCATGGTGTTAGAAGAATGATGCTTTTTTGTGTTATGAAGCCTCAACTTTTAATGTGCCGTGAGACGAAATGCATTGCCCAAAACCTTTCCTCTAGTTAATACCAGCAGCCAGTTTGATGTAAATTGCAACACCAGTGTTCTAATGTTTGTTTTGTTCTGTTCTGTTCTTCAGAAGGGAGGATGACTGTACTCGTCATTGGTGGCGGTGGAAGGGAACATGCGCTCTGTTATGCTTTGACCCGTTCACCTTCTTGCGACACAGTTTTATGCGCCCCTGGTAATGCTGGTATTGCTCAATCCAGAGACGCGGTCTGTATATCGGACTTAGATATTTCTAGTAGTGATGCTGTTATATCGTTCTGCCGCAAGAGGGGAGTGGGAATGGTGGTAGTGGGTCCTGAAGGTCCTCTCGTTGCGGGTCTTGCGAATGACCTTGTCAAAGCTGGGATACCTACCTTTGGTCCGTCGTCCGAGGCTGCAGCATTAGAAGGATCAAAGGACTTTATGAAGAGGTTGTGTGATAAGTATAATATCCCCACTGCTCAGGTACTTCAGTTTACATTTGTGTTACGTACTATACCTTCCAGGGGCCACGGGTGGTTTGTTTTCACGAGATGCCTGCATATGAGAAATGTTATATCGTTTTAGGCATAAATATTTCCTTCGTCCCGAGGCAATGCTGCTGACCATGTTTATGTTGTGCTGATTGGTCCTACTAAGTATACATGCAATGAACTGTCACTTTCTGCTGGACAAACATTGTGTGACTGCATTATTTCCAACCATAGTTCATAAGTCATAGTTGATAATTTGATATCCCTCTAAAGACAGATTGCTTTTTGAAATGAAGTCATCTTATTACTGTAGAAAAGGTCTCTAAAATCACTTTAGCAGAGAACAGTGAAATTGATACTCCTCTTTGTTGATACTTATTGTAGATTCAGATGTTAAGGCATACAATTGAAGCTAATACGAGTACTCTTCTCTCTATCATGTAGTACCGCACATTCACGGATCCTGCAAAAGCTAAAGAGTACATCAAGGATCAAGGGGCCCCTATTGTTGTCAAAGCTGATGGATTGGCAGCTGGAAAAGGCGTTGTTGTTGCTATGACTTTGGATGAGGCCTTCGAAGCAATAGACTCTATGATGGTTGACGAGTCATTTGGTTCTGCTGGTTCGCGGGTTGTCATTGAGGAGTATCTGGAGGGCGAAGAAGCCTCTTTCTTTGCATTAGTAGATGGTGAAAATGCTTTGCCACTTGAATCAGCACAGGATCACAAAAGAGTTGGTGATGGTGATACTGGTCCAAACACGGGTGGTATGGGTGCATACTCCCCTGCGCCAATAGTGACCGAAGAGCTTAAGAGCGTGATCATGGAAACCATAATTATTCCAACTGTTAAAGGTATGGCTGCTGAAGGATGCAAGTTTGTTGGTGTATTATATGCCGGGCTTATGATAGAGAAGAAATCTGGGCTGCCTAAGCTTATTGAATATAATGTGCGATTTGGGGATCCTGAATGCCAGGTTAGTGATTATCTGTCAGCTGCCTCTTAAGATATTTATATTTTCCCTATTCAAGCATTACAAGTTTGTTTTTGTTTTTTAGTCACAGTATGATCAAAATGTTCTTGATGAGGGTTGGACAATATCACAATAGAATACAATGTTTTCAACTCCTTCCCAACGGTGTTTGTCCTCGTACTCTTGTGATGCCCTAATGAAGCTCTGTTCATACTTAGTTTCTTTAGTGATGCCTTAATAAAGTTCTCCTCATACTTTATAGCTTGTTGCTCGAGTGTTTTTCTGGTAACATATTGTAGTAGTCCATGACATTAGAAATCGGCGTTCAGAGGTACATCTTGTAGAATGTGCTCATGTCTAAAACAATGTACATTTGTAACAGAGTGAGTGCCTTACAAATGCCAGCTGAACTTTTGTGTCTTGTTCTCATGTACATTTACTTGCGATACATAAGCAACACAACCTGCTTTTGTTCACTGCTTAAACTTTCTTCTTTTGGAACTAGCTCGCCATTTATTTCTTCAATCATCTTGTGCGACCTATCCATGCTATTCTATTGTTCCATGTAATTCCAGAAGCGCAGTCAATTTTGTTGACATCTGTGGGATCTTCATTTTTTAGCTGTCTGCTCAAAGGCATATGTGAACTTTTAAATTAATGATGCAACTTTATACTCACAGTTCAGTCCAGTATGCCCTTGTTAAGTTTGGTAGGCATTTATAGAATATTTGATAGCCGATGTGATGTTTTTCTTACCACATAGGTTATCATGCTTTTGATGTACACAACACAGTATCTTACCACATTTCTAATACGTTTCTTAACTTTCCTAGTTGACCCGTCACATTTTGTTTTCCATCAGATTCTGACTCTGCATTCCTGTATTAATTCCTTCCTTTGTCTCAGGTTCTGATGATGAGATTGGAGTCTGATCTTGCACAGGTCCTGCTATCCGCATGCAGAGGGGAACTGGGCAAGGTTTCGCTAACCTGGTCACCTGAAATCGCGATGGTGGTCGTGATGGCGAGTGAAGGGTACCCTGGCTCTTATAAGAAGGGAACCGTGATAAAAAACATCGACAAGGCCGAGCAGGTTTCTCCAGCTGTCAAGATATTCCATGCTGGGACAGCTTTGGATGGAGACGGCAACCTTGTAGCTGTCGGAGGCCGAGTTCTTGGCGTAACTGCGAAGGGCAAGGACATTGAAGAAGCGAGGTTTAGAGCGTACGATGCGGTAGATGTTGTCGACTGGCCAGAAGGATTCTTCAGGCGAGATATTGGTTGGAGGGCACTGAAGCAGGAGCAGACGGCTAACTACTGATTAGTTAGGTTTCCTAAATCTGGGGTGAGCTTCCATCCTCAAGTGAAATGAAGACAGTAGAGTCACCATTGTTGTGGTTGCGGAATTGACAGGAGCATAGCTTCTCCCGTCGAACATGAGCATCTTTTGGCCATGGTTTGGCTCCGAACCATTTGTAGCAGTCATGTATTTTCCACAAGTCAGGCAATGTGTCAATTGCTCTTGAGGTGCAATAATAATACCACCAACCAACTATTTTCAAGTGAACATAACCATGTGATCTCTAAATAAGCATCTCCTTGCAATCCTTCGTAAGTACCCCCTCCGTAAAGAAATGTAAGAGCGATTCGGGGTTCATTGCCATCACTATTCACTACTGATATGAACAGAACAGTCTCCTCCTCCGTGTCACCCACCAATCCATTGTCATCTCTTTGCTACTCTTTTTTTTTGTTGGTATGGATCTCTTTGCTACTTCAAGTTGCTGTTTGGTAACATCCAGAGCATTCTAGTATGCATCTTCGCCTTGTATATATCGTTTGAAAGTTGCTGTTTTTAACCGTGAAGTAGTACCGGCACTACATATTTTAGCATACAAACAAGAAAATTAGTGTAAAGGGGATGGTGGCTGAATGAAATTCCTCAAAAGAAAAAATGTGCCTGGATTTTGCCTCTTCTTTTTTTGAGAACAAAATTTTTTTCTGGATGAAGGACATGCCTTACGTTTAGTTGCTGCACTGCCTACAGAGCTCAATGGCCCATCTATGTTGGGCTTTTATTCAACGACGGCCCAAACAGACCGAAACGGGGCCTCTCAGAGCAACGAACCGAGCAGAGAGTTGCGCCGTGCTAGCGTAGAGCTATCGTTTCGTTTAGTCCCACCTCGCGCAGCCAGAGCGGAAGGGAGGCGAAGACGCGCTATATAAGAGGACCCAGGCCACAGGAAGAAGCATACCTTTCTCGGCCTTTTGGCTAAGATCAAGTGTAGTATCTGTTCTTATCAGTTTAATATCTGATATGTGGGCCATGTGCCCACAATGATATTAAATTTATTTTTTATGGGGAAGGGCCCACCACAGTAGCTTGCTGCTGGGGCCCTTGCGTGTCGCCCAGGCGTTGCACTACTGCCTGGGCTGGCGCACCCCAACCAAATCAGATTGTAAATATTTTTCTCTTGCCTTCTTCGGAACCCAAAACTGATGTTTGTTTCTGAAGCTAGCTCTAATCTGGTTGCTTGTAGTGGATTGCAGCACATCTTGCTGAAGCGGCTGCGGGAGGAGCACCTCCTCCTATCTCTCATTCATGAGCATAAACAGGGAACCAAGTCCACAGCCACCGCTGCAAGAAATTGTTCTCGTAGGACACACACTTTAGTGCACGTAGAGAACATTCTTCTCAAAATACATGAAAAACACAAATTATTATTTCAGTTGGCCTTTTTGGTTTTTGTTGCTGTATTACACGCTGCAGCAAGGAAACGCCGTGTGTTGACCCCTCCTGCCGAAGCCTTCATCTCGCCGCCGTCGGACCCCTCTTCCCCGGCCCCTTCCCCTCGCCGCCATCAGCGGCAACATATGAAGGCGACATCGAGCATCAGTGGCAACGTCTGGGAATAAATCTTACATCTATCATCATGTATTCATAGCGTTTGTTTAGACTATTTGCTTCATTCAAACATTCTCCGAAAATAGTTGTGTTTCCATATATGATAAACAGTTGCATTTTCTCTATAACCTTGCATTCTCGGACAGCCCTGCTGTTTCAGGTGTTTCATGTGCCCTTCACCGTACAACTTTTGCATCTTTTCATTTGTTGTAATGCAATCCATTCATCACTACAGAAATGGATTATGTTTTTGTTGCGGTATAAAACGATTTGTAGACCAAGAGATCTACATCATGGAGCAGGTACACTATTCTTTGTTTTTATCAAGGTACACCACTGGCTAGGATTAACTGCCGTGGAAACATGGGGCTAGCACGTCGCGGATCAACTCGTCGAAGTTACGGCGAGAAGAGCCGCCGGGCTCGGTCGCCTTGACCGCTTTCTCCCTCCACTCCTGCGCCTTCTTCTTCATCACCTTCCCCTTCCCACCCTCCATGACCTCCGTGATAAGGTCCGCGATGGCGTCGCGCCGGACGCTGCCGTCGATCTCCACGCCGACGCCCCATTCGGTGCACTGGTACCGGCAGTTGGTCTGCTGGTCCGCGAAGAACGGCCAGCTGATGACGGGCACGCCGCCGCACATGCTCTCCAGCGTCGAGTTCCAGCCGCTGTGCGTCAGGAACGCGCCCACGGCCGGGTGGCGCAGCACCTCCTGCTGCGGGCACCAGGAGGCCACCAGCCCGCGCCCCGCCGTCTCGGCCGAGAACTCCGGCGGGAGCACGGCGGTGTCGCCCTTGACGAGGTCGGGGCGGATGACCCAGAGGAAGTGCCTCCCGCTCTTGGCCAGCCCCCACGCGAACTCCACCAGCTGCTCGTTGGTCATGACGGTGATGCTGCCGAAGTTGACGTACACGACGGAGCCGGCGTCCTTGCCGTCGAGCCACGGCAGGCACTCCTCCTCCGGCTTCCACAGGCTCATGTTGATGGTGGAACTCGGACCCTTGAGTGGCGCCAGCAGCGAGACCGGGCCGATGGTGTAGACCTTGGGCAGGCCGAGCGCCTCCATGGCCGCCACCTCCTCTCCCTCCAGGTCGTCGAAGGTGTTGACGATCACGGCCGACGCACCGGCCGCGCGCTCCGTTATCCCGACCGCGAAATGCAGCATGTAGTCGTCCGGGGCCGGGCTGCGTATGAAGCTCGGGAAGTCCCTGAACCTCATGTTCCTCAGGCCCGGCACGTCCTCCACCGGCGTGTCAAGGTACTTGGCTGTCAGCTGTTCGACGTCTTTGATCGGCGCGAGGCCGCGGGCGAAGAGGAGGCGGTAGTGGCGGTAACCGAGGAAGCTGATGGCGCTGGCCGTCCACAGCTGGACGTAGGGGAGGCCGAGCTCCCTGGCCGCCTCCATGGCGAAGTCCATGACGACGTCGGAGACGACGCATGTCACGGGCGGGCCGCCTGCCTTGAGGTCCGCGATGAGGCGGCGGAAGGGCCCGAGGCAGGTCTCCGTGGTGGACTTGCACAGCAACGTGATGTCCTGCGTGACGTCGGCGTCGTCGGACGGCGGCAGGCCGTCCGGGATGGTGGCGAAGCGGAAGCCCGGGGCGCCGGCCACCGCGGCGGGGCCGCGGGAGCGGACGAGGCGGGCGTGGTTGTACTCGGTGTTGACGAAGGTGACGTGGAAGCCGCGGGCGTGGAGCATCTTGGCCACGTCGAGCATCGGGATGATGTGCCCCTGCGCGGCCGCCGGCAGGCACACGGCGTGCGCTCTCTCGGCCGCCGGTGCAGAAGAAGCCATTTCCCCGTGCTTTTGGAGCCGGGACGGCAAGCAGGGCATTTGTCAAGGCGACACGACACCACACTTGCTGCTGCCGAGGATATGAATTGGCTTGGCACGGATCTATCTCAGTATCTTGTGTTACTTATAGGTAAGTAGGATAGCAATCACAATCACGTCTTTGAATTGGCATCCTGGTATGTAGAAGTGGAAACGCAAGTGATGACGTCAATAGGTTCGGCTTGACTCCATATATCTATTGTCGTACCTTATCATATATCTCCTGAGGATGCAAACTTTCAGTGGTGAACATCTTACTGGGCCAAAAGTCTAAAATGGCAGGTAATACTAAATTTGAGCAACACAAGTACTCCTAACTGACACAGTGTAATGAATGCCGGCCTTTGATTGCTGATGCTTTTTATTGTGCAAAAAAGTTTATATGGGATCCTCCAATTAGTGTATCGTGGCATAAAAAAAAGGGGCATACTAATGCATATAGTAATTGTCTCTTCTAAAAAAAATTCATACTGCACTTTATTCAGGAAATCAAATGGGTCGCATTAATTAACTCTACATACTTGAAGTTGAAGATGAACGTATGAATTCTAGGGAGCACAAGGATCTGCCATATTTAAATAGAAGGTTTTAGCGCAGTAGAAAAACAAATTCAACATGTATGCATGACTCAAACAAATTTGAGTCCCTTAAAAAACATAAACAAAACAAATCCAAAGGTTCTTTCTGAGGGAGAAACAAATCAAAAGTTATTTTCTTATATCCAGAACAAACTATTGTCAATGGATTCTCAAAATCTGTTTGAAGGAACTGAAATCTGATTGAAAACAAATGCAGTAATCTAAAATTGTATGTAGCAATCCCATTCACGTGTCAAATTAGTAGTTTGTCAGCCTTGCAAACATGTTTATGCATAACGCATCGCTGTTTCCTCTCGTCCCTGGCGGCTGGAACCCTAGCCGCCGTCAGGGGAGGCCGATCTTCCAGCGCCGTTCTCCGGCAGCTCCCCTCCACCGGCGACCTCGGTCGTCGGTGGTGACGGGGGTCGCCGGATCCACGCGTGTGGATCGTTTTTACTCCCTCGTAGTCTAGGTTTTTAGGTTGTTCATCGTCTTTACTTCGGCGGCGACGATGACATCGCTGAATAAAGATTCTTTGGATCATTCCCTGACGAGGCCATCGGTCCTATGATTGGGGATGGATTTGGAAACCAGTCTGTTCAAGTAAGGATGGCGTGGCGGCGGCGACATCCTCGTGGTGGACCTGTGTCCTCGAGCTTCGTCGTTGCGGCGGCGTTTGCTCCCGCGTCGGCGCAGAGCTTGGGAGGTAGTCCAGGAACGGATACAGATTGTGGTCTGCATCGACGACATCTGGAAGACGGAGCATGTGCTGGGCTCGTGGTTCGTGGATGCCAGGTATGGTTTCCTCCTTTGGCGTTTTAGTCGTGGTGGGGTGCCAGATCTGGAGTTCGATGGCGTGTCCGGGGTGTTGCCCCGGTCTGATTCGTTCAACGGCAAGGGCTTCACTTTTGGTGAGCCACCTTGGAGGTCAGTAAAGCTGCATATCAGCGATGGAGCCGCGTCGAGCTCGGGTGAGGAGGTGATTCGTCATTCTTTTCTTCGGTGGCTGCTGTGGTAGTGCCGGAGGCAGGTGACGGGCGTTGGTATCATGCTCAGAGATGTTCTGCTATCTTTTCAGTTTTGTCATGTCAGTCTTTACGTGACTTGTACTTTGTTCTTTATAATATGAATGAGACACGTATTACCATGCAAAAAAAATGTTTATGCATATACAAGTTAAAATGATGTCAACTAGCTATCTCGGAGGTGCTTATAGGGGCAGGGTGCGCGTGCGCGCGTTTAGTGCATATGCGTGTATGTGGGCATATGCAATTGTACTGTATTAAAAGAATGTACTTTCTAAAAAAATTTATTCAGTTTTGCTAAAGCACATCTAGATGTGCTATAAATATTGCACATCTAAGTGCTATGTCATTGATTTTACGTGCAAGCATTTATTTTGTCTTTTCTCCTTTTCTTTCTAGTTTGATTGACTCACTTATATGTGCAATAATTAGGGCACATCCCCCATTTCACGTAATAATCGATATGTCAAGAGTTCTTAGCAATATATTTCCCCAATATTAATCAGCACTTTTCCAAAAAGAATTATTGCCTTCCCCACAAATTTGTTTTTGCCTATTTAGTAATCTTACCTCTTTCAAGGTAAGAGATCATATGGCAATTGGATCAAATAAAAAATACATCTAGGTCCGTAGACCACCTAGCGACGACTACTAGCACTGGAGCGAGCCAAAGGTGCGCCGCCTTCTTCGTCTCTCCCTCATCGGAGCCGGACAAACCTTGTCGTAGTAGACAATTGAAAAGTTGTCATGCTAAGACCCCATAGGGTCAGCGCATCAGAACAACATCCGCCGTCGATGAAGAGAAGCGTAGATCGGAAGGATCCAACCTGTATACACACGAACACAGACGAACGAAGACAAGATCCACGTGGATCCATCGAAGACAAATGCCGACCAAATTCCGCGAGATCCGCCGGAGAAAAAACTCCACACGCCCTCCGATGATGCTAGAAACACCACCGGGGCGGGGACTAGGCGGGGAGAATCTTATTCCATCTTCAGAGAGCCGTCGCCGCCTCGCCTCTCTGAGTAGGACACAAATCCTAACAAAATTCAAAAGAGCAAGAAAAACATAGCCCTCCCACCTGCAAGGGCCGGGATCCACCACGCCTCTATGGCCCTAAGACTACATAAGACGAGGTAGACCGGCGGCGGCAACTGCGGGAGGCACGAGAAACCCTAGCCAAAGGGTCCTTTTTTTTTCACGGGAAGATAGAAAACTTGCACGTTTTTGGCAGTCGACAACTCTGGAATATGGGATGAAATCATGTATCCGGTGTACTCATAAAAGAGCAGGATTGCAGCAACCTTGTGGCATCTTGACACAAATGATGCTTTCTACATTATGGGAAACCTCACATTCTTACGTTTGTTATTTGGATAAAGGAACTCTAAATTAAGAGAGTGATTTCCACAAAAAGAAATACAGCAAAGGAGCAACCCATCTGATGCTAAGTTGCTAGCTGTTGCATTTGAAATGTAATAAACAAATCATTGGTAATGATAGAGCAAAAACAAATCAATGGGCATTTCATGCAAAGTTTGTATAGCAGCTCGTAAAAAAGCACAACAATCCTATGTAAGGGCATATATGTCTTTGTTTGAGTATATGTTAGTCAGTTAGTCACTAGTGGTATTTTGGCATGGAAAAAACTGAAATTGATGCTGTTTTGACACTTTGGTTTTCAGTAAGAGTAAATTGCATTGGTGGTCACTAAACTTGTCGTGTACGCCCACTTTGGTCACTGTACATAAGAATATGGTCAATACGATCACTAAATATGAGTTACGGTGATTATACGGTCACTGTCTCTTCATATAGCTTCGTATTTTATTGAGTTGACCGGTCAAACAGTTTGAATAATGCCTTGTCAGCTCT
Source organism: Aegilops tauschii subsp. strangulata (assembly GCF_002575655.3). Lineage (NCBI taxonomy): Eukaryota > Viridiplantae > Streptophyta > Magnoliopsida > Poales > Poaceae > Aegilops > Aegilops tauschii. The sequence continues at coordinate 487,497,525 of NC_053038.3, read as the reverse complement.
TTTTTTTCTCTATGGACGCAGACCCCACTTGTCTGTGACTGGAAGAAAGAAGTAGAGGCAAAATAAAATAGTGACATAGTGTGAAATCAAACCCCAAACATAGCGCTAGGATGTCAGCAAGCTAGCCCGCTGTGCTCACCTCTCCTTGTGTCTAAACTGGAGAAAGGCATCCTGCTGTAACGTTATGCATTCACGTGACAACCATGACATGTCATTTGTTGCTTGCTGTGCATGCATGCTGTGCTTGAGCTTGTATGGGTACGTGCATATTTGTGGTTGTGTGCGTATGCATATATTGTACGTGCTTGTGATATCTGCGTATTATTATTATCCCATCAATACATAATTCATTCTCCAGTCCAATTACTCTGATGCACCTCTCAACTCTCAAGCTCTTTTCATTTACCCTGTTAGTCTGTTAATCAAGCTGCACGTTCCGGCTGCTAGGCGCTAATATTTCTTCAGTTTCGTCACAGATTAAGAGAGCATGTAGCGTGAACCCCCAGCCTTGTACACATGCATGGCCTCGTTTCTATTTCTTGCATATAGCTAGCTCGCCGCTATGTAAGCGTTGGTGGGATGGCACGAAACCAAGGTAGACAGGGCTGCTTAGTATGCAATTGGAAAGTACATGTTGAATGGCGCAGCCGTCAGTTCGATCATAAGGTACACTAGGATGTTTCGGCTAACTTGAAACAATCTCAATATAAGAGAAAAAATACCACAGAACTTGAACGTAGCGGCAAAAAAATTCTCTGTAACACTTCGTGTGTTGCATCTACACAACATTTTCATGCATATCTTTAGTTTAAAATTGCTAAAATTTAGCTCAAATTTATTTTTACTAAAATTGTCGCATACTGTGTGTGCACTGTGTGCATGCACGCTAATGTACATAAGAAATCGTGACGGTTGTTATAAGTGTACACTGTTTGGGGTTCGTATCCCCACGCGTCACTATTTTATTTTGCCTGCGTCGGTACAGAGAAAAAAAAAGAGCTGAGAAGGCATCATTCAAACTGTTTGACTAGTCAACTCAACAAAATACGAAGATATACGATATGACAGTGACCGTATAATCACCACAACTCGTATTTAGTGACCGTATTAACCGTATTTTTTAGTACAGTGACCAAAGTGAATGCACACGATAAGTCCAGTGACCACCCATGCATTTTACTCTTTCCGTAATGAGTCTGTTTACTGATTCAGAGCCAAGTCGCATCGCATCCCCGCATTGACCGGAAGCAGCCAAACCTAGCCGAAGCAGCGCCACGGATCCGAGCGCCCCCAGCGCCGCCGCCACTGCGGCTGCCGGGATGGAGCCGGAGCTCGACAGCACCAAAGCCGCCGCCGGCAACCGCAAGCACCTGGCCATGCTCGAGCGCCTCTCCAAGCGCACCGCCGCCTCCTCCGCGGCCTCCCCCGAGGCGTCCCCCGTCGCCGCCTTCCTCTCTCGCTTCGCCGCAGCCAAGGCCGCCGCGGAGTCCGCCCTCTCCGCCTGCCGCTCCTCCCCCGACGGCGCCGCCGCCTCCCTCGCCGCGGCCTCCTCCGCCGTCGACGACCTCGAGCGCCTTGTCGCGGAGGCCTCCCACTCCCTCCCGCCGTACGAGCTCCGCTCCGCGCTCGCCGCCGTCTCCGACCTCCGTGCCGCCCACAAGCTCGCCGCCTCCGAGATCCGGCCCAAGAAGTCATTCTCCTTCAGGAACAAGAGCAAAGCCACCAAGAACCCCCCGCAGGATCCTCCCGCCCTGCCCCAGCCGCCTCCGGAGCAGCCAAAGCCTAACCCCGATGCGATCCTGCCAGGGTTTGGGTTCCGGAGCAGGAATGGCGCTACCTTGGTGAAGGATCTGAGAGCTGCCAACGAGAAGGATGGAGATTTCACGCTTGCTGATCTGGTTTCCTGTGAGGTGTACCTCAAGGGCAAATGCCGGGCGCTGTACATTCACAAGTTAAGAGATTGCCGCGTATACATTGGCCCTGTTTTCGGCTCGGTGCTCATAGAGGATGTTGAGCGCTGTACATTTGTGATGGCGGCGCATCAGATCAGGATCCACGAAGCGAGGGAAACAGATTTCTACCTGCGGGTGAGGAGCAGGCCGATCATTGAGGACTGCAGCGGTGTGAGATTTGCACCACATGCTTTGAAGTATGAAGGGATCGAAGATGATCTGAGGGACTCTGGGCTTGCTGAGGACACTGGTAACTGGGCCAATGTGGATGACTTCAAATGGCTCAGGGCAGTGCAGTCACCAAACTGGTGCTTGGTTCCGGAGGAAGAGCGCCTGCCGATTGTCGACATTTCAGAAGTTCAGGAACGGGAGGATTGTAAGTGAGCTGCTCGGGAGGTTTCTTTCTCGGCCCCAGTTTTGGATTAATGTTATGGACTGGTTGAATCTTGATGCTTTTGGTGATTACATGTTCCGTTTGCTGATGTTTATGATCTCATTGTATCTTGAGCTCGCCGAACTAAGGATTGGAAGCATGAGACCCTTCAACGCATGTCCAGAAAGGCGTTGATTATTTCATAGTTATGCATACTTAGTAAGATGATGCAGTTTTCTGGGAAGAAGCATACTTTGAATTTTGGTCGATAGCATTGGAATACATGCATGTTTATTCGGTTGTACAATTATATTGGTTTATCCAATTCTGTGACCTTGAGTGCTCCATAAGTTGAGGAATTTATAATTTGGCAGGAATGCATGTTTTTGTGGTACTGGTACATAGTTCCCAGCACTATGTATTTTCCTGCTGGAGGTACATAAGCAACCTTGCCCATACAGTATACACGGAGTATTAACCCACACCTCTGCAGCACTATGTATTATTCCCTGCTGGATGTGATATGCTTTATATACATATCCCTTTCCCTGTAACAGAACATATGACGTTTTTTGGGTCTAATCTAGACCAAGAAACATCTTATATCTTGAAACGGAGGGAGGACCTGATAGTGGATGAGAATGCCAAGTTCAGAGGGGACAGTCTCCAGAAATGGCTAAATGCCCTTGCTCCTGCTAGTGGCAGTGACAAGAAGAGGGGAAGCCATATTGCCCAATTTAAAGTGATTTGAGATACTTTTCCAAGAGACTGTTTCTTCTAACTTTTTGCAACATCGCCGTCGGGCTGCAGCCGGAGCCGGAGAAGGTTACGAGCTGTTCCTGACCTGCTGACATAGTTGCATGAAGGCGAAATTTAAGCAGCATATTTTTTTTTTCGGGAAAACTTCCAATCTATTCATCTTCAATCATGGCAGTACAACGAACACAAGAAATAAAAATTACATCCACATCCGTAGACCACCTAGGGACGACTACAAGCACTGAGGCGAGCCGAAGGCGCGCCGCCGTCATCGCCCCTCCATCGCCGGAGTAAGGGGCGGACCCAGACTGAAAATTACCCGCTGTCCACATAGAAGAACACATGCCTACATATCAAACAATCAATGACCTACACACTAAATCAACGGATTATATTAAGCAAGTGCAAATTGGACCCGGTGCCAGTGACACCGGCTAGCTGTACATAGCTACGCCCCTGGCCGGAGTCGGGCACAACTTGTTGTAGTAGACAGTCGGGAAGTCGTCGTGCTAAGGCCCTATAGGACCAGCATCCCAGAAAAGCAACCACCGCCGATTAAAAAATAACGTAGATCGGAAGGATCCAAAATGAAGACACACAAATGTAGACGAACAACGACGACGAGATCCGAGCAAATCCACCAAAGATAAATCTGCCGGAGACACACCTCCACACGCCCACAAAACGATGCTAGACGCACCGCCGGAACGGGGGCTAGGCGGGGAGACCTTTATTCCATCTTCAGGAAGCCGCCGCCGTCTCGCCTTCCTGAGCAGGACACAAACCCTAGCAAAATTGAAAAAAAACCGAGTAAAAGCGGAGCCCTGCCGCCGGCCCTTGCCAGGATCCACCGCACCTCCACGGCCCTAGGGCCACGGGAGATGGGGCAGACCAGCGCCGGCGGGAGGCACGAACCCTAACTTTCTTTTTTGTAGGAGGAGGAGGCGGCTGCTTGTGGCCTGAGGTTTTTAATTTAAGCAGCATATTGCCGTTGCTACTACAGCAGACTCAACATCCTTAAGGAGCTAGCACTCTACAGTGTGTTTGTAGATTGACAGTGACGAGGGAACTGGGAGAGCATCTGCGCCCCCGTCGTCGTTACCATCGACATCGAGCTTGGAATTCCGGCAAAAAGATAATTAGGATTTCAGTTGGCCTTTTTGGTTTTTGTTGCTGTACTGTACATACACGCTGCATATTGCAGAATTTGAAGGAGTAATAAATCAAGTTTAGAGTTTTTTTTCTTTCTGTCCATCTGCATCTGCTGAGTCCAGTACAACAAGTTGCAAAGGTTCATTGCCAAGCTGTATTTGTTTGCAAAACAAACGATTGAATGTGAAGGGCCTCGATTGAGGTTTTACATTTGACCAAATCAAAGACAATTGTTTACACGAGTAAGCAACAGCAACAACAATGGTGGGCAAAATGAAATTTCAGAACAAATCTCACCAAAACTTGAACAACGGCTAGCTAAACTTCTGGTAGCCCCAAAACAGGCAAAACTCAAATCTCACCAAAACGTGAACAACGGCTAGCTAAACTTCTGGTAGCCCCAAAACAGGCTAAACTGGATGGATCATCATCACACGCAGTGAGGAGTCGAATCAAAACGGCGGGATTCTATCTTCGGGCCATTTTCTCTCCACTCTGCCGATCTTCGACGGCGGCCAGATGATGTGGGTCACCCTCCCGTTTATTAGGCCTAAAGGGATCTGAAGAAACATCACACGTTAATGAAACAAGTCATATGATGCAACATACTCCCCCCGTTCCTAAATATTTGTCTTTTAGAGATTTCAAATGGACTACCACATACGGATGTATATAGACATATTTTAGAGTGTAGATTCACTCATTTTGCTCCGCATGTAGTCACTTGTTGAAATCTCTAGAAAGACAAATATTTAGGAACGGAGGGAGTAGAATAGAGCTAGTCGAATTAAGAATTCCCTGCGCGATATTTTTAATTAAAAGAAAACTATGTTTCCATATCTATCACAACACTCTGTTTGCTCTACTGTATCCTATGCTAATTCTAGGACATGCTGAATTAGCAAATTTACAACCAATCCAGCAACATGAATAAGAAAACACCACTGCAGCCTGGCAAGCTTAAAACTCTTCCACCTTAGGCCCTAGCACACAAATGTGCCTGCCTTCTAGTGTATTGTGCTGTTGTGTTACTTACAGTATGGCTTTCCCTGACTATCAGATTTTTTTTTCTTTACTCTGCCTTTCTTTAGTGTTTTCTTCTGTTAGGTGTTCCTATGGGTAGGCACCGAGGCTTTTTTATTTTATTTTATGAATCACCACATGCTGAAGGCTATAGTGTATCATTTATTTTTCTTTTGCTTCAGACCTCAAATACACAAAGATAGTATAGCATGTTGCAAGAACCAGGAGGCTTGGAGCTCAAGTACTATGTTCTGCTAGTCATCCAGCATGTTCTAGCATATAACATGACATAGCATTATTTTTAAAACCATTAAGAAGGAACCGTACATGAAATGGACATACTCCAGGAAGCTTGCCAGGTTATTCAATACCACTTGATGCCAATTCTTAGAACTGTTGACTGCAAGTCTCCACATATTTCTGGTACAAAGCTTAAGCATCATACACAGCCAGTGAGATTAATATCCCCATCTCAATAAGACTTCACCAATATATGCATATTTCAGGGACCCAGTTTTTCTATGGAAGGAGCTCACATGATAGTACAATAGTGCAGGTACTCAGGAGCAAAATGAGGTTACTCCAACATTGAACAAACAAGCTTCTAACACTGGAGGAATTAATATGTTTCACTCAAACAACTGGACTTTAACATTTACCCAGAACAGCCAAATCAAAGTAAAATCGTTTTGTAAAGCTGAAAAGAAAATGGAGATGAAAGTAACTTACTGGACCAAATGACCTCGAATCCCAGCTTCTAGCAGCATTATCCCCTTCAACCCAGCAATGCCCCTGTGGGACCTTAATTATCTCAGAAGACGCGGGGAGCTGTATCCACTCACCAGGTAAGCCAATCAGTCTCTTCACGAACACTTCCTTATGATTACTAGGGCATCTGCAAACAGAAAAAAAAAACATCACTTGCACGAGTCAACGCATCTGCAAACAGAAAACAAAGAAGCATCACTTGCATGACTCAAAGCATTACTTGAACAAAATCACATCGCCACGAGAGAATTTGTACTGGTCGAGGCAGGCCTTCTCCGCTAACACGATGTCACCTGGTTCGAGCCGAGCAACCTGGTCAGCACAGAATCATTGAGTATGGATCGCAGGATAATCCAACTCTCCATGCCTGCACTGATCCGTGGAAACCAAAGCCACGAATACCTCGCAAGGCGCTGTCGGTGGCCGTCATGGTGGGATGCATCGAATGACCCTTTATCGCGACCACGGTGACGTAGCGGTCGGAAATGGTGACGCCGATTACACCCCCGGTGACCGACATCTTGGCGATCGACCAAAGCTGGCTGCGGGCTCCCATTATCAAAACTATCCGGTCACTGCATACAGGTAGGATCTGAACCTCTGAAGTGCAGAAACACTGCAGAAATGCAGTGAACTGAGCTCTGAAGCGAATACACTGCGAAGATGTACGGTCCTACTAGTACATTAGTACGGCAAAGAATTATGCAGCTAATCTAGTGGATGGTGCAGACGAACACTTAGATGTAGATGGAGCAGATTAGGAGAAGAAAACTAATCCAATCACCCGAGGCTCTTACCGAGCAATCTTCCTCGGTTCCGTGGAGGCGGAGGCTGGCGACCAAGGCTTTGGAGCGGTTCCGTGGAGGTCGGCGAGGAAGAACGGCGGGAGTTGCGGCGACGACGGCGACGACGGTGTGTGGTGGCGGCGGATGGTTCGAGTCGTCAGGGCGTTGTAAGCCACAGGGTATAATTAGCGAAGCGCTTACGGCCCGCCGTCCGATCGCGTAATCAACGGCCCATATCAAACAGCGGGGCCTCTCTTCTGTACTAGTTCTGTTGGTTTAGGCCACCGCTCCGACCCTCACCCAAACCCTCGCTGCACTTCCCACCGTCGGCGGCGGCGGCGGCGACGACCACCCCACCGACCGCGCCGCGTTCGAACGTCGCAGGTCGCCGGAGGCGGCCGCCCTCCCATCCCGCTCCGGTACGGCCCCCCGCCCACTCTTCCCTCCTCTCCCAAGCTGCTCGCGTGCTATAACCCCTCCCCGGGCTCCAATCCCGCCCCGTGCGGCTAGGAAATTTCTCCTGTAGCCCGCTGCCGCTGCGCCCTAGGGCGGCCGCCATGCCGCAGCTTAGCGTCGACGCAGGCGTCCCTGGTGCCTCCACCCCGCCCGAGGTCTTCGTCGATTGATTTAGTGATGTGCGAGGTTTTAGTCGTCCAGTGATTTACTTCACGAATTTGAGGAGTGTGCCCGTGGCTGCCCCCCTGTCTTCACACGAATTTGGGGCGTTTAGGTCCACTCCCTGCCTGCTCCCCGCTCTGTATTTTTGTTCGAGCAAATTTGTTGGATTTAGTCATTGAACAGCTCAAGATAATCACATGATGTGGTGGTGGGTAGGTGACTTTATAAGTAGATTGATCCATCTCCCAGGCTTGAACTTGTTATTTTGGTGGTATGCCATGCAATCGATTGTTTTCACCTGTTCTGGTGCCAGCGAATAATCAGGCGTGCTACTCAACGTTTACTATGATATGTGCTGGTTTTTCCCAATCTCCAGTTTTAGATTTTGCTCCAGTGCTACACTTCGGTTTCCATCTATTTAAGAATATATACTTAATGCTGAATCTGGCTCAACTTGTTATAATCTTTCTCAAACTTCAGATTTCGATTTTTTAATTTGTGTGTGTGCGCAAGACCTTGTTTCCTTGATTTTCTTATTCCAAAGTTCACTTTTCTGATAAAATGTTTCTCTATGCAGTGGAATCTGAAGGTTCCTGCCAAAGTTTCTCAACTCGGTTGTAACCTTAGGAAGAGAGGTAGCAACAATTGCAGTTGCCTGATGGACGGGTCTAAATCTAATGCTGAGGAAGATGACTATCATGTGATAGGAGATCTAAGATCACCAAAGATTCCAAGGAGAAGTCCTGATGGTTCCAAGGATCGGGATTTTGATAGGAGGGAGAGAGACGACAGGAAAGGTTGGGACTCTTCAAGAAGTGAAACTTCTGCAGACAGGGCTGATACAAGAGATGGTGGATATTCTTCTGACCATAATAAGCACGGCAGGGAGACAGAGATGATCCACGACCACGCAGATGAGTCGGTTGGAATTAGAAAAGGTGTAGACTCTAGTAGTTCAAGGGGCGGGAGATCCGATGAGGATATCAATGAGAGGAGGGGATCTGCGATGGCTGAGAACATCAATGAAGATAGCAGATCAGTGGATCAAAGTCATCAAAAGGAAGAGATTCTTGGGCATACAGTGGAGTACGGACATGAAAGCAAGGGTGGTGTGGAAAAAGTGGAGACGTCACCCAGAGTGGGTAACGATGGATGGGAGTCATCAGGGGATAGAAGGAACAGAGACGCTCCACCTTCACAAATACCAGATACACCAGACAGAGGGAAAGACAGCAGTTGGAATGTGAAAACACAAGAGATTGAAGGATCTGAGCAGTACTCGAGGAGCCGTCAGTTGCGAGATCCTAAAGAGGCAAATGTCTCTGAATGGAGGAGCACACAGGAAAGGTTAGATGGTTCGAGTTTTCATGGTCGAGCTGGGTATCGGCAGGATTCCAGGGGTAGATCTGAGAGTTTCAGAGGTTCTTCAACCTATGGAAATCGGTATGACAGGTCTGATTCAATAGAGATCAGGCCAAATAGCAATTTTGATTTTGGGCGAGAGGGCTCTGTTTCTGGAAGAAGATCTGATGTGGGAGCTCCTGGAACAACTGATGATAGTACTACCAATCATCCTGAAGCAGATCAAAGTGGTGGCACCAGCATGGTTTCTCCATTTACTCAGCAAGGGCCTAAAGGTGATAGATCCTCTAGAGGAAGGGGGAGGCCAAATGGAAGGGATTCTCAGAGAATTGGAGTTCCCGTGCCACTTATGCCGCCACCTTCATTTGGTGCACTCACCCTGCCACCAGGGCAAATGCAACATATGGGGCCAAATATTCCCCATTCTCCAGGTCCTCCTCTTCTACCTGGTGTTTTCATGCCGCCGTTTCCTGGACCTATGGTGTGGCCTGGAGCAGGAGGTGTTGATGTCAACATGCTCTCTGTTCCACCTAACCTTCACATCCCTCCTCCAGTTGCTGGCGAGCATAGGTTCACTCCAAGTATGGGAGCTGGACCTATTCATAATGTTCACTTAAATCAAATGGGCCCAGGAATGGGTACTCCAACGAATATGTCAGGATTGGGTTTTAACCAGATGAGCACACAAAATCGTGAAATGACACATGATAAGCCATCTGGTGGTTGGGTGCCACATAGGCATGGTGCACCGATCAGAAAGGCTCCTTCAAGGGGTGAACAGAATGATTACTCTCAGAACTTTGTGGACACTGGCATGCGACCTCAAAACTTCATTAGAGAACTAGATCTTACAAGTGTAGCGGAGGACTATCCAAAATTGAGAGAACTCATACAGAGGAAGGATGAAATTGTTACTAACGCTGCTTCACCACCGATGTATTTTAAGTGTGATCTACGGCAACATGTTCTTTCTCCAGAGTTTTTCGGTACAAAGTTTGATGTTATTCTTGTGGATCCACCATGGGAAGAGTATGTTCATCGTGCACCAGGAATAACAGATCATATTGAATATTGGAACGCTGAGGAGATTATGAATTTGAAGATTGAGGTTGTTGTTCTTGTCTGGTTCTTTCATCCTTTTTAAGGGTGTTCATTTTATGCCACAGAATTATTAATATACTTCCGTGAATTGTTTGAATCAACAGGCTATAGCTGATACTCCCTCTTTTCTCTTCCTTTGGGTTGGTGATGGCGTAGGTCTTGAACAGGGACGTCAATGTTTGAAGAAGGTGAGACAGCTTTCTCTAACACATGCAGTTTACAACCTACTTTGTTGTCAAATCTTCTGGGCAATGGCATGATGCCAGCTTACAGAAGGACATCCAGGCTCATGTGTCCTCCCCAAAACATTATAGCCACAATGCATTTTGATCATGTTTCTGTAATTGCCATTCCGTTTAGTTGCAGTCAAACTTCAATCTGCATAAATCTCACATTCTTTCCAATGTATTCATCTGTTTCAAAAGATACAGGCACTGTTTTATTTAATTTAGATCTGTCATACAGTTTCCAGCTGAATAATAAAGGTAATAATAGATGAAGCTAGCTGAAACATCTCTTTTGTCCAGTGGGGATTTCGTAGGTGTGAGGATGTTTGCTGGGTGAAAACCAACAAGAAAAATGCATCATCAGGTCTGCGGCATGATTCTCGTACATTGTTGCAGCATTCAAAGGTAGTGCTGTTATTAAGTATTATATGTTTTATAGCATTATTTTCTGTTTTTTACTTTGCAATTTCCCCATGTCTCTGGGATTCTTGTGAAGTATCCATCTTTCTTTGTGCAGGAGCATTGTTTGATGGGTATAAAAGGAACGGTACGCCGTAGCACTGATGGTCATGTCATCCACGCGAATATTGACACTGATATAATAATAGCTGAAGAACCCACTGATGGTATCTATCTCGTAGCTGCAATTGATAATGCTTATTATTGTTCTTCGTTTATGATATCTGTCTTCTAAACTATTCTGAGGCCTCTTTTCCTTTCCTGTCTTGTTCCTGTATGAAATTAAATTCACTGTTTTGTCTTTGTTGTTGTCATGGTATGAATTTTATGGTTTGGCCCATGAAAAGTGGAGTATGATTTTTAAAAGAATTTGACTTGTTGATACAAGCATATTCTATCTGGCTTGTGGAAGGATTGGTTTATTACAACTGGTTTGAAGAAAATTGTATTATCTCTGTTCCTAAATATAAGACGTTTTGGCAGTTTTGAACTGCCAAAATGTCTTACATTATTGAACAGAGGTAGTACATATGAAGCTTGAACTCTGAATAATCCTTTTACGCTAATTGAAACTCAAACAAAACAATATGGCGTTGATTATCCTGAAGCAGCTGTAGCAAGTGTACCACTATGCATGCATTTTCTGCATAATAATCTCATGACAACCATGAAAGTATGTCCAAGATTGGAGAAACATTTGTTCATGTTTTCTTTAAGATTTCTATAATGCACGAATGTGCACATTTAAAAGGAGATGTTAGAGATTTCATGTGTTGTACTGTTGATTCTTGGCATAAAGGTAATGGGATGTGGAAGATGAGCAGATGTTTTTGACTCGTGTAAATAATCGTACTATTTATCCTTGCGTGATAGCCTTTTGCAGAATAGCTATGCCTTGGTCATTTTCATTTTGGTATGCTTGAAAGAAAAACACATATTTTGGTGAAGTTACTAGGGAAGGTCTTACTACTTTCTCTTCTATGTTCATGGTACAGAGGTCTTATATATTTAGGAACAGAGGGGGTACACCTTACCTCTGTTCCTAGACGTCATATATTTAGTTATCCATTTGTTGACAGCGTACAGATATCTAGTTATCCATTTGTTGACAGCTTGGAGTGTATTTCAGAATTCCTTATGTTTACATTGTTTTTTTGAAGTATAGCTTTGAAAAAGAGAGAACGCATCCATTGAAGCATAATATTCGTTTGTGATGCCTACAAGTATATGTCTTCTTTTACAGGTTCAACGAAGAAACCTGATGACATGTACAGGATCATTGAGCATTTTGCTCTTGGAAAGAGGCGCCTCGAACTCTTTGGCGAGGATCATAACATTCGGCCTGGCTGGCTTACTCTTGGGAAAGACTTGTCCTACTCCAACTTCAACAAAGAGGTAAAAAGCCGGATATTCAACTTTTATGCTCATGCACACAGTTACACAAGAGCATATGCATTGCCACGATCTCCACACATCAACGTCATCTCTGCTAAGAAACTTGACTCTTACAGGCGTATAACAAGAACTTCGCGGACAGCGATGGGAAGGTGTGGCAGGGAGGCGGCGGTCGGAACCCTCCCCCTGGTGCTCCGCACCTCATCGTGACGACTCCGGAGATTGAGGGGCTCAGGCCTAAGTCACCCCCGCCGAAGAACTGACAGCATCTGCGCTATTGGCGGAAAACCCCACTCCATGGAGCTCGGTGCACCGTGATCTGTTTTCAAGCTGCAGTGGTGGCTACATTTATTTTCCCATATTTGTAGCTATTATTTTACACCTTGTAGGTGGGGTTGATCCGCTTGTCGTCGAAAAAATGTACTGTACTGTATGTCAGTGTCATGGATGATGGATGTTTTGATGAAACGGCAGCAATCAGAATAAGAAGCTTACCTTTGCGCGCGCGTGCATGCATGTACTGATGCGGTGCATTTGTATTTGGGCACTTGGGGTGGCTTAATGCCTCTCTTGTGTGTAATGTGCAACTCTGCACCGGCGAAGTGTGATCACCTCTTCGTTGGCTGTGCCGTCGCAAATATTGTTTGAAATAAAATCTTACAGTGGCTTGCCGGTTCTGGGAGTGCCCGGCAGTGACAAAGACCCATGGTGAAAATATAGATATTTGACACAAAAACAAAGACCCATGGTGAATATATAGATATTTGACACAAAAATAAACTTGCACGGTAACATGTAGACATATAATTAAATGTGATATCATATCCAGTAATCATGAATACAATTGCATATTGTACAAATACTTATTTGAAGTGGCATATGCAAATTGTCACGCCACCATTGGAACCTACTACATGGGAATGGGGTTGACGAAGAGGCTCTCAATAGTCTTTTGAAGATGCATGCCAAAGGTGAATCCATCTTTCTGATCCCCATAGTATATGGTCCCACTATTAATCAAGTTTAAAATCCGCTTCACCACCGGGAGCGGTGCCCCATGTTCAAAGTGAGCTTCGTTTATTGTTTTCCATTCATCTTCAATCAGTGAATGGATTCTGGCAATGGCCACCTTGCTTGTGACCCTATGCTCGACCATGTAAGACTCCAAACAGGTTGCCACATCAGCCTTGCCCTTTTCACCCTACAAGTTTATACAACATTATTGGTTTGATACATTACCTTTGAATGGTCAATGGGGTAAAAGGTTATAGTTGGGACAAAAGCCAAAAAAAAAGACATACTTTAAATGCAGCAATGTCATCAAATAGACGCAATATCTTCCCGCCGGCTATAATGATATTAGGGAAACTTGTTGCCCACTCAAATGCTTCCTTAGTTACTTCATCACCCATGCCAACCATCAAAACTACAAACAGACCCGCTAAACCTACGGACATGGATGATAAATTCAGGAAATCTTCAAAGCTTGGCTTGTGATTCTCGTGTGACCATTCGGCTTCTTGGAGATGATAAGTAGAAAATTTCTGAAACTGTACAAAAGACAACAAATTAACCATGAAAGCAAACGGTGTGACAGATGATAGCATGTACACATCATATTTAAAACGATGTGTGCATCTCTAGTGAGTGCAAGGATGGAAAAGTGAAATTCTATCCCAAATCTTAAATTGATAACAAGAAAGTTCTAATCCCATGTAAGCTATATTCTTGTCCACCTCATTGTTGTAATCTTGGTGACCACTACATAGGGTAGAGGAGTTAGCTTGATGGGGGTTGAAGATTGTGTTTTGGGAGCTCTTTGCATGATTAGGATGGAAGTTTAATTCACGGATCTATGCATCATTATTCCTTTTTGTGTCACAGATCCCTATTTATTTGTCAGTCTATTCTGACCCTTTTGGAACCCTCTGCGGTTACTAAGTGTCATGCTTTTGTATTTCAAACTGCCGTAAACATTATAATAAACTAGATTTTGTGGTTCTTTAAGGTACATGACAGGAGTCCACTTTTTCATTATCCTAAAAAATTAAATATATAAGGTATACGAACGTGTACCGCTTTCCTAGCATAGGCAACATGGTAGGTGTCAATGAATGCTTCATCTTCAGCATCCTTAAAGATCTTCAAGAGTTCATTATAGAACCTTTTCAAGTAGTCGGGTAGAAGAGAAGTTGCGTTCTCATCCCATCTACATGTTAGATTGCAGATAGTTCAAAGAAAACTTAATTCGGTCATTCCTTGCATTGCATGTTACCACTTTTCCACATAAGCAGGTAAATCCAAACTACTAACCTTTGTATGGCCGCATTTAGCTGCCGAATTTCCTCTATGGTAGCATGGGAATCATATGTGTCATCTATCATGGTCATTAGCACCATTAGCTTGGTAAAGAATATTCTTGATAGGGTGAAGTTTTTCTCATGATACACTGCATATGGTGCAAAATAACCCTCCACCAGACGGTCACGGACATAGTTTAGCCCCACATATCCATAAAAATCATCCGACCACCTGGAAATATTTATTTGAAGTACTTTGTTAGTTTAGTAAAAGAAATTATTCCAACTAAACTATGATTAGATATGGACGGTGCCAGAAACATATATGTGTAGGATACAATACATGAGGCATGAATCTTTATTGGTTCCTTCTTAATTGAGTAGTGGATATAACAGAGACATACTTAGTAAGATATTTGAGTTCCTTCAAGTGGACATGTTGTAGAAGGTTAAAATCTAGCTTCGCGAGCTCCAGTAGAGTTGGGCTATTTCCTTCCTCGTGTTTGTACTCTGAGATATATCTACCCTCTTAACGGTCCTTGGAAATGGTATGTCAAAAGCACGCTTAACATGCTCGGCTAAAGGGGACTTGAGACTGCCTCTCATCAATTCAAGGTGATGCCTTGCAAAAGAGATGGCTTCTTGAAGTGATGGCTCATCATGAATGAGAAGATGAGCTGCATTGTATAGACTTAAAAGTCCCCTTGGGTCATTGGTAATATCTTCCCTAAAGCTCCCATCTTCCTTCTTGAATGCGTTAAAAACATCTGAGGTCAAATGTTAGTGACGTATTGTTAATGAAAGCTACCCATATTAAGTTGTACGGAGTAATCTAAACCATGGACCATCTTCTATATATGTTTTGTGGGAATTAGCTAATGGCTTGTATACATTCACATGCAGACATACATGGAGATACCCAAAGACCATGTTCTCTAAGCAAACGAAACCAGAGAGCAACTTCGTGAAAGGCTAGAGCTACAGAACTCATTCTCGAGGATGTCACTTAACGCCACATCAATCTGCTCTTTGAAGTGGTGATCTATTCCGAGACGTTGGACGCTGTCCAGTAAGGTGATCATTTCCACCATGTTGTTGCAAGTCTTAAACAACACATGGACCTCCTCCTTCAGTTTATCAGCTCTTAAAGTCATCCATTTCTCCGATCTCTACACACATCCAGATACACTTGAACGAATTAGATGACAATAAAGTAAGCTATCTCTCAAAGTATATGATATGATTTTTTTGGCGATGTCTGCTAATTGGGAGTAAAATCTAGAAAATTAAAAGTACCATCTCACAAATTGTATCTGATTCACACGTTTCCACCACTTCGCTTGGTTCTCAAGGGGGCTAGCCGCTAGCCCTAGTTTGTCAGCATAGGTTTTTCAAATCCTTAGTAAAGTATTTTAATGTCTAGGCAATGGATACTTTGTTTTTAAATGCCAAAGCTTTTCTGGCTAGTTTAGAGAAAAATACATGCATACCTCTTTGTCAAATACTAAAGAAAGATGGTATCACCCTAAAAAAACAAAAATGGTATTAGTCTGGAAATAGGATTTTGTCCCACTATAAATAAAGCAAACATCCATACAACCAAATCCCAAGATTCATAGCAGAAAAGATGGCTGGGGCAACAACACAATCATGCCCAAAATAACATAAAAGAAATAGAGAAAAAAACCATTGAGTGGCAGTTGACAAGGGGGGCATACAAAGAGGATAAGCGACGCGCGGTAGCCAGAAGCGCATCTAGCATGAGCCCAAGCCGGTCACGGTCACGCTGCCTAGAAAGGGGGTGCCAGTGCTGCAAGAAAGCAAGGAATTTGAAGAACTAGTGAGAGGCCTGCTGCAGGAAGACCCGCTCAATCACCATTTTATTATGAGTCGTCCATAACGTCCATGACATTGCCGCAAAGATTAGCCAGAATAAGCAGTAATTTCGTCTAGTCTGGGTAGCTCTTGTCTCAGGAAACTCCTCAAAGTCCAGGGCCTCTCAGCCGGGCCCTAATGCCTCGCGTACGAAACTCCAGAGGGCCCGCGCCACCGTGCATGAGAACATGATGTGTGTCCCTATTTCCGAGACATCGCATAGGGGGCACACGCCATTACCCGGGGCGTGCCACTTAAGCACCTCGGTACGTACCAGAGGGTAGGCGGTCACGCAGTAGTTGCCACACAAAGATCTTGATATTTAAACGCAATGGGGCCTTCCACAGAGGGGAAGGCCAAGGAATAGTGGGTGTCGGTAGAGTGCATGATATGTTGAGCTGACGAAGAACTCACCCAAAGGTGAGACTTCAAGAAATAGTGTCCGGAGAATCCGGCGACAACGGCGGGAGGTCGGCCCGCAATTGAGCCCACTCTACAATTTCCGCCTTCCCAAATGTGCAACGGAACAAGATGTTCCACTGCCCATTCTGGAGGCCGCAGAAACCGGGATCATCGGGTCAGCGCAGATAGCAAACAAACAAGGGAAACCCACCCGAAGTGTCTCGCTACAAACCCATGGATCCAACCAGAATTGGGTACCTTCCCCATTACCTGTAGAGAAGAAAACCCCAAGACGAATATCCTCCTTGATCCGCTGGATTGATTTCCACAACTGGGAACCACCCGAGCGAGAGCATGCCAGGAGAGGCTCGCCTCTTAGGTATTTTGCCTGAAGAAGCTGCAGCCACAGGCCACCGTCTCCCCACAAGATCCGCCAGACCCATTGCAACATGAAGGCGACGTTCATGCGATGCGAGGCAATAATACCTAATCCACCCGATCCTTAGGCAAACAAATGTCCGCCCACTTAACCATATGATATTTCTAGCGGTTGTTTGCCACTTGCTAGAAGAACCTAGCCAGATCCTTATCGAACGATATAAGAATGCCCTCCGGAAGGATATACATCCCCATCATATACATGGGGAGGCTCGCGAGGTTAGAACTAATAAGGATAGTTTTACTTCCCTTGGAAGTGAACCGCCCACACCAAGGCTCTGCACGAGACGCTAGTTGCCCCACCAGCAGGTCAAATTCGCTCAACAGAATCTTGGATTCGGACATCGACATCCCTAGATATGCACCGGGGAGAGCCGCTAACTTGCAGTTTAGGTTGTCCGCGATCCTCTATTGCTCGGCCGCAAAATATTCCAGGACAACGGCCTCAATTTTGTCAAAACTGATCTTAAGTCCCAACATGGTCTCAAAACACAACAGGAGGAACTTAAGATTAACGATGTCAAGGTCCGACCCCTCCACCATAATCATGGTGTCATCCGCATACTGCAAATGGGTGACACCTCCCCGCGGGATTAAGTGGCCCACTACCCCCGACAGGTGACGGGCCACCCTAGCTTTGTCTAAGATGCGTGCAAAGGCATTGACGGCGAGGTTGATGAGAAGAGGGGAAATATGATCCCCTTGTTTCACTCCCTAGAGGACCTAAAAATGCTCCCACCTCGCCATTGATATTAATTGTTGGTGTTCCCAGTCTGCACCGACTACATGATCCAAGAACACCATCTCTCATCTAAGCCCCGACGCTGGAGCACTAGCCGCAAGAAGGACCAATCCATACGGTCGTATGCCTTTTGGAAGTCCAACTTGAGAAATACGCCCCTATGACCCCGTGACGCCACCTCGTGGACAATCTCGTGAAGGGCCAGAATCCCATTGTGGATAAGCTGGCCCTTCAGAAACGCGGCCTGGAGGGGATGAGCAATCGGCTCCACTATAGGAGGCAAACATGTCGCACAGTCTTTCACAAAAATCCATTGGAGCACATTAATCACTGTGATCGTCCTAAAGTATCTGATATCCGTCACCCCAACTACTTTGGGGATAAGGGTTATGACACCAAGGTCCCAATGTAAAATTTGTGGAACATCGGCATGATCACCGGCTGCAGGACATCCCAAAGCTTCTAGAAGAAGGCCACCGTAGGTCATCTGGCCCTGGGGCCAACCCCGCCTTCATAGAGATGATAGCCCTACCCAGCCCTTCTGGCGAAAAATGGAGGCGATAGCCCTACCCACTGGTAGCTCATATTGTTCACTCATTTCAATTAGTATGTAGCCCATATTAAAATGTCCGAAACATCTTATATTTGTGAACGGAAGGAGTACCATTCAAGTGTTTTGAAGCTGCAATTTTGTTTTTTGTTTTGCCAGAAGAACATGAAAGCCATTTTTTTGCGGAACTTCCTATGTGAGTAGAACACTTGACCATGTTCCCTACATTTTCTTTCCAGGACTGTTTGATTATTTCATATTTTCTAAAATTAAAATGTCTTAGTGGGTGCGCATAGAACCATGTCCCAAAAATCATGTCGCTATGTTGTACTAGTTGATACCGATTGTTAAATATTCACACCCCCTCTGAGTAAGTGCCCACAAAATTAGAAATGTTCTTTGGTTTCTGGGTGTAGATACACCCTATATGAGGTATTTTTTAATAATTACAGAAAAAGTAAAAAAAATCCAGAAATTTTCTTTGGAATAAACTTGACTTTGTTTTGCACTTGTACACATTTTTTTCGTGAATGAAAAAACTCCATTGACTTATGGGGAAAAAACAAATTTTATAGCCAGCTATATACAAGTTATTCACACCTATTTGGCCTTAATTTTTTGTTTTTTTGCCCTGAAGCCACCGGGGTTTTCCTTTCGCGGTTTTTATTGAATAGGACAATTCTAAAATTTTCAAAAAGAAAATTGTAGTTACTATTTTTTTCATATAAGGTGTATATGCACCCAACCCAAGAACCAAACGCACGTATTCCCCACACAATTCAGTAATTAGTAGAAACACCTTTAAAATGCATACTACTCCCTCCTTTCCTAAATATTTGTCTTTCTAGAGATTTCAACAAGTGACTACCACATACGGATGTATATAGACATATTTTAAGGTATTGATTCACTCATTTTGCTCTGCGTGTGGTCACATGTTAAAATCTCTAGAAAAATCTATATTCAGAAATGGAGGGAGTAGCATATACCTGCAATGGTTTTGGCTGGTAGTCAAGGAAATAGTGGCCCCACAGCGAGAGCGAGGTTTGATGGCCGACAGCTTCTCAGCGGCAGCTGAAACGCAGGAGGCCCTGTGGCTGCGGACTGCTCCTTGTTTAACATTGGCATTGCGGGGTGGTACATATATAGCTCGAGGCTCGGAGGAGACCAGTGGATGGGGAAGAGCTACGACTACGATAGGCTTTGGGGACATGGACATGCAGATTGTGAGAGACATCCCCGCACATCAATCGACGCAACGATGGATTCGTGCGACCTCGGGGGCGTACCGTACGTGTACAGGAGGGAGGCGGTCGCTGGTGCGAACGCGGAGCTGCAAAGGCGGTGGGAGGAAGAGGAGATGGCGGGTGCATGGGGTGGGGGAGCGTGTGCGTACGTCTATATAAAACGGAGCGACCCACCATGGGGCGGCGCCCTGGGTTCGCCGGCGACGTGCATGCGCTGGATTTGGGGTCGATTCGAATTTCAGAGCCGTGGCCAGAAAGATTCCTAGGCGGCTAGGCCGACCATCCCCGCACACATAACTCTAGAAGATTCTTTTCACTTTTTGAATATAAACATACTCCCTTCTTCTATGTATATAGGGCCTATACGTTTTTTGAGGTTAATTTTGATCACAAATTGGAGCAATAATATATGGCATGCAAGTTACACAAATCACACCATCAATTTTTTATTTTTTTGAATTGAGATAGTATATGGAAGAAGGGAGTAGGAAGATTCAGCCTTGCGGGTTGTGTCAGGGAAATACAAATAATTGCACATACGCCATGCAAAATGCAACTACTTCTCGCATGGCCCGTGAGGAAATGAGTGGTAGGACAACCTAGAAACCAACACCAGATCTCAGCATTATTGTACTTCTTCTGGCTGGGTTATCAGGGCATATGTAAGACTATCCCATTAGAGTATCTCCAACGACGACCCACCATCAATGATCTCGTCAATCATCTCGTCAATCCGAGTATTTGATCAAAAACTACCACAATTCAACCGACCTAACAAAAAAAAACTATCACTTTGAAAAAAATTACCTGAAGCTACCACTTTTCTTCTAATTTTTTTCCTAAAAACTACCACTTCGATTTAAGTACTGTTTTGAGCATTTTAAATGGGGATAAGTATATTTTTCGTCCTCGAACTCTTCCGATAGTATAGAATTCGTCCCTCAACTCCGAAACCACTAAAACTCAGTCCCTCAACTATTTAAACCGGATACTTTTCGTCCCTCGCGACACTTAAAGTGGTTTTGATATAACGTGAACCCGGTTTTGACTAAAACCGTCCACGTAACTTGGTTTAGACCGCCATGTCACTTAAGTGACTTCATCAGTTTCTGCAAACAAATAGAAATCAAAGAAAGGAGCACAAATCTGGTTGTCAGTTCCATGAATTGAACAAAAAGTATATTTATTATGCACTAAAATTATTTGACTGGCGCACCAAACAAGGAAGCCAAATTCTGAATCAGCAAGACGAGTTGTTGCACAGATCCAGAAATAAAAAATGCATGGGAAGAGCCGAATTCTGAATCGGGAAAACCCCAGAAATCACAGCCACATCGAAAGGGGGAGCCAGGCCTGCTGCTTGAACAGGGCACCAATTGAGGAGAGCGGCAGCGATGTTTTGCAATATTGGGACGAATCAAGAACAAGAACATGGCAAAATTCAACCAGAGGGAAAAGTCTGAAATGGGCAAGAAGCGCTGTCTGTGTCCGCATCGGCACGCAACAGGACCCAGCAAATCCGCCTGGGGTCAAGAAGCAAGGTCCGCCGGCCATGGCTGGGAGGGAGGGAGGGAATCGGGCCACAGAAAATCAGTCCACGTGGACGGTTTTAGTTAAAACCGTGTCTACATCATACCAAAACCACTTTAAGCGCCGTAAGGGACGAAAAGTATCCGGTTTAAAGAGTTGAGGGACTGGGTTTTAGTGGTTTCGGAGTTGAGGGACTAATTCTATACTATCAAAAGAGTTCGAAGACGAAAAATATACTTATCCTTTTTAAATGTGATTGGCAGACTCGGCCTACCCGTCAGTCAGCACCGTTAACTTTGACCGTTAACATGTGGGGCCCACATATCAGTTCTATCCCCTTCCTCTGAAATTCCCATGGAGGATCTAGACGAGGGCTCCCGTCGCCTGCCAGCTCCGGTGGCCATCCTCTACACCCGAGGCCTCCCCTGCCTGCGGTACCTACGCCCGTTATAGTGGCTTTGTGGAGGCCAGCTCGGCGGCCCGCTCGCCCGGCGGCACGGCGGCCGGCAGCCCGCTCTCACAACTCGCCCGACGGTGCGGCCATCTTGCCGGGTAGCGTGACGTCTAGCTCGCCAGGCAGCATGGCAGCCTGCTAGCCCGACCAGCTAGCTCACGGTGGCGCGGAGGGCAGAGGCCATCTTGCACTCGCGGCGGCGCATCGGCCAAGCTAGCACGCAAGCTAACACACAGGTGGCTGGAAGCTTGGCCCGGCAAGTGCGGCGCCTCTGGTCGACGGCGACGAGGACGCGAGCCTCCACGACGGTGAGGCGCACACAGCTTGTTCGATGTAATGCACAAGAGGGGAGAGAGAGGTGGAAGAAGAGGGTTGACGTGTGGGTCTATTTGTAATAACGGTCAACATTAACTGTCAACCTGACTGATGGCCCCAACATGTCATAATCGAGCTTAAACCACCCGAATCGACCACTTTTTCTGACTTGGCAATTTTTAGGAAAAAATTAGAAGAAAAATGGTAGCTTCGGGTAATTTTTTTGAAAGTGGTAGTTCTTTGTTAGGTCAGGTCAAATTGTGGTAGTTTTTGTTAAATACTCTGTCAATCCGTTATTGATGATTAATTAATAGTATTTGATGATGATTGCTTTGGACACTTAATCTATCCCCCATCCCGGTCTCGGCTGAACCCATAATGATTTGTATGAACTCCGAATCTGTCCTTAATCCTGGGTACCTCGGCCAGCGATTAACCCATGATGTTCAGACAAAACACTAACAAGATCGATTTCAAGAAAATGAGATAATAAAATTGTCACACAAGTTTCAGTCCGCTACAAAAGATATGTAAGGGCATCTCGGCGGCGACCCTCAAACCTCCTGCATAAGTTCGGACCGCACTGTCCGGACCGCGGAAGTCATTCAACGCGGGCCTATATTGGTATGCATGATAGTCGACACGTGTTTTCTCTTGTAAACCGGAGACAAACATGGGGAGAGGGGGGCTTTGCGGGAATCCAGACCGTTGCCACGTCTGCTTCTCACCACCCTGGCCCACCCAAACCCTGTCCCTCGCCCCTCCCGCGCTTTCCATCCCACGCGTTGCGCCGCATTCATGCCGGCCCAGAGCATGCAGCGACTGACATTAATGCCTGCGATTTGACCGGACGGGAGGACGGCGCAGACGACGCGACCTCTCACTGCCGGCAATGAACCGGCGCGCCGGCCGAGAGAGCGCCGCCCGCTGCTCGCCCGGCTGAACATGCCTCCATGCTGCATTCAAACGGCTGCAAACTACCCTCCTTTCTCCATTGAAACCCGCGCGTGTGCCAGGAACCTACTCCGGCCACACGTCCTGCCGGCGGAGGTCGGCGACGATGCGGCGTCCAGCACGTCCTCGCCCGCCGCCGAGGTCATCAAGGAGTTGTAGAACACGGGATGCTGCCGCCGCTTGGGTCCAATGAAGGCCACTGTCGAGGCGACACCGGCGTACACAACCGGTGTCTAGCCCGGTCGCAGGCCATCGTCATCCCCTCCCCCTCCAGCTGAAGCACATCGCGGGGGTTCCACTCCGATGAGCAGCGCTGCCATCGTCAGCCCCCGCCTGGGCTTCACGGATGCGAAGCCCCCAACCCTCTCTGGCTGAAGCACCCCCTTTGCCACTCCGATGAGCAACGCAGCCGGACATAGGGAAGATACGGGGAAAGAATATACCTCTGGGGCTGCCAGACATGGGGAAGACAAGGGATCCGCCGTGGCCGGCCGTAGACTAGTGCAGTGTATCCGTGTCGTGGGAATGGAGCTCCGCGCGACCGGACGTGCATATAGTTAAAATATGTTCAAAATGTAATTAATTTCGTCCGATTTATATGAAATCCGCTGTGTTTGCATGAATTTTATCCGGTTTATTGAAAAAGTGTTTGCAATGTATGCGGGCAATGTTGGATGGCGTTCTCCCGCATCCGTGTCCGCGGACGGACGCGGGGAAAAAGTTACGGGTTGACATTGGAGATGCCCTAATGGAAGTAACAAAGAACGAACCGATGAACATTCCGATGTTTAACACGATAAGAATTTGTTTGTACATTCAACAGAACAATAAGGACCGCAGACTCCTTTGAACCAGAGTCTGCCTTCAACAAAGAGTCTCCAGTCCAGAGGACAAATATTAAGAAAACAAAACATAATACATGCTAGTATACATGCTAAGCTGCATCCTAAGTTAAATTAGCTGGGTTGCACTTGTATTATCAGGAGAAACACCCAAATCAATTAGGCAGTGTTAGTGACCAAATAGGCAAACAATACACATTTTGCGTGACGAACATGAGATGTATGTATACTTTTATGCCAAGCAAAACAGCCGCACTGATGTATATGCATGGCAGTAAGGTTAGAGCTTTTCAAGCAAGATGCAAACTGATCCTTCACACATACACAAACACAACAAAGGGGAGAAACAAATACTCCCTCCGTCCCATAATATAAGGCACCAGTGTAAAAAAAATGCTCTTATATTATGAGACGTGGGGAGTAGCTAGCAGCCAGGAATCAAATTCGACAGTTCTCCCAACATAAATTATATTACAAATCAGATGCCACCATCACATCGGGAGGCAGCAGTTTTGGAACGCCCTTCATACTTTCTTGCGATGCCAAAAGCTTGTCAGGAGATTGATGCCGGACCGAATCTTGATTCCCACATCCTGTATAGCTACCGGGTCCAAAGGAGGCCAAACACAAGCAGCGTCAGTACGTAGCAGAACATGGGCTACAGACGCACAATGGGAAAAGAGGACATCAAAGAGAGATTATAGTCTTACGTGCTAGGCCTTCGATTGTTTTCCTGGGGATGTGCTCAATCTTTTGCCAGTTTGGGTGTCTGAATATTTGACAAGACTTCATAAACCCATCATTGCACCACTCAACACAAAACTCCTCAAGAGACTGGGGCAGTGTTGGAAGCGACCGGATTTCAGAGCACCACTCGATCTTGAGTTTCTTGAGTGATGTGAGGTGCACCATATTGCCTGGTAAGGCGTCCCAATTACAGTATGCAAGGTTGAGCACACGCAGATGAGGGAAAGCCTCAGGAGCATGCTCTAGCTGGGAGCAACACCAGAACGAAAGTGTTTGCAGGTCCTTTGGGCCACCGTCCTGCTTACCAACCATCCAATCTGGGTACCTCGAGCCATCGTAGGAATGCAATTCCAGTGTTTGGAGCCCCACGGGAGGGCACAGGCCCTCAAGTACCTCTGCTTGGACTTCTGGCGAACTGTGCCCAAACTGCAGTTTCAGTTCGCTGAGCCGTTCCTTGGCAGCTAGTTTGGATTCAAGAGCTTCCTCCTTGCTTTTAACAATTTCAAGACCATTTATCTCCAGGCTGCCGCGAAGCTTGTTTAGGTCCCTCAGCTGCTTTACCTCATATCCTGGTGCATCCCTTATTCCGAAGGCACATGCTATCGTTTGGAGTGAGGTCAGCCTGCTTATGTTACGAAATTGGAACTCCGATGAGCCGGAATTTATGTGCCGCAGGTTGATAAGGTCAACACAGTTAACCTCATCCAATTTGCCATCACCAAAATCTAGCACCTGGATAACTCTTGGTAGTTTATTTAGTGCTCTTGGTATGGTTAACATGCATGCTCCATTTGTCCTGAGAGCAAGATAGCGTAGGTGCTTTAACTGGGTAATGGATCCTGGGACAGACAACTCATTTGGTTCCATCCCCGGATAACGTTCTAGGATGAAAGGAATGGCCAGTACCCGCAATTTCGGCAGTCTCTTGCATATACTCTCAATCACTCTTTCCTCACCTGTTGCTGCGTAACCATTATAAACAATGAGAGTGAGCAAATTTTCCAATCCAAGGATCTTCTCAGTAATCAATTTTCCATCATAACAACGAATTAAAAGATGCTGGATATCTCGACGGATATCTCCTTCCCAGCCACCTCCTCTAAAGTCATTCTCGATTCTGAAGCAATCTCCAGAAACTTTGTCGAATAAATCAAGCAGGGCATCATGAATTGTGAAGCAACCGGTATCATAACTACTTTCTTCTGGTTGCAGAAATGAGCGCGACACTAACTCTTGAAAGTAGCCCTCGGCTACTTCTTCCATGTCTTCTGTTGCACAACTGATCTTGATAAACCCTTGCGCTATCCACAGGTGAACTAACTCGACCATTCTCAACTTTGATCCTCTGGGGAAAATACTGCAATATTCAAAGCATCGCTTGATGTCTGGATCAAGACTATGTATGGTCTCATTGAACATGTCAAGGTTTGCCATATTTCTCCAAAAACTGTCATATTTGTTTGTCCCTGCCACTGTAACTACAGTGGCATTCTCCTGCAAGGAGTAAAATTTCAAGTGGGTACGATCTTTTAGACACATATATACTTATCTGGAATTTATCAATATATCAATACTTACAGGTTCTTTCAGATGAGAACTCACCTCTGAGCTTGATTCTCTTGGCGTGTTAGGTGCATCTTGATGCAGTTTATTTAGAACATCTCCGACCTGTTCAAGTAACCAATTAAGGACACTTAACATCGTCTGGTGGCTTAGAGCAACAAAAATGCAAGTGAAGATGTGCAACAACTGCTCAAGACTAAGTTTGATGGGTGGATGTCATGGATGTTGCGGGATTGATCTTACCTGTTGTGAAGTAATCATGCCTGTTTTGATATATCCGCCCATACTTTCGGTTTCATCGAGTCTACTAATTATATGTAGTGTATCCGGTCTCTTCGCCGGGTCAAAGTTTGTGCACTCTATTCCTATCTGAGCACATACTCGTATTTGTTTCTTCTGTACCTCGCTCTGTGATTGCTCCAACATGTTACTCCAACTTTCAACTACCTACGAATTGAATTTGTGAATTATGAAAAGAAGAACCATCTTTTAAAATGTGAAACTAGCCATGTATAGATACATTGTGTTAACATCTTACATCAAAATACATCAATCAAAACTTCAAACTACAATAAAAAATCCATAAAAATAAATGAGAATGCACGCCTATTTTCTTCCCAGATACCAGAAGAAACCATGTATCAGTTCAATCAAGAAAAAATATGCACCAAAACTGAGGTATGAGATAACTTGGACATGGGTAATGAGAATGGACGCCTATTTTCTTTCGTTCTCACATATAGGGCCATGTAAATTTACATTTCCTCATTCATCGAAAGTTCAAAACAAACATGTATAGAAGTTTAGTTTTTGTTTTGAAAAGTACTCATCCAATATATGTTTTTATGCCTTCTATTTTCACTTTCAATATTTTTTGGGTACTGCTGGTGTCTCTGTAAGGAGCATGCTCAGTTTTGTTCTATTTGTAGATCTCGGTCTTATTCTGATGCTTGGAAGGTCGAAAAATGTTGTTAGATACTTGTGTTGCCAATAATTATAGTAGGCAACATTAACATTGAAAGGTAGATTCGGTCATGCACCATTTATTTCATACAGATCACATGTTGAATTGAACCATGCTTTTAAAGATGTTCCATATTGTACTAATGTTTACAGTTAAATCATGATCTTAATCTGGTTTAACTGCTGATTTGTGGGATTTCAAAGTGCTAAATATCGGCGAAACATGAGAATACTTCAAACGCAGTTACACACGTCTTTCTTTTCCATATATATGGTTGAAACCCCTCTTGTTCAAATGTGGTTAGTTGCGGACAGAAGCCTTTGACCGACCAGAGGTTCAAATCCAAACTTTCATACGTACATATCATAGGATCTCTAAATCTTTCAGTCATGGTGAATTTTATAGTGATATTATTATACATACAAAAGAGAAATAAGTAATGCATTGGTTCTGAAGTACAACCTTTTATTTCAAAAGAAGACATAGATTGTTCTTACCTTGTCAACATCGTGATACCCCTTATTTCCAGTGAGTATCTCTATGATTACTATACCAAGACTGTAGATATCAAGCTGGTACGAATGCCGGTATGTGACTTTAGTATGGTTATAAGATTCTGGTGCCAAATATCCGCTGCATAAATATACGCCCGTGTGATTGGTTAATGAGCAAGGTAACAAAATATTGGTGTAAATAATAGTAGAATACTGAACTTTCGAAAGGGTTTAGCAAACTTACGGCGTTCCAGTTATCTTAGTAATAACTTGGCTTTGCATTTCATGAAAGCACCTTGATATGCCGAAATCGGTAATTTTTGGTACCCAATTATCATCCAACAATATATTCGCGGGCTTTAGATCTAAGTGGACAATATGTTTATGATGAAGATAATGTAACCCTTGACAAATTCCCGTGATAATCTGATAGCGGTCTCTCCACCGAAGTCCACAAGACATATCTATGGGGAGAGGATAAAGCAAGTTTAGTATTACTTGACATACTCCAAGTGTGTGTAATATTAGAATGTATAGAAAAGGTGGGTACTAAATGTGGGATACTGAATCACATGGTCTTTAGAACTGAAAAGATAATTTGGGTGCCACATGATCTTACCAGTGATATACTCATGAAGACTCCCTTTAGGAAGATACTCGAAACATAGCAACCTTTGCTGGACATCTGCCATGACGAATTTTCCTTCATACCTTGCCATATTCCCTTGTGTGTCAGCACAATATCCTAGAAACCGTACTACATTTTTATGCTTGGCTATCATGAGACATTCAACTTCTCGCTGGAACTCCTTCTCGTACATATACGTATTCGACATTCTCTTCACGGCCACGGTCCTATTCTCAAGCATTCCCTGCAGTGAGCATTGTCAGCAACCACTTCAGTTGTCAGCTGACCTTTTATCAAGACTGGGATAGCTGAGAGTTGCTGTACCTTATATACCACCGCGAATCCACCTCTGCCAATTGCTTGCTCATCAGAGAAATCATGTGTGATTCTTTTCAGAAGCGATAGCGGCAAGGCCTTCGGCTCTGCCGCTTCGTCGCATAGCATGCACTCCAGGTCCCATGGTGTAATAACAGATTGGTGATCCATTTACGATAACAATGCACGGTAACCTGAAAATAGAAGAAGTGTATCATTTGTGAGGCTACTAGGTGCAGCTACACCAATTACGAAAGTTACTGGAGATAATCATGAAAGAAAACAAGTGTCGCTGGCTGACTTGGTACAGTTTTGCACCCCTTATTTTGGGAACGAGGAAGTACACAACGATAAGATACTCTGCAGTTCTTTGCAATAGAAAAAGTTGCAGAGCAGGACTCGTATTGTCCCGAGTCTTGTTTGGACTGTGTGTACCAAAAAGCTGATGCAGCACATTCGGACGATCAGGGAATTTGAACCTTAAATACGCACTCCCTCCATCCCAAAATGTAAAATCATTTTTGACACTTGCTCTGTTGTATCCGCAGTTTATAGTTAGTAAAAAAGCACACAGATCACCTATATGCAGGTGATTGAGCGGTGGGTCCGGAGAAAGATCCTGCGTTAAAAAAGGAAAGAATCTGGAGAAGCCGGTCTAAGGAAAGTACCTGGCGAAGCACTGCTGTAATACGGTAGCTCTGGTTGCAGTTTCTATTAGCAGAAGAATCACACAAATCACCTCCCTGTATGTATGCAGGTGATTCAGTGACCACAGCCGTAAGCAACTAGAACAAACTGGATCCGGAGAACATCCTGGGTCAAAGAAAAGAAAGAATCTGCAGAAGCTCGTCTCAAGGCGAGGAAATTACCTGGCGAATCCCGGCAATATAAGTCGACGCGAGCTTGAGTTGAGTTCAGGTATAATCTGGACGACTGGGAAGGAGACTCGAGCTTGAGATATGAGAGGTCAGGAGGATATCTTCAACCTGTCAAAGGGAGACCAGAGAACCGTGTCCAGTTTCTCCATTCTCCATTATCTACTCATGGACACATGGGTGTGTAACATTCTACTAGTGTGCTTGATAAAATATCTATATACATGCCCTTTGGCTGTTTAGTTGCCTGGATTTGGTTCAACCAGACCCGCGCAAGAAAAAACTGAAATGTTTGGTTACATGTATTCACTGTTGAGTCTGCATAGCACGAAACTCAAAGCACCTCTCATGTTTAGTTGGGAACGCTCAGATAGACCGTTTTGAGCTAGCCAGGCCGAGCTGAGTCACAACGAGTGCACATGGGTGAGCCCCTTGCACGAGAAAAGGGTGGAGGGATGCGACTATGTACACATAGACTATAGGTCTACTTCTACCTCTAGTAAGCTCCTCACTACTCTCCTTTCTTCCTTCTCCCTTTCAATCTAAACAATGGTGCTTCGATTTGAAATAAACTCTACACAAGAAATATGTACATCGATATTGTGGTTTCATTTTTGCGATCGGTTCATAGTTTCATCGACAGTAAATGTTCAATTTTGTGTTCACGTTTGGAGTTATTTTGGACAAATTTTGTCAAATTCATCACACGCGATCGACCGTTCAAAATTTCCTTTGACTAGTAGCCTAATCTTGCAGTTCCACACGACATTCATGTTGCAAGTTTTCTGTTTCAACGATCGTAAACGAGAAGATTTACAGCTTCCTTGTGATTGTATATATCATTGTTCAGGAAATCGGTAACTGGTAGCTGCTCGGTCGGCTTAGGAGTAATGATTAATCGATTAATCGGCCTATTATCTGGATTAATCGGCCCACCGTTAATTGGTAGATTAAATAGGAACTTGCCAACATATATCTTGTTTTTATGTATTATACCATACTCTCATGTTATTTGCTATGTAATATATCAAAATATGCTAATGTTTGGTTGAACCCTAACTATTGAGGAGAGAGAGGGGGATGGGAGGGGTTACAGGGCAAAATTTTGGCTTGGTTTGCCCACAAATTAATGGGTCGGCAGCGATTAATTGGCCCGACAAGCCAATTAATCGGCCTCACAAATTAACACGATGAATAACGAAAATCCGTTGGTGCTCCCGGGAGCGCTCGCTCCTGCACGTGAAAAATATATTTCAAAGTGTGAAAAAAATTCAAAACAAAAATTTGGCACATACATCTCGATATTATATGTGTCCACGTCAAGTGTCGGAGAAAACCGGCATTTTTTGTGGCTTGTATAAAAAAGACAAAAGGATGTTTTGTGGAAAGCATTTTTTAACACTGGATTTTGTCTTTTTCACACGTGACATATAAATTGTGGTTTTTTGCGAAACGACTTTATGAGCATGTACAATATCAAAATGTACGCGTCAAGTTTTTGTTTGAAATTTTTTAACATTTCAAAATATGTTTAAAACACATTTTAAAAATCAGGAGCACGCGCTCCCATGTGCTAAAACACTCTCAATAAATAAGTGCTATTTGATTGCGGCACCCTACGCGTAGCGATTAACTGGCCCATTAACTAATTAATTGGACGAATTCTTGAACAATGATACATATGCATATGTGTGGTGTGATTACGACACTTGTTAATCATTCCTCTAGGCTGGTGTGGTTTCTCTCGATCTCCTCTCTCGTGTCTTGCTGCAGTGGTGTCATCATCTCCGTCGTTCATCTCGGCCTTCTCTCCATGATCCTACTGCACTGGTGCCGCCATGGTGCGCACACTGTATTTCTTATCCTCTGCCCTCTGCCTAAGAGCCCTCCTATTCGTCCCTCTTAGTTGGTGTCGTTCCTCTTGACCTCCTTGCCCGCGTCCTACTACACTGGAGTCGTTTTCAATGTCGGCCATCTCGGCATCCTCACTGTGGTCATACTGCACTGACGCTGTCATGGCGCGAGCACTGCATTTCTCCTCCTCTGTCCACTGTCTTTGTGCGAACTTTCTCTGCGGCGACGAGGCTAGCAACTAATTCGCCGCGCCGCTGATGGGGTCGCTCGTGCACGACTCCATGCTCATCATGTTGGACGTGGTGCCACGACCACCGTCCACCGCAATCGCCATGGTCCGACACACAGTCTCCTCCCATGTCCTCTGCCTCATCGCTCCTCCACACGAACTTTCTCTGCGGCGGCGACGCTAACAACTAGTTCGCAGCGACGCCGACAGGAACGCTCGCCCGAGACTCCAAGCTCGTCGTGTCAGAAGCGGAGCCACGGACACCGTCCACCGCGGTCGCGATGCACAGTGTAACTGTGAGTGTCAAGTGTAAGTGTTACCTCTTAATCATATCCCGCCTATTCAACCAAACACCATGTAGTTATGTGAGCCGAGCCAATGCGGGCAACGGAACCCTATGCAAAATTGCTCCCCTAATGCAAGAGGCCTAGATGCGGCCAACCAAACAAAGTGCCGATGTTAGTTTTCTGCCTGTTTTACCTCGGCCAGACTTTGTTGAGCCATACTTCACGGGCAGGCTCGCTCGGGAACACTACCAAACACGCCTTTTGTGTACCTACCATGTGTCCCTTAGGGTGTCCAAAGGCACTTGCTCCATTTCATACAACAAATGTTGTTGAATACTATTTCATTAGGAAGCAAATATATGTGTCGTTGACGCGTTCATCTACTTTGGGTTTTTTCTTTCAAAATGCTAGCAAAATGTTTGCCTCATCAATCAATTAAGGAGAGAATAGAGTTTTTACAAGTGCCCCTTATTACACGACATGAATGATTACTCGAATAAAATTATTGTCCCTAGTTGTTAGGCACCCGCTGTGATCCACATGTTTGCGTCTGACATGATGTTGTTTAGCAAGATTGGCGGTGGGACACTTTTTTGTTGTGGAATAGCCTAGCGTTTTTCTCATTCCACACGATCCAAGAAACCAACGTGGTTAGTGATGCCATTTGCCTTCCTATTGGGAGTGCTCTCGTGTCAGTCATCTTGGCCCACTGTGTCATGACGGTTTCCTCCAAGTGCCATCTTGAAGTGTCCATGCCCTCAAGATGAAACTTATCGATGACCATCCACAAAGTCTAAGCACAAATCAACACTTGAAGAAGAGATGCGTTCTAGATTCTTGTTCTTGCTTGGAAAGGGTGCAAAGCCCATAATTTGGTCATCCATGCTTGATTTTGCATTGAAATAGAATAGGCATCTCTTTTTTTTAGGGAAATAGGCATCGCCTTGTTCTGGCTGATGCTTCGGTTTTAGTTTCCGTTTCTTCTTTTGTCTAGCCTTCAGTGGAGGCGAGCTTGAGATTTTTTTTAAACGGAGGCAAAAGCTTTGCCTCATCTCATCAATAAAGAAGGAGTATAAAACAAAGTCTTAATGAGGGTCATTACTCCTCCACAAATGCGAAAACAAAAAGGACTACTCTTCACGGCATCAAGGATCCCAAGTGTTTAGCCCCGGCCAAAACCCAATTTCTGGCCTCCACCTTGATGCCCTCTATCACCATGGTAGGCATCGAGGATTTCTTCTGGAACACCCTCGCGTTTCTCTCTTTCCAAACCTCCCAAGAGACTAGCATTATAAGCGAAGAGACCGCCTTCCTCCGGTGTCCGTGACCAAGGACCGCTCTAGTCCACCACTCATGGACCGAAGAGATTCCAGCCCAGTCGGCGGTGTCGAGCTCCGGCGTGTCAAGCCAACATCTCACCGCATTCCAAATGCGCATGGAGAACCTACACTGGAACATAAAGTGTGGCGCCGTCTCCGGCTCCCTTTTGCAGAGTTGGCATAAATTGCAATTTGGCCACCCTCACCGCTGTAGCCGGTCCGCCGTCCAAATCCTGTTCTTGTTGATGAGCCACGCGAAAAACTTGCACTTGGGAGGGGGCCAGTTTCCCCATACCACTTTCTTCATGTTGGTTGCCACCGCCCCTCTGAATTGCGCCTTGTAGGTCGAGGCGGACAAGTATGTGCCATTGGTCGTGAGGTTCCACTTGATGTCATCGGCCAGGTCATCCCGAAGCTCAACCTGGCTGAGCTTCTCCCAGAGCATGCAGAACTGTGCAATATGGTGAACCGAAAGCCCGTCCTCCATGTTAATCCAGTGTACCCAATTTTGATCCTGGGTGGCCTCCTTTACAGATTTGTTCTTGTTGGATGAGCTCGCAAACACGAGCAGGGCGATGTCCTTGGGCTTCTTTCCTTCCAGCCATGGGGAGTGCCAAAAACGTGTCGCCCGACCGTCCCCCACGGTGATAGTCATCGCAGCAAAAAAGAGCTCTCTGTCCATGGAGTCGCATGGGTTTCCCATGCCCACCCAAGGTCTATCGGGTTCCTTCCATTCATACCATAGCCATCTCAGACGCAAAGCTCTCGCATATAAGTGAAGGCCGAGGACTCCCAAACCGCCCAAGCTCTTTGGTCTGCACACGGCCTTCCAGTTGACCTTGCATTGCCCACCAGAGACCTTCTCCGCTCCTGCCCAAAGGAAGGCCCTCTCAAGCTTATTGAGATTGCACAAAGTACTCTCAGGAAGTTTCTGTGGCATCGAAAGTGGCCTGGGAGGTGGTCACCTATCTAACCAACTCTGTTCGCCCAGCCGCCGTGATGAACCGGCCCTGCCAAGGCACCAACTTCCCTGCAGCTTTGTCCACTAAGTGTTGAAGATTGATCTTCCTGAGCCGGTGGACGGACAACGGGAGGCCAAGGTAGTGCATTGGGAAGGTAGCACGCTTGGCCGGAAAGCACTCAAGAACGACATCAAGGTCAATGCCGCTGCAACTGATAGGAACCACCGAGCTCTTTTCGAGGTGCATTATGAGACCAGTGACCTCGCCAAACCCTGCCAGAATGGAGGTCAACTGCTGGATGTCCTCCTTAAAAGGCGCCACAAAGATGGCGGCATCATCGGCGTATAGCGAGGAGCGCATGTAGGCGGCCCTGCCCCCAATCCGGTGTAGCTTGCCCTGTCTTGTGGCGGTGTCGAGAATGCTAATATACTACCGAATTAGCAACTTGCCCAGTGCGCACTGTTTGCCGAGTTTCTTTTATCGGAAACTCAACAAAGCTAAAAAAAGTTGGTTGCCTGGGGGGGGGGGGGGGGGGGCTCGGCAAAAAAACCTCTTTGCTCAGTGCAACACGAGGCAAAAACATAGAACTCGGCAAATGGCTGGACAACCGCCCCTGGTTCTCGCAGTCGACAGAACGTTGATGTCACCCTAGTCTTTGTCGGGTTCTATACTTGCCAATTACATTGTGCCAAACTCATTTTTTATCTTTTATTTGTTTCATTATTTTCCGGTTTGATGAGTGGGGTACCGGGCAAAAGTCTTTATATTAATTTAATGCTTCATTTCCTATTGTTTGTATTTTTTCGTATTTGCCGAGTTGGGGTGCAAAAGTTATTTCCTCTTATTTTTTTCATTTTTAGTTTGCAGTGGGAAACCTTGCAGAGGAAGTAGGGCATGTGGAGTTGCACTGAAGCCGTCGCTTAGCATCCAGTGCAGTTATGAAGGGCAGGGAGCCGCAGGGGCGGGGCCAGGATTTAGGCATGGGGGGGGGGGGGGGGGCAAGTCAAGTAGACAAAAAAATTCCAGTGCAAAAAATAATCATATAGAACAAGGTTCTGCTTCAGCGACATAAAAACATAATTATATTTTTATTAGTTTAAATTGACCCCTACGACTGCCAATAAAATCAAAAAAATAATTTTTACATATTAGGGCAATGTATAATGGGCAGCATTTTTCTCTTCATAGCTGCTGAATTGCAATCTCGAATTGACATACTGTATAATTTTGACATAAAAAATGGATCAAAGATAGGAACTAGTACAAATATTTTGCATCATGATAGTGATATTTTGTATCTCGAATAGGAAGTATTCATAGAATCTTATTGTCATAAATCACACAACCAAAACAACAAAAAATCTGATGTATCAATTGATTTAATTCAACACTGATACAAATGAGAATCAAGATAGATTAGTAGATAGTGTGATCTGTTAAACCTTGGTTGTTTCGTTGGTTGGAGCCGGAAAAATTGACGAGTGCAGCAGGTTGGGTCGCGCCTTCGCTGAATACCTGAATCAGATCGGGAAGCAGCGGGGCTTGGCGGGGAGAGGAGAGGCGAGCGGGCGGCAAGGGCGTGGAAACTGGAACAGCGGCCACTAACTTTGTGCAACTAATCGCACGTATTCACTAAATTACGGTGGAAACAGCGAACTAGAGCCAGTGCCCCCAGTTGGCCGCTTCAGTGGGCTTTTTCAAATGGCCCTTTTTCACGTTGACTGAGAGAGAGAGAGATAGCCTGATAGGGGGGCCTGATACTGTCCACGTACGTTTGTACCGCTAGTTGCGAACCCTATTTCACGCTGCAGGCGCCGGTTATTACCCTGCCACAAGAACTCTATGCGCAATTTTCCATCACTTCTTTTCCTTATCATCTCTTCTTTCGTTTTTATCTGTTTTTTGTTTTACATTTTTTTTCTGTTTTCTATTTTCCGTTTTATTTTTCCTTGTTCCTCTTTCAGTGTTTCCAAATCCATCCACAGTTTCTTAAAATTGATGAAATTTTCCAAATTCAACAAACTTTTTTCAAATTTGATAAAATTTTTTCAAATTCAATGAACCTTTTCAAGGTTGATGATTTTTTCCTTCAAATTTGTAAACTTTTTTCCTAATCGATGAACTTTTTTAAAAAACAACGAACTCTTTTTCAAAAAAAATTAACCTTTTAAACTTTTTCATAAAGTTTTTTTAAAATCAGTGAACTTTTTTTCAAAAATGATGAACTATTTCTCAAAATCGATGAACTTTTTTTAAGTTTGTGAACTTTTGTCTCAAAATCGATGAACGTTTTTAAATTCACGATTTTATAAATGTACAACAAAAAACTAAATGATAAATAAATAGCATGGCCATACTAGTTCATGTACATGTTAGCGCAGTGAAAATCACAAGTGTTGAATCGCTGTGGTGTTCAGCTAAGCTCGAACAAGGCTTCCCTTCGTGAGCGACATGTGATCGATTCCTGAATCAGCCAGTTTTTGTGTTGCGTTTTTCTGGCGATTTCTGTTCCCTGCCTCCGCCTCTGAGTTAATTGCATGGAACTACCACACTTCGGCACGTCGTAACGGATCAGTACCACTAGTCAACTTTTCTGCATGTCAGTATCATCTCACAGCCTAAGTGTTGCAAAACGGTCTAAGCCACGTATAAATGCGTATTGACGGTGTATTTGACCGCTGGGACCCGTGTGTCAGGAGCCAGCCTGACATATTTTTGTTGGAAATATGCCCTAGAGGCAATAATAAAATGGTTATTATTATATTTCCTTGTTCATGATAATTGTTTATTGTTCATGCTATAATTGTATTAACCGGGAACCGTAATACATGTGTGAATACATAGACCACAATATGTCCCTAGTGAGCCTCTATTTGACTAGCTTGTTGATCAATAGATGGTTGTGGTTTCCTGACATTGGATGTCGTTGATAACGGGATCACATCATTAGGAGAATGATGTGATGGACAAGACCCAATCCTAAGCATAGCACAAGATCGTGTAGTTCGTTTGCCGGAGCTTTTCTAATGTCAAGTATCATTTCCTTAGACCATGAGATTGTGCAACTCCCGGATGTCGTAGGAATGCTTTGGGTGTATCAAACGTCACAACGTAACTGGGTGACCATAAAGTTGCACTACAGGTATCTCCGAAAGTGTCTGTTGGGTTGGCACGAATCGGGACTGGGATTTGTCATTCCGTATGACGGAGAGGTATCTCTGGGCCCACTCAGTAATGCATCATCATAATGAGCTCAATGTGACTAAGGAGTTAGCCACGGGATCATGTGTTACGGAACGAGTAAAGAGACTTGCCGGTAACGAGATTGAACAAGGTATGGGGATACCGACGATCGAATCTCGGGCAAGTAACATACCGATGGACAAACGGAATTGTGTACGGGATTGATTGAATCCCCGACATCATGGTTCACCCAATGAGATCATCGTGGAACATGTGGGAGCCAACATGGGTATCCAGATCCCGCTATTGGTTATTGGCCGGAGAGGTGTCTCGGTCATGTCTGCATGGTTCCCGAACCCGTAGGGTCTACATACATAAGGTTCGGTGACGCTAGAGTTGTATTGGAAATTGTATGTGGTTACTGAAAGTTGTTCGGAGTCTCGGAT
Organism: Aegilops tauschii subsp. strangulata; assembly: GCF_002575655.3. Lineage (NCBI taxonomy): Eukaryota > Viridiplantae > Streptophyta > Magnoliopsida > Poales > Poaceae > Aegilops > Aegilops tauschii. Next base: position 487,460,036 of record NC_053038.3, on the reverse strand, counting down.
GAGATCCCGGACATCACGAGGAGTTCCGGAATGGTCCAGAGGTGAAGAATTATATATGGGAAGTCCAGTTTCAGTCGCCGGAAAAGTTTTGGGGGTTATCGGTATTGTACCGGGACCACCGAAAGGGTTCCGGGGGTCCATCGGGTGGGGCCACCTACCCCGGGAGACCAAGTGGGCTGAATATGGGTGAGAACCAGCCCCCCTAGTGGGCTGGTGCATCCCCCCAAGGGGACTAAGGCGCTTAGGGTTAAAACCCTAGGGGTGCCCCCCCAACTTGGGGGGCAAGCACCCCCCTTGGCCGCCGCACCCCCTCTAGATGCATCTAGGGGGCCCGACCCCCTCTCCCCTTCACCCTATAAATAAAGGAGGGTGGGAGGGCAGCCGCACCTCAGCCCCTGGCGCAGCCCTTCCCCTTCCTACACCTCCTCCTCCTCCGTTGAGCTTGGCGAAGCTCTGTCGGAGAACCACGAGCTCCACCACCACGCCGTCGTGCTGCCGGAGTTCTCCCTCAACTTCTCCTCTCCCCTTGCTGGATCAAGGAGGAGACGTCCCTGGGCTGTACGTGTGTTGAACGTGGAGGTGCCGTCCGTTCGGCGCTAGATCGGATCTTCCGCGATTTGAATCGCCGCGAGTACGACTCCATCAACCGCGTTCCTTGCAACGCTTCCGCTTAGCGATCTTCAAGGGTATGAAGATGCATTCCCTATCTCTCGTTGCTAGCATCTCCTAGATTGATCTTGGTGACACGTAGGATTTTTTTTGAATTATTACTACGTTACCCAACAGTGGTAGCAGAGCCAGGTCTATGCGAAGATTCTATGCACGAGTAGAACACAAGTAGTTGTGGGCGATGATTTAGTCAATTTGCTTGCCGGTACTAGTCCTATCTTGATTCAGTGGCATTGTGGGATGAAGCGCCCCAGACCGACTTTACACGTACGCTTACGTGAGACTGGTTCCACCGCCTGACATGCACTTGTTGCATAAGGTGTCTAGCGGGTGTCTGTCTCTCCCACTTTAGTCCGATCGGATTTGATGAAGAATGTCCTTATGAAGGGTAAATAGCAATTGGCATATCACCGTTGTGGCTTTTGCGTAGGTAAGAAACGTTCTTGCTAGAAACCCATAGCAGCCACGTAAAACATGCAAAACAATTAGAGGACGTCTAACTTGTTTTTGTAGGGTATGCTATGTGATCTGATATGGCCAAAAGGATGTGATGAATTATTTATGTGATGTATGAGATTGATCATGTTCTTGTAATAGGAATCACGACTTGCATGTCGATGAGTATGACAACCGGCAGGAGCCATAGGAGTTGTCTTAATTTATTGTATGACCTGCGAGTCAATATAAACGCCATGTAATTACTTTAGTTTATTGCTAACCGTTACCCATAGTAGTAGAAGTAATAGTTGGCGAGACAACTTCATGAAGACACGATGATGGAGACCATGGTGTCACGCTGGTGACGATGGTGATCATGTCGTGCCTCGAAGATGGAGATCAAAGGCGCAAGATGATATTGGCCATATCATGTCACTTCATGATTTGCATGTGATGTTTACCATGTTTACATCTTACTTCCTTAGAACGATGGTAGCATAAATAAGATGATCCCTCACTAAAATTTCAAGAAATGTGTTCCCCCTAAGTGTGCACCGTTGCGAAGGTTCGTTGTTTCGAAGCACCACGTGATGATCGGGTGTGATAGATTCTAACGTTCGCATACAACGGGTGTGTGGCACCCCGGCTCAGACCAATCGGTTTACCTTGCATTGCCAGCCCAGAGATCAAGTCTTCTGGCAACACACAACAACATGGTACAGAAACAACCGCTTTATTGATGCTAGTGGATTACACGAGTTTGATATTACATCGAGATAAGAGGACAAGCGGCACACACGGTGCGGCTGAACAGTATGTACATTATTTAACGAACATAAAGATGCGTCGATAACACGAACTACGCGGCAGCGGAAGAACGACGAAGTGGAACTCCATAGCACAGGGACACCGACGTGGACACGGCCTAGACGCGGGAATCTCTCCGATGCGAAACGACTTGCCTGAAAACTGGCATGACACGCCAGGTCAGTACATTGAATGTACTTGCAAGCTCACAACAAACATAAGCATAACGACAAACAATATCATGACCATTAATCAGGTTAATGCAATGCAAGTATTACTAATAATGCAGTGAAACCAACATATGCACCGAGTCCCACGGACTCGCTTACCAGACGGGTTACCTCGTAACCAAACGGTGATCATACCTGGATCACAACTGAAACCAATCACTCATGATCAGCTCATGATCTCCAGATTCATCGGTGCCATCAACAGCTATTTAGTGTGCAAGATTAATTATAAAAGTTGATCCATGGCGTGACTTACTTCCGAGTTGTGCCCATAACCGAGGACGCGGCTATCGATAGATTTAATACACTCTGCAGAGGTAGCACACTTTACCCACACCACGGAATCCAGGACTCACCCTCCCATTCGGGTGGACTAACGACATTCCGACCAAACCCTCCCCTTGTCATGACACTCTCCCGGCCACTCCGACAAACTCCCTCTCAGGGCTATGTCCTGGGTGGCCCCGTGTCTACCAAAGACACCAACGGCCACCGTCGTGGCAAAACGGTCCCAAACAGGGACAAGGTACCATAAAAACAAATGGGCACACAAGGCTATGTCTGCTTACCGGGCCAGGGTATGCACACCCATAACCTTCCATCGTTGGAGGCACCAGCGAGAGGCACAACAAAGGATCGAATCAAGACCTCCCACAAGGTAAATGTGGTCGCACTGAGAAAACCCGATTCAGTGGCACCATGACTTGATCAACATCATATTCAAGTTCGACATTATTAACAGGTTTAACTTGAATAAAAAAATTAAACTACCAAGTCATACGATGCCATGATCATGCAACTACTCGACATGCAATGCATGCAATTCCCATGCACGGATCAAACTTGTCAACATAATGTTCTTGCACTACTCATGATTAAATTTTACTGGTTCTACCTCAAGTTTTATTACCATGCAATATTTTGATTAACTCATAATTTATATGAAAATATCCCTAGCAAGAGAACTATCATTATTTATCATAGCAATATAACTAAAGCAAAATTTTATTCTACTGAACCAAACTAGTCCATGCATTCAACTAGTAACTTAAACAAGCATTCCAAGCATGACAAAATAACCAGCAAGCAATCATATGTATTTAACAAATTTTTAAATGCATCTACTAAATCATATTCAAGTAGAAAAATCATAGATATTGAAATGTCACCATCCAAATGCTGGTTTGGCTTGCCTTAGTGCAGAGGAGGGTCACACTCCTCCCGGTTGTCTTCAAGGCAAGTTCCTTCTTCTGAAAATATTTAGAAACCACAAAACAACATATCAAAAACCATTCTGAAAATCACCAAAAATTCTAGACAGCAAGGAAAATTCCACATTTTGGTGTGCTGCTAGAGCCTTCTGAAGCAAACACAATGCAAAAAGAATCAAATCATTTGGACTTATAGGCTAGAAGTTGTGGCTGGTCAAAGTTTTGGTCAAAATCTGATTAAATTTGAATAATTCAGAAAATCTAGGGGAGGTGACGTCGATGGCGTAAAGAGGGGTTACGCCTCCACTCGTACCGCTTCGGGCGCGAGTGGTGAGGCTGACGCTAGGCCCCACCCGTCAGGAAGGAGAGAGGGAGAGAGAGATCAGAGCGCGGCGGCGCTCCGCCGGAGCTTACGCCGGTGATGAGTGGGTTTGGGGCTAAACCAAAGGGATAGGAATGGAGAGGGGTTCACGGCGCACCTGCCCGTACCTGTGGCTTGCCGTGGGATGGCCGGAGCTGCTCGCAACTGAGCTCGCAAGCGGCGGTGGCGGACGGGACTTGCCGGAGAGGAAGAAGGCGACGGCGAGAGGCGGCTCCGGGGGCTCAGCAGCATCCAGGTGACACCAGAGGAACCCCAATGCCGCGCCCGAGAGGTAGGTCGAGTTCGAGGGGCACTGGAGCGAGGTGGCTGGGCTGCGGAGGTCGCCGGCGATCTCTGGTCGGGGTCGACGGCCAGAGGCCTGCCCGACCGGGCTACCATGCTCCTACGTGGTCATGGTGGTTGTGAGGAGTGGTGTGAGGCTTGGAATCGAGGAGGGGGCGCTATATATAGCCGGAGCGAGAGGGGGTTACGTGGCGCCGCCGGAGTGCTCTGGAATCCGGCGAACGGCGACGAAAGGCGCCACTGAGAGGGGGCAAGGGTTCAGCGCGAAGGCGGGAGCTGTCCACGCTCGCGGACGAGCACAGGAGGCAAGGGGAGAAGAGGACAAGGGCACGAGCGCACTGTGCCTTTTGGCCGCGACGTGCCCGTGCTTGCTACAGTGTCTCCGGCGTCGAGCGCCAGCGAGGGGTCAAGGGTGAAGAGTCGGGGCTGGTGGTGTGGTGCAGCAGTCGGCGGCGAGCTCTGGCTCGAGCACGCGCCAAACAGAGGCATTGGCATGACTCAGAGCGCGTCGAGCGCGTGCCAGACCATGTGTCTTCACACGGTCACCACCCTGGCATGGTCAAAACGACGCCCACGTGCGGCCAAACCATGTCTGGGCTAAAGTCCATGCTGTGTTTAGTCTAGGGGAGCTGAGGACTCATCGCTAGGCCGACCAGATGTGATGCAACCATCTTGGCAAGTTTCTGACCAGGAACTTGGTCGCCAAGTTTGGATAGCTTCTAGATGGCCATTAGGGCTGATCTCCTGGGGTTAAGGGTTTCTTAGGAGGGTGAAGAGGCTCAAGAAAACTCAGGGCCAAAGGATCAAGGAAAAATGCACTTGCTGTATAAAGTGCAATTTTGGGCCAGAAGAGAAATTATTTTCTGTAGCAAAAATATTACAAAAAGTCATGCAATATCTTTGCTTGGGAAGGTGGGCCATGGCTCAAAGAATATTCAGGGATTATTTCAGATTTTTAGGACCAATAAAAATTGGGGTTGCTTTAGAGCACCAGTTTCTGAAATGAGTTTCAGAGGAGAAAATGAATATTTTTCTTTTATGAAAAATATTCATTTGATTATTTTGAGGATTTTTCAGAGAAATAAGATTGAAGGAGAAGTAGATAGGTCACTTGGGTGAAAATCAAGGGCATGCCCAAGTGACAAGTCCATCTGAATTGATTCCAAAAATCCAAATCCAAAGCAAAGGCAAAACCAAGTCCGGAAAAAGAGAGAAGGCAAAATCCAGGCTGTCACAAACCTCCCCCACTTAGGATGAATCTCGTCCTCGAGATTCGGTTGCTTGGGAAAACAATTCTGGGTATGCAGTCCATAAAAATTCCTCTGTTTCCCAGGTTGCCTCTTCCTCGGTGTGATGTTCCCACTGAACCTTGTAAAACCTTATCACTTTGCTGCGAGTGACTCTTTCTGTCTCATCCAATATTCTTATTGGCTTTTCCTCATACGTCAAATCCTTAGCCAGTTCTATGTCTGCCATATCAGTCCTTTTCTCCGGTGGCGAGATACATCTCCTTAGCTGTGAGACATGAAACACATTGTGTACCTGTGACAATTCGGGTGGCAATTCCAACTGATAAGCAACTGTTCCGACTCTGGCCATGACTGGAAACGGACCGATATATCTGGGTGCCAATTTTCCTCGGGTCTGAAACCTCTTAACTCCTTTCATAGGGGTAACTCAGAGATAGACGTGTTCTCCGGGCTCAAAGCTGATCTGACGGTGTTTGGCGTCATAATAACTCTTCTGTCGAGATTTGGCCAACTGCAGTCTGTCTCGGATTTCCTTGACTTGCTTCTCGGCTTCGATCATCAAATCCGTCCCGAAAATACGGCTGTCTCCGGTTTGAGACCAGTTCAGTGGAGTGCGGCACTTACGGCCATACAGAGCTTCAAAGGGTGACATCTTTAAGCTGGTCTGGAAACTGTTGTTGTAGGAAAACTCGGCGTAGGGCAAACAGTCTTCCCACTTGGGCCCTTGGGCCAATGCACATGCCCGGAGCATATCTTCGAGTATTTGGTTTACTCGCTCAGTTTGTCCATCTGTCTGGGGATGATAAGCCGTGCTGTATTTCAGAGCAGTTCCCAAGCCTTGATGTAGTCTGGACCAAAATGCTGAAGTGAAGAGATATCCTCTATCTGAAGTGATAGTCTTTGGTACTCCATGCAGACGGACGATTCGAGACACATACAATTGTGCAAGTTGATCGGCACGATAGGTGGTCCGGATGGGGATAAAATGTGCCACCTTCGTTAAGGTGTCCACAATGACCCATATTGCGTCATTTCCTCGGTGAGTCCTTGGTAAACCGGTGATGAAATCCATGCAGACATCATCCCATTTCCATTGGGATATAGGTAACGGTTGAAGGAGTCCGGCGGGTTTTGGTGTTCCGCCTTCACCTTGTTGCATATATCACAACAAGCCACAAAGTAAGCGATTTCGTTCTTCATTCCATTCCACCAGAATACCTGACGAAGATCTTTGTACATTTTAGTGCCACCAGGGTGAATTGAGTATGGCGATTCATGTGCTTCTGTCAATATTTTCTTCCTCGGACCTTCTTGGTTGGGTACGCAAATCCTTCCTCGGAACCTTAGCGTACCTTGCCGATCTCTAGAGAAATCCTGTGTCTGTCCCGCTTGCATACGCTTGGCATATAATTGCAATGATTTGTCATTTGCTTGAGCGCTGCGAATTTCTTCTTCGAGGGTAGGAGCAACTTCCAATATACTGGCAAGACTGGCATCCATGATTACCAAATAAATCCGGGCAATTTCTTCACAAAGCTCAGGAGGCAAAGATTCCATTAGAGCATTCATGTTGGCTGGTTTGCGGCTGAGAGCGTCAGCAACCACATTAGCTTTGCCCGGGTGATAATTTATACCGAGGTCGTAATCCTTAACCAGCTCGAGCCATCTTCGCTGACGAAGGTTCAAATCGGGCTGAGTGAAGATATACTTGAGACTCTTGTGGTTGGTAAATATCTGGCACCTCTTTCCAATAAGATAGTGTCGCCAAATCTTCAAAGCGTGCACCACCGCAGCCAATTCCAAATCATGAGTGGGATAATTTCCCTCGTGTGGCCGTAGTTGTCGGGATGCATAAGCCACAACCTTGCCATCTTGCATAAGTACGCATCCAAGGCCTTTTCTGGAGGCGTCACAGTAGACATCAAAACTGCGGTAGATGTCGGGAAGAGTCAGTACTGGTGCTGACGTCAATCTGGTTTTTAGCTCCTTGAAACTCCGTTCGCAGTCCTCAGTACATTCAAACTTCTTATCATTCTTTAGGAGCTCTGTCATGGGCTTGGCAATCTTGGATAATCCTTCAATAAAACAGGGATAATATCTGGCTAGTCCAAGGAAACTTTGGATTTCTGAGACTGTCGTGGGTGCGGACCAATCAAGCACATCTTTTACCTTGCTTGGATCCACAGCTATTCCTTCTGCCAAGAGAACATGCCCCAAAAATCCAACTTGCTTGAGCCAAAACTCACATTTGGTGAACTTGGCGTAGAGCTGATGGTCGCGGAGCCTCTGCAAAACTTCTCGGAGGTGGTCCTTGTGTTCGTCTTTGCATTTTGAGTAAATGAGGATGTCATCGATGAACACCACCACAAATTTGTCCAAGAAGTCCATAAACACCTTATTCATCATATGCATGAAGAAGGCTGGGGCGTTGGTGAGACCGAATGACATAACGGTATACTCATAGAGACCATACCGACTGGTGAACGCGGTCTTGGGAATATCTTCCTTCTTGATTTTGAGCTGATGATATCCGGTCCTCAAATCAATTTTTGGGAATACTTTGGCCCCACTGAGTTGATCAGACAAATCATCAATCCTTGGTAGCGGATACTTATTTTTGATGGTGATGTCATTCAGCAGTCGGTAGTCTACGCACATCCGAAGACCGCCATCCTTTTTATCCACGAATATCGCGGGTGATCCCCACGGTGAAGAGCTTGGGCGGATGTATCCCTTCTGCAGCATTTCATCCAGTTGTTTCTTTAATTCCACCAATTCCGACGAAGGCATCCGATAATATTTCTTGTGTATTGGTGTGGTTCCAGGCACCAAGTCAATTGCAAACTCCAATTCTCTGTCTGGCGGCATTCCTGGTAATTCCTCAAGGAATACATCGGGATACTCACTGACCACCGGAATCAATTCCACCTCTTCAGCCACGGCGGTGAAAACCATATCCTTCTTGGGTATGCTTTTGCGGGCATAAAAACTTGCGGTGCGACCCTCCTGATTTGCCATGGTAACTTCTCTGGTCGCACAGTTGATGCATACTTGGTATTGGGTCAACCAATTTCATTCCCAGAATAATATCCAATTTGTCAGAATCAATGATTATCAGAGACGTTGGAAACTTGACTCCCTTGATATCAATTTCCAGATTACGGCAGACCAGATTGCTTCCGAGCAAGGATCCCGGGGATTGTACCAGCATATGTTTTCCCAAAATCGAGCAAGGAAATTTGTTTTGGGCCGCAAAACTCCGCGAAATAAAAGAGTGGGAAGCCCCAGAGTCAAATAAAATTATGGCAGGTATGTTATTAATAGGAAACATACCAATGACGACTTCCGGGTCCTCTTGGGCTTCATCGGCGGAGATATGATGGATTTGCCCTTGGATGGCACTCGGGCTGGAATATGGCTCCAGATAGTTGACTTGCGGACGAAAGGGAGCTATTGGCTTGCCGTTCTTGGGGCACTGTCTGATGTAATGTCTGGTTTGCCCACAACTAAAACAGGAATTGTTGCGCTGGCAATCTTCACGTACCGGGCTGGTCACGATATTCTTGACTTGAGTGGTGGTCTTGTTGACATTTTGCTGCCAGTTGGGTTTGTACTCAACCTGAGTCTGTTGCCACGTACGAGCCTTCTGCACGGGTTGCATATCCTTCTTAGGCTCAAATTTGCGCTTGTGGTCATTATTAACTAGCCTGCTGTCGTGCATGAGCTTGTGTTCCCTTTCTGTGGTAAGGGCCTTGTTCACCAAAGTTTGGAAGTCCGGAAAATCAAACATGCTGAGGGTGCACCTGAGATGCTGATTCAGTCCTCCAAGAAATCTGTCGACCTTCCGTTCTTCGGTGGCCACATCATAGAGTGAATAGCGGGCCAAATGGTTGAATTTATTCAGGTACTCGTTGACTGACATGCTTCCCTGAGTGAGAGAGAGAAATTCGCGCTGCTTGATTTTCATAACTTCGGAGGGAATATGATACTTGCGGAAATGATCCTTGAATTTGGTCCAAGTAATTTCCTCGTCTTCGGGCCACATGGCCTTAGCATTATCCCACCATATCGCGGCGTGTCCTTCAAGATAATGCGTTGCGGAAGGAACCTTGTCTCCTTCTTAAGTGCAAGCAATTTCCAGTTTCCTCTCAATCGTCCGTAACCAATCATCAGCATCCAATGGATCAATAACTTGACTGAAACTGGGAGGCTTGGTTCACTAGAAATCTGACAGCTTGGAGTAATGACCACTCTGATGTCCATTCTGCCCAACCATAACTTGCACACTTTTCAGTAGTTCCATCAGATCGTTGTTCCTTCTTTCTTCAAACATTCGCATGATTTGCTCAGTAGAAGGCGGATGTGGCGGTGGAGGCGGAGGTGACTGATACGGCTCGGGGGATTGTCCTGCCTGTCTTGCGGAGCGACGAACAGGGACATTGTCGTGGAATTGTCACGGCAGATGTCCTAGTGTGAGGACTTAGTCGTGAGGCCAACGCATCTATGCGGTAGCTTGAAGGGGTTGGTTGGAATCGAGAGACGCGAGGCGGATCAACACACGAGACAAGGGTTTAGACAGCTTCGGGCCCCGAGAAACACCATCCGATAATAACCCTACATGCTGTTTGTGGCTAGGTCTCATTATCATCATGAGGGAGTCGCCGTAAACCGGCTCTCCTAGTTATGTCTAGCCCTAAGCTTCTTTCTTCTCCCTCTTGGGGTGCCCTGCCCCTCCTTATATATGTTAAAGGGGCGGGTTACATGTAGAGTCCAACTCGGATTACGACTTAAACTATTTTGACTTCTCTTCATGGGCTTCTTAACATCTTGGGCTTGTTAACCCCAGGCGACTCTGTCTGCAGGGTTATAACTGTCTGCCGGGTTATGACTGTCTGCCGGGTTATAATTGTCTGTCGGGTTATGACTGTCTGCCGGGTTATGATCTGACTTAACACCTGCCGGGTTATCATCTGACTTAACACCTGCCGGGTTATCATCTGACTTAACATCTGCCGGCTTATCATCTGACTTAACTCCTGCCGGTTTACCAAGTCCCAGCCGGGTTATAACTCCGGCCGGGTCATACCGCGGGGTATATCCCCGACATTAGCCCCCAGTTTAATTTGGATTTATCCATGTTGAACTGATCCTGATCATCCTTAAGTCCTTGTCATTTCCTTCTTCTAAAAAATCCGGGTCAACAGGCCAGCTTCATAATCAATTTGCTGACATTGGTTTGTCACAGAGAAATATTGTGAAGAATAATTCATTTGATTCATCTCCCAATGCTTAACAAAAATATTGGTCCTTGAAATACTCATCTGATCTTCAGCCGGCTTAAGGATGTAGAACTTGCCGGTTTATCCTTGCCAAAATTGCCGGTTTATAAATATTGATGGCACCGGGTCATAACTGTTTGTTAACATCAGCTTTGAAAATATACCTCTTATATGCCTATCACTTGTAGCCCCCAAGTCTTAAGAAGGTAATGTAGTAACAGCTTAAGAATTGCTTCAATATGAATGTCATAAGCTTGAAGAAATCCAGGTTGTTCATCTCAATCACTAGTCAGAACTGAGTATTCCACATATGTAGCCCCCAAGTGCCGGGTTGTTATGCTTGCAGCAACCTGGGACTTGTAATTGCCTGATGCTCATAAAAACTTCAACCAGTGTAGCCCCCAAGGGCCGGGTCATTATGCAAATAATGAGCAGGGACTTTGAAAATATGATCATGTAGACTTTAACAGCAATGTGTAGCCTCCAAGGGCCGGCTCAGTAAGATAATACTGAGCTGGGACTTTATATATACTTCATTGAAAATAACATCATATGATGTAACTCCCATCATGGGGCTTTAACCCACGTCCACAAGGTTAAGAGCTTTGTGCTTTACCAATTGAGGAGTGGGCCCTTCAATATAATGGATTAAGACTTGTGTACCTTGAATTGTTGACAGGAGCAATTGGTAGCCCCCAAGGGCCGGCTCATTACAATGTGATGGGTCGGGTCTTCAATAAGGTGATGAAAAAATGACTTTGCATTAGCCCCCAAGTGCCATGGTGCATGCTGGCAGTGACATGGGACTTGCATATTTGATGTAATCTCAATTTGAATAATGTAGCCCCCAAGTGTCGGGTCGTAAGCCTGCAGCGACTCGGGACTATTCCTTCCATTGTAGAATAAATCATATCCATCGATAAAATAATAGCCATTGCGCTAAAGCGATTTTGAAAACCTCAATCATAATACTGGTTATTGATAACCATAATAAAAATCCAGCCATGTTGGCTATTAAAGATTTGAATAATATAACCCGATTTGAATACCGGTTCCTGTGATATTTGATCACATTGTTTGTTTTACCAAACCAGTAGAGTAAGGGTGATAACCCAAAACTTGAATAATGGGAATTATCATGTATTGCCGGTTTATGAATAAAACCGGTCCGGGTCAATAAACACCGGATATTAGTGTACCTCTTACTGTTGACGTATAGTCAAAAAACCAGGCCGGGTTAATAAACACCGGTTTATCTTTACCTTCATACTGGCGACTGATAGTCAAAAGCCAGGCCGGGTCATTAAACACCGGACTGTAATTTATCATGTACTGATGACTTATAGTCGAAAGTCAAGTCGGGTCAATAAACACCGACGAATTATAATCATAAAACTTTATAAATCTTATCAAATAAACCTCAAAAAGAAAGAATCTACGAAAAAACATACAAGAAGCAAGGCTTTTCATGGGCTGCCAGGCCCAAAACGAGGCTTTTCATGGGCTGCCAGGCCACTGAGTTAAACCATTTTACAAACCTTATAAGATGGACCTCACATTAACCAATCGTCATTTTAATTTTGACAAGTTTAGGGTCTGTATAAGATTGACTTGTCAAACGTTCGACGGGTCTTTCCAGGATTACCTGGGTGGAGTGACTTACTTAAAAAGGCAGGATAACCCGGGGTTTTAGGTGAATACACCTAGCTTCCAAGCCTGGCTTTTATAGCCTATTACAAGGTTATAGGCTCTTTGTTCTTTAGAACAAAAAGAGCCCCCAAGTAATATTTTGAGCTGTGCTCAATGGGCGCCTATGTTTGAGTTGTGCTTTTGCAACAGACTCTCTTTGGTCCCTTTATTTTTTTTCTGAGAACTCGAACTTGCGAGAGATTATTCTTTTTGAACCGGAAATTCTTAAACCAGATACCGAGAGCTTCAAAGCTTTGTGGGAGATAGCTTTCCCTTGAGCCGGATTTTAAACAGGAATCCTTCTTTTTAAGCCGGAAATTTTCTGACGGCCTTTGAATTTTCACCAATATGGCGGTTTAGGATCCTGCATTAGATAACTTTGCAAGCCGGAGTAATTGCTCTTTTAAAGAAAGCAATAATATAAAAATGTACTGGATGGATTTCACCTATATGTTAGCCCAGAAATTATCCGCCGTGGAGTTGATTATCATTACGGTGAAGCTGAAAGCCGTCACGGGCAAGTCGGCCGCGGGTACAGACAAATGAGTCAGCCGCGGCGGTTTAAACCGGAGCGGACGGGCGAGTCAATCGCGTTGTGTTGATGTAGCAGAGGCTGCAACTTGCACACGTATTCGTCGAGCAGCACGGTACGGACAAGCGCTAGTGCAAAAATAATTTGGCGCACGCTCCTTGCGACACCTTTGTAACGAATAATGATCCTGCGAAAAAATACTACAGACCAAAGTAATTGTTCTTAAACAATTTAATATGCACTGATAAAATACATAGAACAGATAGCACCTGGTATTTTCATCGGATGAACATGGTCAATGATACTGAGCGTAGTCGGACACAAAAGATAGTCCGTATAGATGCACGTCATCTACATGCTTTTCCTTTGTCTTTTTCCCCTTTCCAAAGTAATGATTGCCTGCCTGTGGGTCGGAGAGGCTGGCCATCTGGGAGAGAGCTCCTCTGACGTACGGCACCTGCCGTTGGGCCGCTGTCAGGTGGGCCAAGTTCCAGCCGGGCCGACGTGTCAGTGATGGAACGGCACCCTACCGCACGTCAGGGGATCCTCGTCCGGCCATCTGGGCCTTGCGCTGGTGCATGTCGCCCACCGGCCTCACCTCCCCCACCATCTTCCCGACGATCTGCCACAGAGACAATCAAGGACCATCGATTTGATTTGATTTATCCATTGGCTGGCGCAGACGCAGCATGCAGCAGAAAAATGCAGATGCATGCAGAGCTTAATTGTGCGTATGATCATGGCGCATGTCGGCACGCAACAGGACAAGCTGGATTGCTTGCCGTTGCCGGGCGGGCGGGAGAAGGGAGCAAGTCCACGACATTACTCCTGTTCTGTGCGGTTGTGGGTGTGGGAGTGGTCACGATGTTCTGAGTTCTGACAGACATCTACAACAACAACTACTACAGCCAATGCTGCGCGGCGTGCAAGTTGCACTGCATGCATTGCAGCCTGCAGAGGTGTTAGTGGTACTGGGCCTACTGTAGTAAGCAGCAGCTACTCCATGTTAGCAGAGCGTTGTCGCGCCGCTGTTAACTCCATCCACGATCGAGCTGACACGCCGCCGAGTACCGACACGTCCAGGCACAGGCAGAGCTGTGTGCGCAGTGCACATGATAAGCTAGTGAATGCGCTCAGCTGGGCAGTGAGTGAGTGAGTGAGTGAGTGAGAGAGTCCAGCCTGCCCGGATCAGCTGTTGACAGTGAGCGAGCGGGTGATTAGCACGCCTGTCTGTACGGGGCTAAGCATGGCACGCAGAGAAATCTCAGTTTAAGAACGTTCATCCGATCGAGGAGCATGTCTCTCCCGGCCTGGATATCTGTTGATTCCAAGGGAAGCATACATGTGTGTGTGTGCGTGTTTGTTCTGGCCGGGGAACGGAATCATCACGCAATCGCACGCAAAGCCAGAAGTGCAGTGGCAGAGACGGCAAGGCCCAGGCGGGCTTACGGTGAAGTTGGGCAGATGCGGAGATACGGTGGCCCAAGGTGTAGGCGGGTCAGCTTCGACGGATGTATCTGGCCGGTTTAGAGGCGTGCTGTAGCTTGCCTCTGCTGTATTTTGAGGCAATGCATAAAGATGACTCAGACGGGAGGCGGCGGCGCGGCGCAACCAGAGATGCAGCAGGGGTGGCTTGGAGGCGGCCACTTGGAACAAGTGGCTCGTCGCAGCGGCGAGGCAACGGAGATGAAAACCGGTGACCCGTCGGACCGCTTGCGAAGCTGGCAAAGCGGGCGGCCGACCCAGAAGCGAAGCGGCTTTAACGGGGACCGCGGGCGTAGTGACCCCGAAGACCGCAGACCGGCAGGTCGGAGGTGCGGGGCCGAGGTGCGGCTGGTCATCTCAATCGCGGTGACAGTAGGTAGAAGCAACAGCAAGCCGGACCCCAGCCCAGGCGGGTCAACCGCGTATTACGAGTCTATGTAGATATCCAATTCCGGGTCTTAGACGTGTAGTTGCACCTGTAGCGTATAGCAGCAACTTGTGGTAAAAAACTTGGACCATCCATCGTGGCAGCGGCATAGACTCGTCGGTTTAATCTCTTGATCTCTGCACAACCTGTGGTCAGCAGATTGGACGGACCTTGTAATATCTCGGGAGCAGTAGCTTGTTCCGGTTCATTGAAAATCAGGTGGGTTCTTGGGACTTAAGCCAGCGGCAGGGGAACTCGGCGAATCTGACTGTGTAGCAGATCAACTCCCTGTCAACCTCGGACTCAACGTAGAATCTGTTTTCGGCGGATCGCCTCATCACATCTAGCGGCGCAGACGACGGAACCCCTCGTGCTGCTAACTTCAAAGTTAATCATGATTTTGACCGTCAAACCATCTTTTCCTCATCTGACCAATCACAAGCTTCTCGATCCCTGGAAAGTGATCCCTCCAAAAACTCAACACCACCGTACGCGAGCCCCGCGGTGGGCGCCAACTGTCGTCGAATTGTCACGGTAGATGTCCTAGTGTGAGGACTTAGTCGTGAGGCCAACGCATCTACGTGATAGCTTGAAGGGGTTGGTTGGAATCGAGAGACGCGAGGCAGATCAACACACAAGACAAGGGTTAGACAGCTTCGGGCCCCGGGAAACACCATCCGGTAATAACCCTACATGCTGTTTGTGGCTAGGTCTCATTATCATCATGAGGGAGTCGCCGTAAACCGGCTCTCCTAGTTATGTCTAGCCCTAAGCTTCTTTCTTCTCCCTCTTGTGGTGCCCTGCCCCTCCTTATATATGTTAAAGGGGCGGGTTACATGTAGAGTCCAACTCGGATTACGACTTAAACTATTTTGACTTCTCTTCATGGGCTTCTTAACATCTTGGGCTTCTTAGCGTCTCGGGCTTGTTAACCCCAGTCGACTCTGTCTGTCGGGTTATAACTGTCTGCCGGGTTATGACTGTCTGCCGGGTTATAACTGTCTGTCGGGTTATGACTGTCTGCCGGGTTATGATCTGACTTAACACCTGCCGGGTTATCATCTGACTTAACACCTGCCGGGTTATCATCTGACTTAACATCTGCCGGGTTATCATCTGACTTAACTCCTGCCGGTTTACCAAGTCCCAGCCGGGTTATAACTCCGACCGGTTCATACCGCGGGGTATATCCCCGACAGACATCCTCACAAGCTTGGCTGCTGCTGCCTCCCCGCGGCATCCTATTATTTATTTTCCCAATGCAAAGCAACCTCGATGAGAAATATCCAAAAATGGGGGAAAGCCAGTGACAAATCCAGAAGAAAACAGCGAAAGAAACCAAGGCGAATAAATAGAAAGTTCCAACATAATTATACATAGACTCAACACAAGAGTTTAAACATCATGACAGGGTCACTACCCTCATACATGAAACTAAGCATCATAACACGTGCATCTACATCCATACATCATACTCATGCCGATGGGATACTCTAGCGATCTACTGCTCGGATGGCGCTGCTGCGGGCTCCTCTCCTGAGCCGGACCCAGATCCTAAACTAATAGTGGTGACCTCTGGGTTAAGAGAGACGCGATGGCGCTGCCTCGAGGACTCTCCCTCAGGGGCAGGCGCGGGATGGGATCTAAGCATAGGAGCTGCAGGAGTAGCGACAAGAGAAGCCCACGCAGCAGGAGCACTACGAGGGGTTACTGCC
This sequence comes from Aegilops tauschii subsp. strangulata, assembly GCF_002575655.3. NCBI lineage: Eukaryota > Viridiplantae > Streptophyta > Magnoliopsida > Poales > Poaceae > Aegilops > Aegilops tauschii. The sequence goes on along the minus strand of NC_053038.3, from coordinate 487,443,640 downwards.
AAGGGAGTAGTGGTACTCTAAGTGGTGGCAGAAACTGGAGGAACGTATGGAGTGAAACCGACAGTAGGGAGAGGGTTCCTATTACGAGCAGCGGCGAGAGCTGTCCGGGCGCGGGCTAGCTCCCGAGCTAACTTGTAGTTCAGGAGATAACTCGTAGTGATATAACGAGAAAGGTGGCTAGTAGGACGATCGCACTCCGGATTAATCAAAGGAAAGCGGATACGCCCATTCTCGTGCAGAGATGGGTAGTAAAAGAAACCTGGGTGGGTGTGCATGCGAACCTCCTTGTAGCGCAAGTCTACAAGAGCTTCGATTGCAGCAAACTGGACCGCCTGAGACGGCGTAGAAGCGAGACCACCCTTAGTAGAACGAGTGTAAGCGCCGGAAGGGGAACTGTGGTGTAGAGTGACCTCAGCATAATACTCGTACAATGCTCCGGCCAGATGCTCCCGATACACCTGATACTCTGGATCAGCACCCTCTGGATAGAGTCGTCGCCACATGTTCTGAAGCAGGTGCGGCGATGTGTACGGAGTTGGCGCAGGATGGTACAAGATCGGAACTGGAGCCATCTACACTCACAACCATCATACGGTTAGTAATAACAACAGATAACCATGCATGCAATGCAGCAACCAATTTCTAGGACTACCGGCACTCAGACGAAACTATTTACCGTTCCACTAACGCACTAACGGTCTAGCGTGTCCTACAATCAGCGCGGCTCTGATACCAAGCGTCGTGGCACCCCGGCTCAGAGCAACCGGTTTACCTTGCATTGCCAGCCAAGAGATCAAGTCTTCTGGCAACACACAACAACATGGTACAGAAACAACCGCTTTATTGATGCTAGCGGATTACACGAGTCTGATATTACATCGAGATAAGAGGCCAAGCGGCACACACGGTGCGGCTGAACAGTATGTACATTATTTAATGAACATAAAGAGGCCTCGATAACACGAACTACGCAGCAGCGGAAGAACGACGAAGTGGAACTCCATAGCACAGGGACACCGACGTGGACACGGCCTAGACGCGGGAAACTCTCCGATGCGAAATGACTTGCCTAAAAACTGGCATGACACGCCAGGTCAGTACATTGAATGTACTTGCAAGCTCACAACAAACATAAGCATAATGACAAACAATATCATGACCATTAATCAGGTTAATGCAATGCAAGTATTACTACTAATGCAGTGAAACCAACTTATGCACCGAGTCCCACTGACTCGCTTACTAGACGAGTTACCTCGTAACCAAACGGTGATCATACCCGGATCACAACTGAAACCAATCACTCATGATCAGCTCATGATCTCCAGATTCATCGGTGCCATCAACAGTTATTTAGTGTGCAAGATTAATTATAAAAGTTGATCCATGGTGTGACTTACTTCCGAGTTGTGCCCATAACCGAGGACGCGGCTATCGATAGATTTAATACACTCTGCAGAGGTAGCGCACTTTACCCACACCACGGAATCCAGGACTCACCCTCCCATTCGGGTGGACCAACGGGATTCCGATGAAACCCTCCCCTTGTCATGACACTCTCCCGGCCACTCCGAGAAACTCCCTCTCAGGGCTATGTCCTAGGTGGCCCCGTGTCTATCAAAGACACCAACGACCACCGTGGTGGCAAAACGGTCCCAAACAGGGACAAGGTACCATAAAAACAAACGGGCACACAAGGCTATGTCTGCTTACCGGGCCAGGGTATGCACTCCCATAACCTTCCTTCGTTGGAGGCACCGGCGAGAGGCACAACAAAGGATCGAATCAAGACCTCCCACAAGGTAAATGTGGTCACACTGAGAAAACCCGATTCAATGGCACCATGACTTGATCAACATCATATTCAAGTTGGACATTATTAACAGGTTTAACTTAAATAAAAAATTAAACTACCAAGTCATACGATGCCATGATCATGCAACTACTCGACATGCAAAGCATGCAATTCCCATGCACGGATCAAACTTATCAACATAACGTTCTTGCACTACTCATGATTAAATTTTACTGGTTCTACCTCAAGTTTTATTATCATGCAATATTTTGATTAACTCATAATTTATATGAAAATATCCCTAGCATGAGAACTATCATTATTTATCATAGCAATATAAATAAAGCAAAATTTTATTCTACTGAACCAAACTAGTCCATGCATTCAACCAGTAACTTAAACAAGCATTTCAAGCATAAAAATATAACCAGCAAGCAATCATATGTATTTAACAAATTTTTAAATGCATATAGTAAATCATATTCAAGTAGAAAAATCATAGATATTGAAATGACACCATCCAGATGCTGGTGTGTCTTGCCTTAGTGCAGAGGAGGGTCACACTCCTCCTGGTTGTCTTCAAGGCAAGTTCCTTCTTCTGAAAATATTTAAAAACCACAAAACAACATATCAAAAACCATTCTGAAAATCACCAGAAATTCTAGACAGCAAGGAAAATTCCACATTTTGGTGTGCTGCTAGAGCCTTCTGAAACAAACACAATGCAAAAAGAATCAACTCATTTGGACTTATAGGCTAGAAGTTGTGGCTGGTCAATGTTTTGGTCAAAATCTGATTAAATTTGAATAATTCAGAAAATCTGGGGGGGTGACGCGATGGCGTAAAGAGGGGTTACGCCTCCACTGGTACCGCTTCGAGCGCGAGTGGTGAGGCTGACACTGGGCCCCACCCATCAGGAAGGAGAGAGGGAGAGAGATATCAGAGCGCGGCGGTGCTCCGCCGGAGCTTACGCCGGCGATGAGTGGGTTTGGGGCTAAACCAGAGGGATAGGAATCGAGAGGGGTTCACGGCGCACCTGCCCGTACCCGTGGCTTGCCGTGGGATGGCCGGAGCTGCTCGCAACTGAGCTCACAAGCGGCGGTGGTGGACGGGACTTGCCGGAGAGGAAGAAGGCGACGGCGAGAGGCGGCTCCGGGGGCTCAGCAGCGTCCAGGCGACACCAGAGGAACCCCAATGCCGCGCCCGAGAGGTAGGTCGAGCTCGAGGGGCACTGGAGCGAGGTGGCTGGGCTGCAGAGGTCGCCGGCGATCTCTGGTCAGGGTCGACGGCCAGAGGCCTGCCAGACTGGGCTACAGTGCTCCTACGTGGTCGTGGTGGTTGTGAGGAGTGGTGTGAGGCTTGGAATCGAGGAGGGGGGCGCTATATATAGGCGGAGCGAGAGGGGGTTCCGTGGCGCCGCCGGAGTGCTCTGGAATCTAGCGAACGGTGACGAAAGGCGCCAGTGAGAGGGGGCAAGGGTTCAGCGCCAAGGCGGGAGCTGTCCACGCTCGCAGACGAGCACACTGTGCCTTTTGGCCGCGACGTGCCCGTGCCTGTTGCGGCGTCTCCGGCATCGGCGAGCGCCAGTGAGGGGTCAAGGGTGAAGAGTCGGGGCTTGTGGCACGGTGCGGCAGTCGTCGGCGAGCTCTGGCTCGAGCACGCGCCGAACAAAGGTGTTGGCGCGACTCAGAGCGCGTGCCAGACCCCGTGTCTTCACGCGGTCACCGCCCTGGCATGGTCAAAACGGCGCCCACGCGCAGCCAAACCATGTCTGGGCTAAAGTCCATGCAGTGTTTAGTCTAGGGGAGCTGAGGACTCATCGCCAGGCCGACCAGATGTGACGCAACCATCTTGGCAAGTTTCTGACCAAGAACTTGGTCGCCAAGTTTGGCTAGCTTCTAGATGGCCATTAAGGCTGATCTCTGTTGGGGAACGTAGTAATTTCAAAAAATTTCCTACGCACACACAGGATCATGGTGATGCATAGCAACGAGAGGGGAGAGTGTTGTCCACGTACCCTCGTAGACCGAAAGCGGAAGCGTTAGCACAACGTGGTTGATGTAGTCGTACGTCTTCACGATCCGACCGATCCAAGTACCGAACGTACGGCACCTCCGAGTTCAGCACACATTCAGCTCGATGTCGTCCCACGAACTCCGATCCAGCAGAGCTTCCCGGAAGAGTTTCAACATGACGGCGTGGTGACGGTGATGATGATGCTACCGACGCAGGGCTTCGCCTAAGCACCGCTACGATATGATCGAGGTGGAATATGGTGGAGGGGCACCGCACACGGCTAAGAGATCAAGAGATCAATTGTTGTGTCTAGAGGTGCCCCCTGCCCCCGTATATAAAGGAACAGGGGGGAGGAGGCGGCCGACCAGGGGAGGGCGCGCCAGGGAGGAGTCCTACTCCCACCGGGAGTAGGACTCCCTCTTTTCCTAGTTGGAGTAGGAGGGGGAAAGGAAGGGAAGGAGAGAGGGGGAAGGAAAGGGGGCGCCGGCCCCCTCCTTGTCCAATTCGGACTAGAGGGGGAGGGGGCGTGCGGCCAGCCCTAGCCGCTCCTCCTCTTCTCCACTAAGGCCCATCTTGGCCCATTAAACTCCCCGGGGGGTTCCGGTAGCCCCCCGGTACTCCGGTATGTGTCCGGAACTCCCCGAAACCATTCCGGTGTCCGAACATAGTCGTCCAATATATTGATCTTTATGTCTCGACCATTTAGAGACTCCTCGTGATTTCCGTGATCACATCCGTGACTCCGAACAACCTTCGGTACATCAAAACACAAAAACTCATAATACAATCGTCACCGAAACTTTAAGCGTGCGGACCCTACGGGTTCGAGAACAATGTAGACATGACCAAGACACGTCGCCGGTCAATAACCAATAGCGGAACCTGGATGCTCATATTGGCTCCTACATATTCTACGAAGATCTTTATCGGTCAAACCACATAACAACATACGTTGTTCCCTTTGTCATCGGTATGTTACTTGCCCGAGATTCGGTCGTCGGTATCTCAATACCTAGTTCAATCTCGTTACCGGCAAGTCTCTTTACTCATTCCGTAATACATCATCTCGTAACTAACTCATTAGTTACAATGCTTGCAAGGCTTATAGTGATGTGCATTACCGAGTGGGCCCAGAGATACCTCTCCGACAATAGGAGTGACAAATCCTAATCTCGAAATATGCCAACCCAACAAGTACCTTCGGAGACACCTGTAGAGCACCTTTATAATCACCCAGTTACGTTGTGACGTTTGGTAGCACACAAAGTGTTCCTCCGGTAAACGGGAGTTGCATAATCTCATAGTCATAGGAACATGTATAAGTCATGAAGAAAGCAATAGCAACATACTAAACGATCAAGTGCTAAGCTAACGGAATAGGTCAAGTCAATCACATCATTCTCCTAATGATGTGATCCCGTTAATCAAATGACAACTCATGTCTATGGCCAGGAAACATAACCATCTTTGATTAACGAGCTAGTCAAGTAGAGGCATACTATTGACACTCTGTTTGTCTATGTATTCACACATGTATCATGTTTCCGGTTAATACAATTCTAGCATGAATAATAAACATTTATCATGATATAAGGAAATAAATAATAACTTTATTATTGCCTCTAGGGCATATTTCCTTCAATCTCCTGGGGTTAAGGGTTTCTTAGGAGGGTGAAGAGGCCCAAGAAAACTCAGGGCCAAAGGATCAAGGAAAAATGCGCTTGCTGTACAAAGTGCAATTTTGGGCCAGAAGAGAAATAATTTTCTGTAGCAAAAATATTACAAAAAGTCATGAAATATCTTTGCTTGGGAAGGTGGGCCATGGCTCAAAGAATGTTCAGGAATTATTTAAGATTTTTAGGAGCAATAAAAATGGGGGTTGCTTCGGTGCACCAGTTTCTGAAATGAGTTTCAGAGGAGATATGAAAAATATTCATTTGATTATTTTGAGGATTTTTCAGAGAAATAAGGTTGAAGGAGAAGTAGATAGGTCACTTGGGTGAAAATCAAGGGCATGCCCAAGTGACAAGTCCATCTAAATTGATTCCAAAAATCCAAATCCAAGGCAAAGGCAAAACCAAGTTCGGAAAAAGAGAGAAGGCAAAATCGAGGCTGTCACAGGGTGTAAGACAGATTTACACATGCGAAACACGTAGGTAGACTTGACGAGCCTAGCATGTACAGACATGGCCTCGTAACACGAGAGACCGAAAGGTCGAACATGAGTCATATAGTAGATGCGATCAAGATGGAGATGTTCACCGTTGATGACTAGTCCGTCTCACGTGATGATCAGAGATGGCCTAGTCGATTTGGATCATGTATCACTTAGATGACCAGTGGGATGTCTATCTGAGTGGGAGTTCATTAAATAATCTGATTAGATGAACTTAATTATCATGAACTTAGTCTAAAATTGCCTTTACAATCTATCTTGTAGAGCCAATGGCACACGCTAATGTTGCCCTCAACTTCAATGCGTTCCTAGAGAAAACCAAGATGAAAGACGATGGAAGCAACTATACGGACTGGGTACGTAACTTGAGGATCATCCTCATAGCTTCCAAGAAAGCATATGTCCTTGAAGCACCGCTAGGTGACGCACCCATTTTCCCAGCAACTCAAGACGTTAAGGACGCCTGGCAGTCGTGTAGTGATGATTACTCCCTGGTTCAGTGCGGCATGCTTTGTAGCTTAGAACCGGGGCTCCAAAAGTGTTTTGAGCAACATGGAGCATATGAGATGTTCCAAGAGCTGAGAATGGTTTTCCAAGCTCATGCCCGGGTCGAGAGATATGAAGTCTCCGACAAGTTCTTCAGTTGTAAGATGGAGGAAAATAGTTCTGTCAGCGAGCGTATACTCAAAATGTCTGGGTTGCACAACCGCTTGTCTCAGCTGGGAGTGAATCTTCCAGATGACTCGGTCATTGACAGAATCCTCCAGTCGCTTTCACCTAGCTACAAGAGCTTTGTGATGAACTTCAATTTGCAAGGGATGGAGAAGACCATTCCTGAGTTATATTCGATGCTGAAATTGTTGGGGAACGTAGTAATTCAAAAAAAATCGTACGATCACGCAAGATCTATCTAGGAGAAGCGTAGCAACGAGACGGTGTCCACGTACCCTCGTAGACCAAAAGCGGAAGCGTTTAGTAACGCGGTTGATGTAGTCGAACGTCTTCACAATCCAACCGATCCAAGTATCGAACATACTGCACCTCCGTGTTGAGCACACGTTCAGCACGATGACGTCCCTCGAGCTCTTGATCCAGTTGAGGACGAGGGAGAGTTTCGTCAGCACGACGGCGTGGCGACGGTGATGATGAAGTTACCAGCGCAGGGCTTCGCCTAAGCACTACGATGATATGACCGAGGTGTTAAACTGTGGAGGGGGGCACCGCACACGGCTAAGGGATTGTCTGTTGTGCTTTGGAGTGCCCCCCGCCTCCGTATATAAAGAAGGGAGGGAGAGAGGCCGGCCCCCTAGGGGCGTGCCAAGTGTGGGGAGTCCTACTAGGACTCCCAAGTCCTAGTAGGATTCCCCTTTTCTTTCTGGAGTAGGAGAGAGGGAAAGAGGGAAAGAGAGAGGGAGTGGGAAAGGGCAAGGGGGGCGCCGCCCCCTCCCCTAGTCCAATTCGGACTCATGGGGGGGCGCCACCTTCCCTTGGCCTGCCTCCTCTTCTCCACTAAAGCCCACTAAGGCCCAATACTTCCCCGGGGGTTCCAGTAACCCCTCGGTACTCCGGAAAAATACCCGGATCACTCAGAACCATAGTCTCATAGTCAGAGGAACATGTATAAGTCATGAAGAAAGCAATTGCAATAAAACTAAATGATCATTATGCTAAGCTAACAGATGCGTCTTGTCCATCACATCATTCTCTAATGATGTGATCCCGTTCATCAAATGACAACACATGTCTATGGCTAGGAAACTTAGCCATCTTTGATTAACGAGCTAGTCAAGTAGAGGCATACTAGGGACACTCTGTTTGTCTATGTATTCACACATTTACTAAGTTTCCGGTTAATACAATTCTAGCATGAATAATAAACATTTATCATGATATAAGGAAATATAAGTAACAACTTTATTATTGCCTCTAGGGCATATTTCCTTCGGTCTCACACTTGCACTAGAGTCAATAATCTAGATTACATAGTAATGATTCTAACACCCATGGAGTCTTGGTGCTGATCATGTTTTGCTCGTGGAAGAGGCTTAGTAAACGGGTCTGCAACATTCAGATCCGTATGTATTTTGCAAATCTCTATGTCTCCCTCCTTGACCTGATCGCGGGTGGAATTGAAGCGTCTCTTGATGTGTTTGGTTCTCTTGTGAAATCTGGATTCCTTCGCCAAGGCTATTGCTCCAGTATTGTCACAAAAGATTTTAATTGGACCCGATGCACTAGGTATTACACCTAGATCGGGTATGAACTCCTTCATCCAGACTCCTTCATTTGCTGCTTCCGAAGCAGCTATGTACTCCGCTTTACACGTAGATCCCGCCACGATGCTTTGCTTGGAACTGCACCAACTGACAGCTCCACCATTCAATATAAATACGTATCAGGTTTGTGACTTAGAGTCATCCGGATCAGTGTCAAAGCTTGCATCGACGTAACCATTTACGACGAGCTCTTTGTCACCTCCATAAACGAGAAACACATCCTTAGTCCTTTTCAGGTATTTCAGGATGTTCTTGACCGCTGTCCAGTGATCCACTCCTGGATTACTTTGGTACCTCCCCGCTAAACTAATAGCAAGGCACACATCAGGTCTGGTACACAGCATTGCATACATGATAGATACTATGGCTGAAGCATAGGGAATGACTTTCATTTTCTCTCTATCTTTTGCAGTGGTCGGGCATTGAGTCTGACTCAACTTCACACCTTGTAACACAGGCAAGAACCCTTTCTTTGACTGGTCCATTTTGAACTTCTTCAGAACTTTGTCAAGGTATGTGCTTTGTGAAAGTCCAATTAAGTGTCTTGATCTATCTCTTTAGATCTTGATGCCCAATATATAAGCAGCTTCACCGAGGTCTTTCATTGAAAAATCCTTATTCAAGTATCCTTTTCTGCTATCTAGAAATTATGTATCATTTGCAATCAACAATATGTCATCCATATATAATATTAGAAATGCAACAGAGCTCCCACTCACTTTCTTGTAAATACAGGCTTCTCCAAAAGTCTGTATAGAACCATATGCTTTGATCACACTATCAAAGCGTATATTCCAACTCCGAGAGGCTTGCACCAGTCCATAAATGGATCGCTGGAGCTTGCACACTTTGTTAGCACCTTTAGGATCGACAAAACCTTCTAGTTGCATCATATACAACTCTTCTTTAAGATATCCATTAAGGAATGTAGTTTTATCATCCATTTGCCAAATTTCATAATCAGAAAATGCGGCAATTGCTAACATGATTCGGACGGACTTAAGCATCACTATGGGTGAGAAGGTCTCATCGTAGTCAACTCCATGAACTTGTCGAAAACCTTTCGCAACAAGTCGAGCTTTGTAGACAGTAACATTACCGTCAGCGTCAGTCTTCTTCTTGAAGATCCATTTTTTCTCTACGGCTTGCCGTTCATTGGGCAAGTCAACCAAAGTCCACACTTTGTTCTCATACATGGATCCCATCTCAGATTTCATGGCTTCAAGCCATTTCGCGGAATCTGGGCTCATCATCGCTTCCTCATAGTTCGTAGGTTCGTCATGGTCAAGTAACATGACCTCCAGAACAGGATTACCGTACCACTCAGGTGCGGACCGTACTCTGGTTGACCTACGAGGTTCAGTAGTAACTTGATCTGAAGTTTCATGATCATCATCATTAGCTTCCTCACTGATTGGTGTAGGAATCACTAGAACTAATTTCTGTGATGTACTACTTTCCAATTCGGGAGAAGGTACAATTACCTCATCAAGTTCTACTTTCCTCCCACTCACTTCTTTTGAGAGAAACTTTTTCTCTAGAAAGGATCCATTCTTAGCAACGAATATCTTGCCTTCGGATCTGTGATAGAAGGTGTGCCCAACAGTCTCCTTTGGGTATCCAATGAAGATGCATTTCTCCGATTTGGGTTCGAGCTAATCAGGTTGAAGCTTTTTTTACATAAGCATCGCAGCCCTAAACTTTAAGAAATGACAACTTTGGTTTCTTGCCAAACCACAGTTCATATGGTGTCATCTCAACAGATTTAGATGGTGCCCTATTTAACGTGAATGCAGCCGTCTCTAAAGCATAACCCCAAAACGATAGCGGTAAATCAGTAAGAGACATCATAGATCGCACCATATCTAATAAAGTACGGTTACGACGTTCAGACACATCATTAAGCTGTGGTATTCCAGGTGGCGTGAGTTGCGAAACTATTCCACATTGTTTCAAATGAAGACCAAACTCATAACTCAAAGATTCACCTCCACGATCAGATCGTAGAAACTTTATTTTCTTGTTACGATGATTTTCCACTTCACTCTGAAATTCTTTGAACTTTTCAAAATGTTTCAGACTTATGTTTCATTAAGTAGATATACCCATATCTGCTCAAATCATCTGTGAAGGTCAGAAAATAACGATACCCGCCGCGAGCCTCAACACTCATCGGACTACATACATCAGTATGTATTATTTCCAACAAGTCTGTTGCTCGCTCCATTGTTCCGGAGAACGGAGTCTTAGTTATCTTGCCCATGAGGCATGGTTCGCAAGCATCAAGTGATTCATAATCAAGTGATTCCAAAAGCCCATCAGCATGGAGTTTCTTCATGCGCTTTACACCAATATGACCTAAACGGCAGTGCCACAAATAAGTTGCACTATGATTATTAACCTTGCATCTTTTGGCTTCAATATTATGAATATGTGTATCACTACAATCGAGATTCAACAAAAATAGACCACTCATCAAGGGTGCATGACCATAAAAGATAATACTCATATAAATAGAACAACCATCATTCTCTGATTTAAATGAATAACCGTCTCGCATTAAACAAGATCCAGATATAATGTTCATGCTCAACGCTGGCACCAAATAACAATTATTCAGGTCTAAAACTAATCCCGGAGGTAGATGTAGAGGTAGCATGCCGACGACGATCACATTGACTTTGGAACCATTTCCCACGCGCATCGTCACCTCGTCCTTACCCAATCTTTGTTTAATCCGTAGCCCCTGTTTCGAGTTGCAAATATGAGCAACAGAACCAGTATCAAATACCCAGGCGGTACTACGGGAATTAGTAAGGTACACATCAATAACATGTATATCAAATATACCTTTCACTTTGCCATCCTTCTTATCCGCCAAATACTTGGGGTAGTTCCGCTTCCAGTGACCAGTCCCTTTGCAATAGAAGCACTCAGTTTCAGGCTTAGGTCCAGACTTGGGCTTCTTCACTTGAGCAACAACTTGCTTGCGTTCTTCTTGAAGTTCCCCTTCTTCCCTATGCCCTTTTTCTTGAAACTAGTGGTCTTGTTAACCATCAACACTTGATGCTCCTTCTTGATTTCTACCTCCGCAGCCTTTAGCATCGCGAAGAGCTCGGGAATTGTCTTATCCATCCCTTGCATATTATAGTTCATCACAAAGCTTTTGTAGCTTGGTGGCAGTGATTGAAGAACTCGGTCAATGACACTATCATCAGGAAGATTAACCCCCAGTTGAGTCAAGTGGTTGTGGTACCCAGACATTCTGAGTATATGTTCACTGACAGAACTATTCTCCTCCATTTTGCAGCTATAGAACTTATTGGAGACTTCATATCTCTCAATTCGGGCATTTGCATGAAATATTAACTTCAACTCCTGGAACATCTCATATGTTCCATGACGTTCAAAACATCTTTGAAGTCCCGATTCTAAGCCGTAAAGCATGGCACACTGAACTATCGAGTAGTCATCAGCTTTGCTCTACCAGATGTTCATAACCTCCAGAGTTGCTCCTGCAGCGGGTCTTGCACCTAGCGGTGCTTCCGGGACGTAAATCTTTTGTGCAGCAATAAGGATAATCCTCAAGTTACGGACCCTGTCCGTGTAATTGCTACCATCATCTTTCAACTTAGCTTTCTCTAGGAACGCATTAAAATTCAAAGGAACGGTAGCACGGGCCATTGATCTACAATAACATAGACATGCAAAAACTATCAGGTACTAAGTTCATGATAAATTAAAGTTCAATTAATCATATTACTTAAGAACTCCCACTTAGATAGACATCCCTTTAGTCATCTAAATGATCACGTGATCCATATCAACTAAACCATGTCCGATCATCACGTGAGATGGAGTAGTTTTCAATGGTGAACATCACTATGTTGATCATATCTACTATATGATTCACGTTCGACCTTTCGGTCTCAGTGTTCCGAGGCCATATCCGCATATGCTAGGCTCGTCAAGTTTAACCCGAGTATTCTTCACGTGCAAAACTGGCTTGCACCCTTTGTATGTGAACGTAGAGCTTATCACACCCGATCATCACGTGGTGTCTCGGCACGACGAACTATAGCAACGGTGCACACTCAGGGAGAACACTTATACCTTGAAATTTAGTGAGGGATCATCTTATAATGCTACCACCGTACTATGCAAAATAAGATGCATAAATGATAAACATCACATGCAATCAAAATATGTGACATGATATGGCCATCATCATCTTGTGCCTTTGATCTCCATCTCCAAAGCACCGTCATGATCTCCATCGTCACCGGCTTGACACCTTGATCTCCATCGTAGCACCGTTGTCGTCTCGCCAACTATTGCTTCTACGACTATTGCTCCTGCTTAGTGATAAGTAAAGCAATTATATGGCGATTGCATTTCATACAATAAAGCGACAACCATAAGGCTCCTGCCAGTTGCCGATAACGGTAACAAGACATGATCATCTCATACAACAATTTATATCTCATCACGTCTTGACCATATCACATCACAACATGCCCTGCAAAAACAAGTTAGACGTCCTCTACTTTGTTTTTGCAAGTTTTACGTGGCTACTACAGGCTTCTAGCAAGAACCGTTCTTACCTACGCATCAAAACCACAACGATTTTTCGTCAAGTGTGCTGTTTTAACCTTCAACAAGGACCGGCCAAAGTCAAACTCTATTCAACTAAAGTTGGAGAAACAGACACCCGCTAGCCACCTGTGTGCGAAGCACGTCGGAGAACCAGTCTCATGAACGCGGTCATGTAATGTCGGTCCGGGCCGCTTCATCCAACAATACTGCCGAATCAAAGTAAGACATTAATGGTAAGCAGTATGACTATTATCGCCCACAACTCATTGTGTTCTACTCGTGCATATAACATCTACGCATAGACCTGGCTCGGATGCCACTGTTGGGGAATGTAGTAATTCATAAAAATTCCTATGATCACGCAAGATCTATCTAGGAGAAGCATAGCAACGAGACGGGAGAGTGTGTCCACGTACCCTCGTAGACCGAAAGCGTTTAGTAACGCGGTTGATGTAGTCGAATGTGTTCACGAAACCGATCCAAGTACCGAACATACGACACCTCCGTGTTCAGCACACGTTCAGCACGATGACGTCCCTCGAGCTCTTGATCCAGTTGAGGATGAGGGGGAGTTTCGTCAGCACAACGGCGTGGCGACGGTGATGATGAAGTTACCGGTGCAGGGCTTCACCTAAGCACTACGACGATATGACCGAGGTGTTAAACTGTGGAGGGGGGCACCACACACGGCTAAGAGATTGTCTGTTGTGCTTTGGGGTGCCCCCGCCTCCGTATATAAAGAAGGGAGGGAGAGAGGCCGGCCACCTAGGGGCGCGCCAAGTGTGGGGAGTCCTAGTAGGACTCCCAAGTCCTAGTAGGATTCCCCTTTCCTTTCCGGAGTAGGAGAGAGGGAAAGAGGGAAAGAGAGAGGGGGTAGGAAAGGGCAAGGGGGCGCCGCCCCCTCCCCTAGTCCAATTCAGACTCCATGGGGGGGCGCCACCTCCCCTTGGCCTGCCTCCTCTTCTCCACTAAAGCCCACTAAGGCCCAATACTTCCCCGGGGGTTCCGGTAACCCCTCGGTACTCCGGAAAAATACCTGGATCACTCGGAACCATTCCGATGTCCGAATATAACCTTCCAATATATGAATCTTTACCTCTCGACCATTTCGAGACTCCTCGTCATGTCCGTGATCTCATCCGGAACTCCGAATAAACTTCGGTCATCAAATCATATAACTCATAATACAAATCGTCATCGAACGTTAAGCGTGCGGACCCTACGGGTTCAAGAACTATGTAGACATGACCGAGACACATCTCCGGTCAATAACCAATAGCGGAACCTGGATCCTCATATTGTCTCTTACATATTCTACGAAGATCTTTATTGGTCAAACCGCATAACAACATACGTCATTCCCTTTGTCATCGGTATGTTACTTTCCCGAGATTCGATCGTCGGTATCATCATACCTAGTTCAATCTCGTTACCGGCAAGTCTCTTTACTCATTCCATAATGCATCATCCCGTAACTAACTCATTAGTCACATTGCTTGCAAGGCTTATAGTGATGTGCATTACCGAGAGGGCCCAGAGATACCTCTCCGATACTCGAAGTGACAAATCCTAATCTCGATCTATGCCAACTCAACAAACACCTTCGGAGACACCTGTAGAGCATCTTTATAATCACCCAATTACGTTGTGACGTTTGATAGCACACAAGGTGTTCCTCCGGTATTGGGGAGTTGCATAATCTCATAGTTAGAGGAACATGTATAAGTCATGAGGAAAGCAATAGCAATAAAACTAAACGATCATTATGCTAAGCTAACGGATGGGTCTTGTCCATCACATCATTCTCTAATGATGTGATCCCGTTCATCAAGTGACAACACATGTTTATGGCTAGGAAACTTAGCCATCTTTGATTAATGAGCTAGTCAAGTAGAGGCATACTAGGGACACTCTGTTTGTCTATGTATTCACACATGTACTAAGTTTCCGGTTAATACAATTCTAGCATGAATAAAAAACATTTATCATGATATAAGGAAATATAAATAACAACTTTACTATTGCCTCTAGGGCATATTTCCTTTAGAAATCAGCAGAGGTGGAGATCAAAAAGGAACATCCAGTGTTGATGGTGAATAAGACCACTAGTTTCAAGAAAGGCAGGGTAAGAAGAACTTCGAGAAGGACGGCAAGGGAGTTTCCGCGCCCAGTAAGTCAGTTGCCGGGAAGAAGCCAAAGAATAAACCCAAGCCTGAGACTGAGTGCTTTTATTGCAAGGGAAATGGTCACTGGAAGCGGAACTGCCCTAAGTACTTAGCGGATAAGAAGGTATATATGATATACATGTTATTGATGTGTACCTTACCAGCGCTCGTAGTAGCTCCTGGGTATTTGATACTGGTGTGGTTGCTCACATTTGTAACTCAAAACAGGAGCTGCGGAATAAGCGGAGACTGGCGAAGGACGAGGTGATGATGCGCGTCGGGAATGGTTCCAAGGTCGATGTGATCACCGTCGGCACGCTACCTCTACATCTACCTTCCGGGTTAGTTTTAAACCTCAATAATTGTTATTTAGTACCAGCTTTGAGCATGAACATTGTATATGGATCTCATTTGATGCGAGATGGCTACTGTCGGATCGTGGGTTCCGGCAAAACCCTCAAGGTTCGAACACTGGGGTGCGCACGAAGATCTCCTCCCTACCGATCCACGCCCTAACCCACTAAGATCTCGCGGACAAACTCGACGAACTCACAACACAAAGACACAAGATTTATACTAGTTCGGGCCACCGTTGTGGTGTAATACCCTACTCCAGTGTGGTGGTGGTGGATTGCCTCTTGGGCTATGGATGAACAGTTACAAGGGGAAGAACAGCCTCCTGAGGTTGAGGTGTTCTTGTGCTTGGCGAACTTGTGGGTGTGAGGATGGAAGATGGAATCGATCTCCCCTACTGTGGTGGCTAGTTCTACTTATATAGGCCCTGGTCCTCTTCCCAAATATTGAGCGGGAAGGGAGCCAACAACGGCCAATTTGAAAGGGGACAGCCAGTACAGCTTATCTTGACAAAAGTGGTCTTCGCCTGCCAAAGGCTCTGGTGGTGACGCCGTCTTGGGCTCCATGGTGACCTCCGTCCTGCCATCCTGCTGGTCTTGGTCTTGTTGCACTGATATGGGAACCTTTGCTTGATGCCTCGGTACTCCGCGCCTGCGCTTGCCTCCTTAGCACCAAAGGGGAAACAAGGACGCTGCGCGCGCTTGCGCCCGCCTGATCTTGATCGTCATGGCTCACGTCACGAGAGCCTCGCGAGGTTTGCCCTGCCTTGATTTCTTCGCTCCTCGCGAGGCAGCCTGGTGAGGCCGCTCCTGAGGAGGTCTTGCGTCATCCGCCTCGCGAGGCTTGGCCCCTCGCGAGGGTCTTGAATGCCTTGTTGACGAAGATGGGTCGTACAGGCCTGCAGCACAGCCACGCCGTGGGCCGCAGGCAGGCAAGTCTAGGGACTCCCATTCCCAGAACACCGACAGTAGCCCCCGGGCCCAAGGCGCGCTCGGGCTTGGCTTCGAGGCGAAGCCAAAGGTCAAGCGCGGAGCGCCGCGGGCCCCAAAAGCATGCGGCCTTGGTCGACGCGTGGCGGTTGATTGGACGTGGGCGTCTCCGCTTCCCCACGCTGCCTCAGCAACTGCTCGACTTGACAAGTCCCTGCGACATGCAAGGAAAACCATCATTACCTGCGATCGTGGGAGGCACCGGTTGGCCTTCTTCCGCTATAAATGAGGAGGGGGGCAGAGCCCCCGTCGCCCATCTCTTCCTTGTTCGCTTTCTTCTTTCCTCCTCTGCTCCATTGCTAGTAGCAGTTCCGACGGCGCCGATCCGAAGGTTCTCCGTTGACGAGAAAGGAAAGGCCCCTCGCGATCCACTTCGAGTATGACGACGCCTCCATGCTTTTCTTCAAGGTCTTCGACGCGGAGGGCCGCCGCCTGGAGTGTTGCCCTGGAGGGGAGCGCTGGAATGACGCGCGCTCCGCTCGTGGCTAGTCCAGCAACAGCGGCCCCGGGGAGTCCAGCGGTTCACCCGAGCTCTACGAGACTCCGGAGACGAGCGACGACATCTACATTCCCCCGAGCTCTCGCCGGGCTTGGAGCAAGGCTGCGGCGTCCAGCCGCCGCCTCCACTGATCTGGATGGGGTTGGCGCCGGCCTCCCGCGGCCCACTATTGATGATGGCGTCAGCCACGGGAGGGTGTAGATAGGATTCCCCTAGGTTCTCATCTCCCGTTCCCTACGAGGAACCAAGAAGTGCCCCATGGGGGCGTGTAAGGGTCTGTGATGTCTTTTGTGTATATCTCCCTTATTATGAAAATCTGCGAACGCATGTCCTGTTAAGGCTCGGTCTCCCCTTTCCATCCTCGCGATAGCTTGTTGCTCTATGCTGACAGGTCCTGGTCCCCAGGTAGGCTACAGCCGTCGCTGGTATGCCAGGTCACGTACCGTGGTCAAGGCCAGGAGGTGAGCGGCCCGAGGTCAAGTAAGAGCCCCTGAGGCGCAATGCTCAGGAGGTCCCCTTTAGCGCTCAAGCAGCTATGGTAAGGCAAGAAAGGATGGCGACGTGGCCGCAACAGGGCCGCGGCGTGCGTCAACCCTAGGCTCCAACAATTAGCCAATCTGAGCGCGATACTTATCTTGGTGGTTTGGGGTCGATGCCTTGTGATGCGCCAGGCTGGTGCGCAAGATTCTGCAGTGTAGCTAGGTTGGGCCCATACGAGTCTCCCTTCCTCCCATGTTCTCCTTAGCGCTCTATGTCCTCAGGTCCCAGCCCTCGAGCGAGCTCAGCCGCCGCTGGTATGCCAGGTCGTGATTCCGTGGTCAAGGCCAAGGGGTGAGGGCTGGAGAGCCAGTAAGAGCTCCCGAGTCGCGATGCTCAGGAGCCCCCCTTTTAACACGCAAACGGATTGCACGGGAGAAGAGGAAGCTCGCGGTGCCTGATACGTCTCCAACGTATCTATAATTTTTGATTGTTCCATGCTATTATATTATCCATCTTGGATGTTTATGGGCTTTATTTAACACTTTTATATTACTTTTGGGACTAACCTATTGACCCAGAGCCCAGTGCCAGTTTCTTTTTTTTCCCTTGTTTCGGTGTTTCGAAGAAAAGGAATATCAAACGGAGTCGAAACAGAATGAAACCTTCTGGAGAAGTTATTTTTGGAAGGAAAGCAACCTGGGAGACTTGGAGTCCACGTCAAGGAAGCAACGAGGAAGGCACGAGGCAGGGGGGCGCGCCCACCCCCTGGGCGCGCCCTCCACCCTCATGGGCCCCTCGTGGCTCCCCTGACGTACTTCTTTCACCTATATATATCCATATACCCTAAAACGATCGGGGAACAGAATAGATCGGGAGTTCCGCTGCCGCAAGCCTCTGTAGCCACCAAAAACCAATCTGGACCCTGTTCCGGCACCCTGCCGGAGGGGGGAACCCTCACCGGTGGCCATCTTCATCATCCCGGCGCTCTCCATGACGAGGAGGGAGTAGTTCACCCTCGGGGCTGAGGGTATGTACCAGTAGCTATGTGTTTGATCTCTCTCTCGTGTTCTTGATTTGGCACGATCTTGATGTATCGCGAGCTTTGTTATTATAGTTGGATCTTATGTTGCTTCTCCCCCTCTACTCTCTTGTAATGGATTGATTTTCCCCTTTGAAGTAATCTTATCGGATTGAGTCTTTAATGATTTGAGAACACTTGATGTATGTCTTGCCGTGCGTATCTGTGGTGACAATGGGATATCACGTGATTCACTTGATGTATGTTTTGGTGATCAACTTGCGGGTTCCGCCCGTGAACCTATGCATAGGGGTTGGCACACGTTTTCGTCTTGATTCTCCGGTAGAAACTTTGGGGCACTCTTTGAGGTTCTATGTGTTGGTTGAATAGATGAATCTGAGATTGTGTGATGCATATCGTATAATCATACCCACGGATACTTGAGGTGACATTGGAGTATCTAGGTGACATTAGGGTTTTGGTTGATTTGTGTCTTAAGGTGTTATTCTAGTACGAACTCTAGGGCTGTTTGTGACACTTATAGGAATAGCCCAACGGATTGATTGGAAAGAACAACTTTGAGGTGGTTTCGTACCCTACCATAATCTCTTCGTTTGTTCTCCGCTATTAGTGACTTTGGAGTGACTCTTTGTTGCATGTTGAGGGATAGTTATATGATCCAATTATGTTATTATTGTTGAGAGAACTTGCACTAGTGAAAGTATGAACGTTAGGCCTTGTTTCCTAGCATTGCAATACCGTTTACGCTCACTTTTATCATTAGTTACCTTGCTGTTTTTATATTTTTCAGATTACAAAAACCTATATCTACCATCCATATTGCACTTGTATCACCATCTCTTCGCCGAACTAGTGCACCTATACAATTTACCATTGTATTGGGTGCGTTGGGGACACAAGAGACTCTTTGTTATTTGGTTGCAGGGTTGCTTGAGAGAGACCATCTTCATCCTACGCCTCCCACGGATTGATAAACCTTAGGTCATCCACTTGAGGGAAATTTGCTACTGTCCTACAAACCTCTGCACTTGGAGGCCCAACAACGTCTACAAGAAGAAGGTTGTGTAGTAGACATCAGTGCCGCATGCTATCCTCTTCATGAGATCCCTGCGAACCAGCATAAGGAGAAACATGGTTTGCCTTTATGGTTGCCAGCCTGCCACGGGTTGCTCCACGAGGAAATGAAGGCACTGAGTGCCTGGTGAGGTGACATGCGCGGAGCGTGCCGCGAGCTAGAGCTCGACCGCTCAGGTTTGTCGACGTGGCAGGGACGGACCCGTGCACCAGCGCCGTGCCAGTGTGAGTAGCCCCCGTGGGAGGTGGTAGTCGAGCAGGCGACATGCATGGATAGTTTAAGCATGGAGAGCAGATCAGCTGGGGTAAATGCAGAAAGATACATGCCACTGGGTCAGGCCCGAGCATCTTGGGGATGATGCAGCCCGAGGGGCGCCCCCAGCAAGGTAAGCTAAAGACATAAGCAAAAGGGATACATGCCACAGGGACAGACCCACGCGGCCTGGGAATGATGCAGCCCTAGGGGCGCCCCCAGCTGAATGAACTTGGAAAATGTCACCTGGTTCTGTTGATGAAGAGATGTCGGGGCAACTAAAGGTACGTGGCGAAGGGGTTGCTCCTCACGAGCCACCGGGGCCCTGAGCCTCGGGAGGCTCTGGGGGCTTAGGTGGTTCCCTGAGGACCGTCTCCATCTCTGCCAGGACGGCGTGGTGCCTGGCTTCCTGAGCCGCCAGGACACACCGCAGGTTACGCTGATAGGCTGACGACACGCTCGGCAGGCCGAAAGGCATGCAAACGTAGTTGTGCGGTGGACCCTCGCAGCGTCCCACGCGCGAAGGCCAGAAAAGCTCCTGAGAAGCGGCCCTGTTGAGCCCTGGGACGTCGATGCAGATGCGCAGCCCGGCATCCTCGCCTGGATGGGGAGCTGCGCCTCGTGAGCGGCGGTCGCCGCGCATGGCCCTTGCGTCTTGCAGCTCCTGAGTGGTCTTGGTGATGAATTCCTAAGCGGTGGGCGCTCCTCGCCCTGTGTCCTCCCGAGGGAAACATGTCATGAAGCAGGCCTCCAAGTGGTGCCCGAGCGCCTCCCTCGTGATGTTGGCAAGGTCTGAGGCCCTCCAGAAGAGAGCCCCCGAGCCCTGCCCGAGGAGGGCGCTAGGCGCACCTTCCTATGCAATGGAGGGAGGCGCCCCTGGAGCGGGCGCTGATCCTGATGAGGTTCCGGCAGCGACGCCACCCTCCTGAGGTCCGGCACGACACAACTGCTTCTTCTTCTTGGGGATGGCCTCTGGAGGGCCCTCGCCCTTGCTGTCGGGGTCGTCGATTGCTGTAGCTTGAAAGGCACGCTCGAGGGAGCACACCGCATCTCTTTCTTCGCATGGGACCGTGATGATTCCGCCGCTTCCCGGCATCTTGAGGACATTGTAGCCGTGGTGTGTCACCACCATGAACTTGGCCAGGGCTGGGTACCCGAGGATGGCGTTGTATGGCAGACGGATGTGCGCGACGTCGAAGTCGATGAGCTCGGTGCGGTAGTTCTTGCGTTCTTCGAAGGTGACAGGGAGGCGGATCTACCCTATCGGTGTGGTGGAGCTGTCGGTCACTCCTGAGAAAGGCTTGGTAGACTGAAGCTGGTCATATGGCACTTGGAGGTTGTTGAAAGTGTCAGACGGACAGGACGTTGAGCCCTGCTTCGCCGTCAATGAGGGTCTTGGTAACTTGCACGTTGTTGATGACTGGTGAACAAAGCATCGGGAGGGCCCCAGCGGTGGCTGCGCACTTGAGCTGATTTGCCAAGTTAAAGGTGATGGCGCACTGGGACCACCTGAGCGGGCGCGTGGCTTCAAGCTTGGGGAGGACTGCATTCACTTCACGAGCAAACTGTTTGAAGATACGCTGCGAGGCTGGGGCCTGGGCTCCGCCCAAGATGCAGGCGATAGCGCGCGGCTCCTGGAAGCCCCCAACCCCCTCGTCCTGATGGTGGTCGTCATTCCTTCTTGGCGGTGGCGGCAGCGGGGGAAGACCGGCGCTGCCCTGGGGACGATCCTCACGAGGCTGGTCCCTCCAGGCGCCCTCGCGAGGATGATCCTGACAGCGGTCCTCACGAGGCCGGTCGCGCCACTCCTGGCGCGGGCCACGGTCGTCCCAGCGCCCGCCACCACGTCCTCCTCCTCCGCCATAGCCCCGGTCGCTGCGCTCGGGGCGTCGACCAAAGAGTCCTTCACGAATGGCTCTGAGCTCTTGACAGTCGCTCGTGTTGTGGGTATTCGGGTTGTGGAAGACGCAGAACGGTCGGCTGCTCTTGGACGACTCGGGCTGGTCTCTGCCTCGCTTGGTGTCCGGCTCTGCTGCGAGCACGGCTGCTCCCTTGCGCTTCACGTCCTTGGCCTTGGCTTTCTTCTCCTCCGGGTCCGCAGCCGGCAGCTCGAGGAGGGAGAGGCGCCCTTCCTCAGCTCTTGCGCACTTGGTCGCCAGGTTGAACAGCTCCTGAGATGTGCACAACTCCTCGTGGATAGCGAGCTCTTCCTTCATCTTGACGTCGCGGACGCCATCAGAGAACGCGGAGATGATGGCCTCGTCCGTCACCTTGGGGATCTTGAGACGAATGTTGTTGAAGCGCTGGATGTACTTCTGGAGGGTCTCTCCTGGTTGTTGCTTGACGCGGCGCAGGTCACCCGCGGCTGGCGAGCGGTCGGGAGTGCCCTGGAAGTTGGCGACGAAACGGTCACGCATCTCGTCCCAGGAGGAGATCGAGCCTGGAGGCAGGTTCAGGAGCCACGAACGAGCGCCGTCTTTGAGTGCCATAGGGAACCAGTTCGCCATGACTTTCTCGTCGCCGTTGGCCGCCTGGATACTCAGCTCATAGAGCTGCAGGAACTCCGCGGGGTCGGGGGTGCCGTCATAGCGAGGAGGCAGATCTGGCTTGAACTTGCCCGACCAGGCGACGCTACGCAGCTCGGGGGTGAAGGTGCGGCAGCCGGCCGTGGTCACCGGGGCCCGTCTTGGAGGTGGAGCTTGCTCCTGATGCCCACGTGCCGCCACAGCAAGCGGCGCGGGGCCCTGCCGCGGCAGACGATCCTGGCGCGGCGGTGCGAGGAGTGGCGGAGCGTTCTCCTGCGGTCGAGGGACTTCTTGGCAACTTCCTTCTTCACGCGCGGGCGCCGAACGCGGCAGGTCGCGTCGTGGAGCCGCGCGCCTTGGCGCCAGGGCGCCGTCTTGGGGCAGAGGTGGTGGAGGTGCTCCGTGAGCTACGTCGCCCGTAGCTGGCGGAGGGTGAGGTGGAGAGAGGGACAGTGCAGGGGAGCCCCCTGCGGCGCGGACGAGCTCGGCGATGCGGTCGAGCCAGTCCTCGTAGAGGTCGTCGACCGGGCGGTAGCGCAGGAGCTCGTACGCCATGAGGAGCACGGCCCGTGCGTCCATGGGAGCACGACGAGCGTGAGACGAGGAGCCAGTCGGGGTCAGCGATGGAGTGGCGGTGCGGCCGTCCCGCCGCACCGAGGGGTGCAGCGAGGACGCTTGCTGCTCGTTCCCCGCCGGGCCGGTGGCGGCATTGGCGGCAGGAGACGGAGAACAACGTGGTGGCCCACCGACGGGAGCCGTCTGTGTGACGCGGGTGGCTAGGGCAGCCCGGCGCTCAGCACGAGGACGGCGAGCGTCCGCCATGGAGACGACGGAGCAACTGGACGCGAGACGATGGAAAGGAAGCTCCGGGGCACCCTACCTGGCGCGCCAAATGTCGGTCACGGGTTCTGGCAAAACCCTCAAGGTTCGAACACTGGGGTGCGCGCGAAGATTTCCTCCCTACCAATCCACGCCCTAACTCACTAAGATCTCGTGGACGAACTCGACGAACTCACAACACAAAGACACAAGATTTATACTGGTTCGGGCCACCGTTGTAATGTAATACCCTACTCTAGTGTGGTGTTGGTGGATTGCCTCTCGGGCTATGGATGAACAATTACAAGGGGAAGAACAGCCTCCTGAGGTTGAGGTGTTCTTGTGCTTGGTGAACTTGTGGGTGTGAGGATGGAAGATGGAATCGATCTCCCCTACTGTGGTGGCTAGTTCTACTTATATAGGCCCTGGTCCTCTTCCCAAATATTGAGCGGGAAGGGAGCCAACAATGGCCAATTTGAAAGGGGACAACCAGTACAGCTTATCCTGATAAAAGTGGTCTTCGCCTACCAAAGGCTCTGGTGGTGACGCCGTCTTGGGCTCCATGGTGACCTCCGTCCTGCTGGTCTTGGTCTCGTTGCACTGATATGGAAACCTTTGCTTGATGCCTCGGTACTCCGCGCCTCCGCTTGCCTCCTTAGCACCAAAGGGAAAACAAGGATGCTGCACGCGCTGGCGCCCGCCTGATCTTGATCGTCATGGCTCACGTCACGAGAGCCTCGCGAGGTTTGCCTGCCTTGATTTCTCCACTCCTCGCGAGGCAGCTTGGTGAGGCCGCTCCTGAGGAGGTCTTGCGTCGTCCGCCTCGCGAGGCTTGGCCCCTCGCGAGGGTCTTGAATGCCTTGCTGACGAAGATGGGCCGTACAGGCCTGCAGCACAGCCATGCCGTGGGCCGCAGGCAGGCAAGTCTGGGGACCCCCGTTCCCAGAACGCCGACAGCTACTCATTAAATCCGAGAATAATGGTTGTTCTATTTATATGAGAGATATGTTTTATGGTCATGCCCCGCTGGTCAATGGTTTATTTTTATTGAATCTCGAACGTGATGTTACACATATTCATAGTGTGAATGCCAAAAGATGTAAGGTTGATAATCATAGTCCCACATACTTGTGGCACTGCCGCCTTGGTCATATTGGTGTCAAACGCATGAAGAAACTCCATGCAGATAGACTTTTGGAGTCTCTTTATTATGAATCATTTGACACGTGCGAACCATGCCTCCTGGGCAAGATGACCAAGACTCCGTTCTCCGGAACAATGGAGCGAGCAACCAACTTGTTGGAAATAATACATACTAATGTATTCGGACCAATGAGCGTTGAGGCTCGCGGTGGCTATCGTTATGTTCTCACCCTCACTGATGACTTAAGTAGATATGGGTATGTCTACTTAATGAAACACAAGTCTGATACCTTTGAAAAGTTCAAGGAATTTTAGAGCGAGGTAGAGAATCAACATGACAGGAAAATAAAGTTCTTATGATCTGGTCGTGGAGGAGAATATTTGAGTCACGAGTTTGGCACGCACTTAAGGAAATGTGGAATTGTTTCACAACTCACGCCGCCTGGAACACCTCAGCATAATGGTGTGTCCGAACGTCGTAATCGCACTCTATTGGATATGGTGCAATCTATGATGTCTCTTACCGATCTACCTCTATCATTTTCGGGTTATGCTTTAGAGACTGCCGCATTCACTTTAAATAGGGCACCGTCTAAATCCGTTGAGACGACACCGTATGAATTATGGTTTGGGAAGAAACCTAAGCTGTCGTTTCTGAAAGTTTGGGGATGCGATGCTTATGTCAAGAAACTTCAACCTGAAAAGCTTGAACCCAAATCGGAAAAGTGCGTCTTCATAGGATACCCTAAGGAAACTATTGGGTATATCTTCTACCTCAGATCCGAAGGCAAGATCTTTGTTGCCAAGAATGGATCCTTTCTGTAGAAAGAGTTTCTCTCGAAAGAAGTAAGTGGGAGGAAAGTAGAACTTGATGAGGTACCCCCTCTTGAACCGGAGAGTAGCGCAGCACATGAAGATGTTTCTGTGGTGCCTGCACCGACTAGAGAGGAAGTTAATGATGATGATCATGAAACTTCGGATCAAGTTGCTACTGAACTTCGTAGGTCCACGAGGACACGTTCCGCACCAGAGTGGTACGTCAACCCGGTCCTGGAAATCATGTTGTTAGACAACGGTGAACCTTCGAACTATGAAGAAGCAATGGCGGGTCCGGATTCCAAGAAATGGCTTGAAGACATGAAATCCGAGATAGGATCCATGTATGAGAACAAAGTATGGACTTTGGTGGACTTGCCCGATGATCGGCAAGCCATAGAGAATAAGTGGATCTTTAAGAAGAAGAAGACTGACGCGGATGGTAATGTGACCGTCTATAAGGCTCGGCTTGTCGATAAGGGCTATCGACAAGTTCAAGGAGTTGACTACGATGAGACCTTATCACCCATAGCAAAGCTGAAGTCCGTCTGAATCATGTTAGCAATTGCCGCATTCTATGATTATGAGATCTGGCAAATGGACGTCAAAATGGTATTCCTTAACGGTTTCCTTAAGGAAGAATTGTATATGATGCAGCCGGAAGGTTTTGTCGATCCTAAGAATGTTGACAAGGTATGCAAGCTCCAGCGCTCCATCTATGGGCTGGCGCAAGCATCTCGGAGTTGGAACATTCGCTTTGATGAAATGATCAAAGCGTTTGGGTTTATACAGACTTATGGAGAAGACTGTATTTACAAGAAAGTGAGTGGGAGCTCTGTAGTATTTCTCATATTATATGTGGATGACATACTGTTGATGGGAAATGATATAGAACTTTTGGAAAGCATAAAGGCCTACTTGCATAAGTGTTTTTCAATGAAGGGCCTTGGAGAAGCTGCTTACATATTAGGCATCAAGATCTATAGAGATAGATCGAGACGCCTCATTGGTCTTTCGCAAAGCACATACCTTGACAAGATATTGAAGAAGTTCAATATGAATCGGTCCAAGAAGGGGTTCTTGCCTGTATTGCAAGGTATGGGATTGAGCGCAACTCAATGCCCGACCTCGGCAGAAGAAAGAGAAAATATGAGTGTCATCCCCTATGCCTCAGCCATAGGCTGTATTATTTATGCCATGCTGTGTACCAGACCTGATGTGAACCTTGCCATAAGTTTCATAGGGAGGTACCAAAGTGATCCCGAAATGGAACACTGGACAGCGCTCAAGAATATCCTGAAGTACCTGAGAAGGACTAAGGATATGTTTCTCGTCTATGGAGGTGCCGAAGAGCTCGCCGTAAAGGGTTATGTCGATGCTAGCTTTGACATAGATCCGGATGACTCCAAGTCACAAACCGGATACGTGTATATTTTGAATGGTGGGGTAGTCAGCTGCTGCAGTTGCAAGCAAAGCGTCGTGGCGGGATCTACATGTGAAGCAGAGTACATAGCTGCTTCAGAAGCAGCGCGGGAAGGAGTCTGGATGAAGGAGTTTATCACCGACCTAGGAGTGATTCCAATGCGTCGGGCCCGATGACTTTGTTCTGTGACAACACTAGAGCTATTGCAATTCCCAAGGAGACCAGGTTTCACAAGAAGACCAAGCACATCAAGCGCCGCTTCAACTCCATTCGTGAATATATTCAAGATGGAGACATAGATATTTGTAAAGTACATACGGATCTGAATGTCGCAGATCCGTTGACTAAACCTCTTCCACGAGCAAAACATGATCAGCACCAGAACTCTATGGGTGTTCGATTCATCACAATGTAACTAGATTATTGACTCTAGTGCAAGTGGGAGACTGTTGGAAATATGCCCTAGAGGCAATAATAAAATGGTTATTATTATATTTCCTTGTTCATGATAATTGTCTATTGTTCATGCTATAATTGTATTAACGGGAAACCGTAATACATGTGTGAATACATAGACCACAACATGTCCCTAGTGAGCCTCTAGTTGACTAGCTCGTTGATCAATAGATGGTTGTGGTTTCCTGACCATGGACATTGGATGTCGTTGATAACGGGATCACATCATTAGGAGAATGATGTGATGGACAAGACCCAATCCTAAGCATAGCACAAGATCGTGTAGTTCGTTTGCCGGAGCTTTTCTAATGTCAAGTATCATTTCCTTAGACCATGAGATTGTGCAACTCCCGGGTGCCGTAGGAATGCTTTGGGTGTATCAAACGTCACAACGTAACTGGGTGACCATAAAGGTGCACTACAGGTATCTCCGAAAGTGTGTGTTGGGTTGGCACGAATCGAGACTGGGATTTGTCACTTCGTATGACAGAGAGGTATCTCTGGGCCCACTCAGTAATGCATCATCATAATGATCTCAATGTGACCAAGGAGTTAGCCACAGGATCTTGTGTTACGGAATGAGTAAAGAGACTTGCCGGTAACGAGATTGAACAAGGTATGGGGATACCGACGATCGAATCTCGGGCAAGTAACATACCGATGGACAAAGGGAATTCTATACGAGATCTATTGAATCCCCGACATCATGGTTCATCCGATGAGATCATCGTGGAACATGTGGGAGCCAATATGGGTATCCAGATCCCGCTATTGGTTATTGGCCGGAGAGGTGTCTCGGTCATGTCTGCATGGTTCCCGAACCCGTAGGGTCTACACACTTGGTTCGGTGGCGCTAGAGTTGTAATGGGAATTGTATGTGGTTACCAAAAGTTGTTCGAAATCCCGGACGAGATCCCGGAAGTCACGAGGAGTTCCAGAATGGTCCGGAGGTGAAGAATTATATACGGGAAGTCCAGTTTCAGTCGCCGGAAAAGTTTCGAGAGTTATCGGTATTGTACCAGGACCACCGAAAGGGTTCCGTGGGTCCACCGGGTGGGGCCACCTACCCCGGGAGACCAAGTGGGCTGAATATGGGTGGGAACCAACCCCCCTAGTGGGCTGGTGCCCCCCAAGAGGCCCAAGGCGCCTAGGGTTATAACCCTAGGGTGGGGGCGCCCCATCCCACCAACTTGGGGGGCAAGCACCCCCCTTGGCCGCCGCCCCCTTCTAGATGCATCTAGGAGGGCCGGCCCCATCTCCCCTTCACCCTATAAATAGAGGGGGGTGGGAGGGCAGCTGCACCTCAGCCCCTGGCGCAGCCCTTCCCCCTCCTACACCTCCTCCTCCTCCGTTGAGCTTGGCGAAGCTCTGCCGGAGAACCACGAGCTCCACCACCACGCCGTCGTGCTGCCGGAGTTCTCCTTCAACTTCTCCTCACCCCTTGCTGGATCAAGAAGGAGGAGACGTCCCCGGGCTGTACGTGTGTTGAGCGCGGAGGCGCCGTCCGTTCGGCGCTAGATCGGATCTTCCGCGATTTGAATTGCCGCGAGTATGACTCCATCAACTACGTTCCTTGCAACGCTTCCGCTTAGCGATCTTCAAGGGTATGAAGATGCAATCCCTCTCTCTCGTTGCTAGCATCTCCTAGATTGATCTTGGTGACACGTAGGAAATTTTTTGAGTTATTACTACGTTACCCAACAATTTTTTGCTGAAAACACCTTTGTTGTAAATTTAATCACTCAAAAGCCCTGCTACCTCGACCTCGCCGGAGCCCCATCACTGGCTTGCCAAAGCCCCGTCGTTGGCTCGCCGGTGCCCAGACGTTGGCTCGGCGGAGCAGCGGCTGGCTCGCTGGTGCAGCGGAGCGACGAGGGCTAAGGGCGGCGCGGTCATCGGAACCATCGCTGGATTCAAACCCCGCCGCCCGTGTGCCTCGTCCCCGAATCCCCGATCCGCTCGAGCTAGACGAGCCAGCGTTGCAAGGGCTGCAGGATGGCCCAACCGCGGCCCAGTGAGGCCAACACATTTAAAAAAAATATGTGAGTAGAAAAACAAATGTTCAGAAAATTTTATGTGTCTTCACTCAGAGCCACACGCATGCACAACTACTATGCATCCTAATTATATATTTCAAATACACAACTAAACAAATTATATGGCCAACTCATAGTTACTGCGTATATTTGTTGTTTTTTTAATGCACAGTTACTCAAAAATTTGATAAGATGTACTAAAAATTATTGTGTAATCGTCATAAAGTTTATAATGCATGACGAACATTTTATAAAATACATTTACAATTTTTAAATATGCGTTCAACTTTTCCCAAAAATGTTCTGACCATTTTTTTAAATGCACAAACACTTTATTTACCTTTCAGAGTAATTTTAAAAAGATTGAACGTCAACCCAAAAACAATGCAGAGACCAGCAGGTTTATTCTTCAAACCGAATGTAGTGTGCGTAACGTATATTGATAAAAATCATACACACATATATATATAGACATTGTATATTATAAAATGTTCAATATATATACGATAAAGTTTTTATAATATGATATCGTATATTTAAATAAGGTCATTGTATATTAAAAAATGTTCAATATACATATTAAACGATGCGGCGAACATTTTTTTAATTGTATGACGCGATGAACATATAATATTTTTTAGTATCGTATAAAATCTGGAACGGCTCGGAGTTTAAAGACGTCTATGCGTACTAGTTGATGCATAGGATGGCGTGGGGCAGAGGCAGCAAGCGCGCACGGCGCGATTTTCTACTTTGTGAAAAGAAACGAATGGCACAAAGTATAAATAAACTTACGCAAAAAAAACCTCCTCTCGTCCCCCGCGTCGCCAGGCGACTCGGGCGGAGCCCTCGTCCACGCCGCCGGGCCGCCCCCCTTTCCCCTCGCCGTCGCCGGAGGAGGCCGCTGGGCTAAGCCCGGGCGGCGGACGGCGGCGCCGGGGTCTTCCTCTTCCTCTTCTTTCGTCTGGCGGCGGAAGGAGTTGGAGGCGGATCTGGCACTCCCCTCGACGGCGGCTTCCCCTGGCGGAGCCCGACCAGGCGGCGTGGCGCGCGGCTTCTGCGTCGGCGTCGGTGTCGCGGTGCCTTGCGGAGGGATCGTTGACCAGCGACCGCGGCGCCCTTGAGGGAGTCCCGGATTAAGGGGTCCTCGGGCGTCCGGCCTGATATCTATGGGCCGGACTGATGGGCCGTGAAGATACGAAGACCGAAGACTATATTCGTGTCCGGATTAGACTTTCCTTGGCGTGGAAGGCAAGCTAGGAGACCAACTATGAAGATTCCTTCTTATGTAACCGACTCCATGTAATCCTAGATCTCTCCGGTGTCTATATAAACCGGAGAGCATAGTCCGGATAGGACACATTCATTACCATATACACATAGGCTAGACTTCTAGGATTTAGCCATTACGATCTCGTGGTAGATCAACTCTTGTAACACTCATATTCATCAAGATCAATCAAGCAGGAAGTAGGGTATTACCTCCATAGAGATGGCCCGAACCTGGGTAAACATTGTGTCCCCCGTCTCCTGTTACCATCATCCTAGACGCACAATTCGGGACCCCCTACCCGAGATCCGCCGGTTTTGACACCGACATTGGTGCTTTCATTGAGAGTTCCGCTGTGCCGTCGCCAAGAGGATTGATGGCTCGCCTTGTTTTCAAGGATAATATCATCTCCGGAGGAGTCCTGGCCCCAGGCCAAACTCTCCGGCTGGGCGGATTCGTCATGACCGCCGGGTCGGCCCTTAAGCCGACGATGATGACCTCTCAAGTCATCAAAAATCGCCTCCGCGTCGATCCCGAATACTCCGCCCGCATGGATCCAATGGAGTTGTCATCGTTAAACGAACTCCTGGATCGCATGGCCGCCTTGGGGGTCGCTACAAACTACGATCGGGTTAGGCTTAAACCCGACCAGAGAGAAATCAAAACTCCGCCGATCACCCATCAGATAGCGGTAGTCGAGGAGCGGAGCAACTCTTCTACTATATTGAAGACGAACTATGTTCGGATCTCCGATCTTGAAGGGCCGGATATTCTCCAGCAGAAAGGCATGTCCCGTTCCCCGAACATGGAGTCGGATGATGAGCCTAAAAAATCAGTCGATATCCCGGAGCCCGAACTGCCAGGTCCGGTAGATCTTCAAACCCCGGATCCAAAATCAGGTCAGGGTTCGGATTTCGCTCCACCCACCCACCCGGACATAGACGCTCTCATGAGCATCAAACAAAAGTCTCAGGAAACGGTCCACCACTTCTGGGCCAGATTCTTCCTTGTCAAAAATAAGGTAAAAGATTGCCGCGACGAAGACGTGATAGCGGCATTCCGGAACAATTGCGCGGACGAAGGAATCCTCAACGCCATCAATCGCCGCCGCATACCGAAATGTGCTGACTTAGCAATCATCATACAAAAGTACTGCGCGATGGAAAGCGCCTGGGAAACTCGGGCAGTTCGCTGGGAACCACCAGCCCCAACCCAACTCCCCCTACAGGCGAAAAGGGCGTACCCTCGTGGCACGCCCAGTCCCACAGTCAAAAAACACAAAGCCGCCATACGGCACTGCACCGTTCTGGAGGGGTGGCTCGATGGCCCATGCAAAATACATGCAGCAACAGATACCGTGGCAACCCACAGCCTTAGAGCATGTTGGATACTACGACAGGTAGCCAAGAGCGGTGAGGACATCCTTATAAAGGACGCTCCGGAACAGTACCCCCCAGAAGATGACGACCCAAGAGTATTGACAGTCTTAGAGACATTCGCTTCAAATAACAAGCGCAAACGGGCATTTCGCGAGCTCAACAAAGTCTGCCAAATTGCTGTAATAAACCCATGGAACGACACGGCTATAACATTCAACGCCGGTGACAAACCAAAGTACAGAACAGTACGAGCACCAGCTGCGTTAGTCCTCAGCCCCATCGTGGATGGGTTTCGACTCACCAAGGTCCTCATGGACGGTGGCAGCGGACTAAATCTCATTTACGAGGACACACTCCATAAAATGGAAATAGACAGGAGCCGCATTAAACAAAGTAGCACAACCTTCCGGGGAATTATTCCTAGTCGGGAGGCGCGGTGCGCGGGCAAAATTACACTTGACGTGGTATTCGGCACGCCGGAGAAC
This sequence comes from Aegilops tauschii subsp. strangulata, assembly GCF_002575655.3. Lineage (NCBI taxonomy): Eukaryota > Viridiplantae > Streptophyta > Magnoliopsida > Poales > Poaceae > Aegilops > Aegilops tauschii. Next base: position 487,411,576 of record NC_053038.3, on the reverse strand, counting down.
TATCGGTCCGAAGAAATAACCTTCCAAGTGGCCCCTTTCAGCAGCGGATATCACGCCTTATTGGGGCGGGATGCTTTCACACGCTTCCAAGCTATACCTCACTACGGATATATGAAGCTCAAAATGCCCGGATCAAACGGTATAATCACTCTCGTCAGTGATCCGGACATAGCACTCCGCGCTGAAAACAAAACCGCATCCCTGGCCCTGGAAGCGCTATCTGAAGCCCTCGCGGCCGAAGAATTTGCTGCACTACGCTCCACAGTGGACAGGGACGATGTGATCCTCGACAAACGCCCCAAATCCACCTCATTCAAACCAGCAGAAGAAATAGTCAAATTCCAGGTCCACCCAACGGACCCCAAGAAGACAGCATCTATCGGAGCTCAACTGACACCAACAGTTGACGCCGCACTACGAGAGTTCCTACGCGAAAACTGGGACATATTTGCCTGGCACCCTTCAGATATGCCAGGGATCCCACACAAGTTGGCCGAACATAGCCTCAACATATTAAAAGGATTTAAACCAGTCAAGCAAACACTGCGGCGCTTTTCCGAACCCAAGCGACAAGCCATGGGGGAGGAGCTGGCCAAGCTCATCAAGGCCGGATTCATTAGAGAAATCAAACACCCGGACTGGCTGGCAAACCTGGTGATGGTACCAAAGAAAGATAAATCCCGGCGCATGTGTGTCGATTTCAAGGATCTCAACAAGGCTTGCCCTAAGGATCCTTTTCCCCTTCCCTGCATTGACCAAATCATCGATGCCACCGCAGGACATGACTCACTGTGTTTCTTCGATGCATATTCCAGATACCATCAAATCAAAATGAAGGAATCCGATCATGCTGCAACAACATTTATTACCCCATACGGGTCGTTTTGCTTCAACACCATGCCTTTCGGGCTCAGGAACGTCGGTGCCACCTACCAGCACATGATCCAAACATGCCTCGAAAAACAGATCGGCAAGACGGTAGAAGCTTACGTTGATGACGTCGTCATTAAGACTAGGCACGTCGAAACACTAATAGACGACTTACGTCTCACGTTTGACAACCTCCGGGCATATGACATTAAGCTCAACCCGGAGAAGTGTGTCTTCGGCGTCCCCGCTTGAAAACTGCTGGGCTTCATAGTCTCCAATAGAGGAATCGAAGCGAATCTGGCTAAAACCCGAGCTCTGTCACAGTTAGCTACACCAATAGACATCAAACAGGTCCAAAAGCTGGCAGGATGCGTGGCAGCACTAAGCCGCTTTATCTCCAGACTAGGAGAAAAGGCACTCCCACTCTATCGCCTCTTGCGACGCACGGATAACTTCGAATGGACGGACGCGGCGACTGCCGGACTGGAGGAAATAAAGACCCTCCTAGCAAGCAATTCAATTTTGGCTGCACCAAACGCATGCGAACCCATGTTGCTATACATATCGGCAACGCATCAAGTGGTAAGTGCCGTGCTCGTCGTCGAACGAGAACATGACGGACACAAATTTTCGCTCCAAAAGCCGGTATACTACGTATCCACCGTCCTCACACCATGCAAATCCCGGTACCCTCACTATCAAAAGATAGCATATGTGTTCTTCATGGCATCTTGAAAATTGCGACACTACTTTCAGGAGTGCTCGATCACGGTGGCTTCTGAAGTGCCCCTCAATGATATAATCAACAACCGGGATGCAACAAGCCGGATTGCCAAATGGGCCATTGAGCTCCTGCCATTCGACATCACGTACAAACCACGTCGAGCCATCAAATCCCAGGTACTCGCTAACTTCGTCGCCGAATGGACAGAGGCCGAACTCCCTAAAGAGTACGGCACATATTCCAACTGGGTGATGCATTTTGACGGATCCAAAATGTTGGCAGGGTTGGGGGCGGGCGTCGTATTAACGTCCCCCACAGGAGATATCGTCCAGTACGTACTCCAAATATTATACACAGACTCCAACAACGCAGCCGAATACGAGGCCTTGCTGCATGGCCTTCGGATGGCCGTATCAATGGGCATACAACGCATGGAGGTGCGTGGGGACTCAAACCTCGCAATGTCCCAAATTAATGGAGACTTTGATGCCAAAGATCCAAAAATGGCAGCTTATCGCAATGCCGTCTTGAAGATGTCGGCTCGATTCGAGGGACTCGAATTTCATCACGTCGCCCGCGAATGTAATCAGGCGGCAGACGTCCTTGCTCGCATCGGCGCTAAGCGCGACCCCCTCCCACCTAACATCTTCCTCGAAAGGCTCTTTAAGCCATCCGTGGTGTGGCAAGGGGGAGACAGCAATGACAGTCCCGTTCCAAACACAAACACAGATAGCAAACACGCCGATATCATCGGAGGCTCAGCCACCGAAATAACACCATCGGCCAACCTCATCATGGCAATAATTGCCCCATGGACCGAACCATTCTTGGCCTACCTTAATAGGAAGGAGCTCCCAGAAGATCAGAACAAGGCTCGCCGCATCGTCCGGCGTTCGAAGGCCTATAAAGTTCACGAGGGAGAGCTCTACAAGAAAAGCACCACCGGAGTCCTTCAAAGGTGTATCTCCGAGGAGGAGGGGCGGCAACTCTTGGCAGAAATTCACGCCGGTCTCGGTGGGCACCATGCCGCAGCCCGGGCACTTGTCAGCAAGGCCTTCCGGACAGGATTTTATTGGCCTACGGCCCGGGCAGATGCACAGGACCTCGTCCAGCGCTGCGTTGGATGCCAACTCTTCGCCAACCAAAGCCATATGCCCCCAACCGCCCTACAAACAATCCCCATTACATGGCCCTTTGTGGTCTGGGGCTTGGACATGGTTGGACCCCTTAAAGGGGGAAGCCATAAGAAAAAATATCTGCTGGTCATGGTGGACAAATTCACCAAGTGGATAGAGGCTAGACCAGTCAAAACGGCCGAGTCCGGACCGGTGATCGCATTTATATCCAATGTAGTGCACCGTTATGATGTACTGCACAACATCATCACTGATAACGGTTCCAATTTCACAACTGATGAAGTGAAAAGCTGGTGTGCTAATCTGGGCATTAAGCTCGATTACGCCTCTGTCTACCACCCACAAACAAACGGTCAAGTCGAGCGAGCTAACGGTCTTATTATGAGCGGCATCAAACCCAGGCTAGTGCGGTCTTTAAAAGAATCAGACAAACACTGGGTCAAGGAGCTTAACTCCGTACTCTGGGGGCTGCGGACCACGCCTAACCGTACTACCGGATACACACCTTTCTTCATGGTGTACGGTGCAGAGGCTGTATTGCCCTGCGATATTATACATGACTCACCTTGAGTGCGTATGTACGAAGAGAAAGAGGCCGAGTTGGATCGGCAGGACAGCTTAGACGCCCTGGAGGAGGAGCGTGACGTCGCCAAAGCCCGTTCAGCATTTTATCAGCAGCAGGCTTGAAGATACCAAAGCAGATAAGTACGGGCCAAGACTTACAATGTTGGCGAACTCGTTCTACGCTTGCCGGAGAAGAAAAAGGACAAACTCAAGCCCAAATGGGAGGGTCCCTTCATAATGGACGAAGTTCTTACCGGAGGAGCGTACCGTCTTCGTGACGCGTCAGACAATCGCCTAGAACCAAACCCCTGGAACGCGGCCAGACTCCAAAGATTCTACGCCTAGCGTCGCACTCTTTGTTAGTCTCCTTCTTCCCTATAGTTCCCATTATTTTTTCTCCCTTTTACACAATTCCTTTTTTTCACTTTAAAGCTCTCATTCGGCTTGATCGAACACTGCTGACGTACACATTCTTACATATGTACGCCCATCATACCTGGGGGCTTCTTTAACAGAAGCTTGTTAATACTATTTTCCAAGCATCAAGCTCATCATACATATGCGTTCTTCCCGTATGTCTTTTCTTCACCATTATATGCATCGATATGACTTAAGTTTTTGCCAAGCTGGGTTGCCTGGCTCCTGTGCTTACCCCTATGTTCCCGATTGTTCGGCTAGGTGGTAAAGGGAGCACCTCTGCGATTGTTACTGCCGGGTTATCCGGATGTGTACCTCAGACTGGGTGAAGCCGAAAGCTAGCGTTTTTAAGGGAATATTCGGTCGGTGGATGAAAAATACTCTTCGCACTCACTCTATTGTGAACCCCCAGAAGCTATACACACTGTGATTTTACATCACAATTCGGACATGTCTACTAATGCATGCACACCCAGGGAAAGGAACCCTTAACGGAACTATTCTCCCTAGAAGATGTTTCTTACAATCTCAATGTAATATAACATAACTAGCCGGATACAACTTGTCTGTTCAAGCAACTATGACCCCTACGCCTAGTTTTCCAAGCATACCCCGGTCTATTGGGCCGCGAGGGTATTCGGAAACACTCCGCACCATCGAGTCTGGAGGTTGAAGCAAAAAGGTCTGCCATGACAAATGCTATACAATTCAGCTAGAATTACATAGGGTAAGGAAAGTACATAGTCATTGGGATTCAAACACTTCCTTCTCTATACCGTCCAACAGGCGGTCTAACTTACAATCCTGTTGGGAATATTTGGCGGCCACCTCTACTTGGTCATACTCTAAACTAACGGGAATTTCTTCCCCATTCGACCCTAGCGGTCCGACCCAAGCCATGTGATTAGGATCAAGCTTGGTATACCGAGTTTTCACCATGGCCCAAGCTTCTCGCGCACCCTCTCGACAGGACGATATCTTCCATAATCGGATACGCCTCCGCGCTCCTTTGAACAACTCTAGAAGCTCCTCCATACTTCCTGGAGGGGAGGCGGATGGCCATGAGGCCTTGGCAACGCTCCGCATGGCCAGCCGAGCATGCTCGTGCACCTGCGATAGTCTTTGCAGCAGATCATTAGCTGATCCAGACACCTCCTCTTCAGGATGGCCCGTCAATATACCTACAATCATAATTATATCAGTTCTATCTATCTCCGAACTACTTTAACATTAGTTCGGACACATACTGAATACGCCGCCCCGCAGCTTCTTGTTCTCCTTCACGGAATCGGCTAGCTGGGCTCGCACATCCCTCAACTCTTAGCCTAGCTGGGTTTTGCAATCCTAGAGCTGGTTTTTCTCAACAATGGCCTGCTTCAGCACACGTTCGCCCGTAGCATGTAGCCTCTTGGCTTCTTGTTCATTCGCTTGCACGACTTCTAGCGCCTCTTTGAGTTCCTCTGACAATCATGTCATGATATAGGAAGGACTGTTAACATTAATGGCATATGATTATATTTTCTCAATGGAGGGGAAAATTACCAGGCGATGCCTTTTTGGACTTCTCCAGTTCGGCGGTAGCAGCATTTAGCTGCGCCCGACAGTGTTCCAGCTCTTGGGTCAATAGGTTGTTCTTCTCTGTAAGAACCTGGTCATACAATGGTCCTTAAATCAGTTGTACCAACTGCTTTCAGTCCCGGGGGCTACGGGTTTATGGCTATCCTTTTTTGACAAAGAAAACTTACCTGCACATCTGTCAGATATTGCCTCGTGGCTTTCCTAAGCCCGTCTAGAGTAGCTCGGATGTATGCGTCGCCCGAGCTAAAGGCATTAAATGCCTCGTCCGAGAACTTCGGGTCTCGTAAGACAGCTCTGCAGTGCCAATGATTCATGGCGCTCTCTACTTCCGAGTTGGTAACAGACATATTGTCCGAACCCTCGGCTGAAGGGCAGTCCGGCTTTGTTCTTACATCGGCTCCTATCTCCCCGATTGGATCTAAATCTTGGTTGTTGGGAGCGCGGCCGGCCGGACCCCCAGACACCGTTCGGCGAACCTTTTTCCTGTAATCAAACAGGCGCATAGGTCACAGTTGGACATGGCCACTGAAAAATATATTTATTCGTACCTCCTCGACGAGGGACCGGTGCCTTCACCGGCCCTCCTCTTCGAAGGCCTGCCCGGCGCAGGAACCGATTTCCTCGGTATCGTCAAACGCCTCCCCTGTAAAACGCGCGACAATGCAGTGGGTGAGGTAGAGTGCGAGCACCCTTTCAAAGGAGGTGTTTCTTGTTTACTTACCTGTGAAGCAGGAAGAAGACCAGGGTAGTCGGCGATGATGGCCACTTCTGTGCCATCATAGCTCGTCTGGTAAAACACCCCCTCCGAGAGCACCACAAATATATCCGGATCCTCTTCAAACCCGGGATCAAGCTCCCGGTTGTGGTCCTCCGGCTGTGGGGCGGGATTATAAAATCCCGCGGTGACCTTTCGCCAGTGCTGTCATAAGCAAACAAACTAGAAATTTATCAAAGGCAATTTGGAGATGGAAGGAGTAAAAACAGAGGGGTTGGGCCTTACCCAACTGGGAGGGTTATACATAGAGTACCCGTCTCTGAGCTTGATGCGAAGAAATTCCTTTTCCTCCCCTTTGAACAGTCCGGCTAATATCTTAGCCAAAGCGGCAGGGGTATCCGGACCTTTCCGGCCACAGCGAGAGGCGTCATCCTCCCCATTGTAGTGCCACATGGGAAGCCCTCTGTATTGAAGCGGTTGAACCCCTCGCGCTATGGCTATCGCCATAACCTCGATTACTGTGAGCCCGGACTAAGCGAGCTCTTTTATCTTGCTCATCAGCTGACGAACCTCTGCGCCGTCGTCTTCTTCAAGACTTCGGGGACGCCAACTGTGGCGTTTCTTCAGCGGGACGCCCGCAAATTCGGGAAGACCCTTTCGAACCGGGTCAAGAAGCGGGACGTCCTCAACATAGAACCATTCGGAGGGCCATCCATCTGGTGCCCTCCTTGGTGTGCCGGATGGATATCCGGTATCAGCGACGCGCCACACTTCGGCTCCGCCCACCTCAAATATTGACCCTTCGTGATTGCACGGGACGAGACAGAACAACTTCCTCCACTACTCGAAATGAGCCTCGACGCCCAGGAATAGTTCACACAAAGCGACGTAACCCGCGATGTGCAGAATAGAGGCCGGAGTGAAGTTGTGCAGCTGGAGGCCGTAGTACTCCAGAAGTCCTCGGAGGAACGGATGGATTGGAAATCCAACGCCTCTTAGCAGGAAGGGGACAAAACACACTCGCTCTCCCCCAGACGGATTGGGGAAATCCTCTGCCTGAGTCCCCTCATTGAAGGAAGCTAGCCCCGTCCGAACAGGGACTAGATCTGCAGGGGGAAGGAATCCTTGCGTTTGCAACTTCGTCAATTGGCTATGAGACACAGAACACCTCTCCCACTCGCCTTTCTCTGGGCCGGGACGAGCGGAGGAGCTGGGAACGCTGGCCATGCTAGAATGGTTTCTCCCAAGCAGTCTCTGGGGATTTCTTCTGCGTGGCGCTGAACGGATCTAGGATCCAATCTCTTTAAATAGGCGCTCTTCCTTGCGTAGACAGGGTGTTATTCAAAAATACCCCAACTTTTCACATTCACTCGACACGTGGAGAACGAAGATTACTTAAAACGTGCAGAAGCCAAGGAGACGACATTGGATCAATGGCCGAATACATTACTTGGAGATCATCAAAGGAGGAACCCGCCTTGCAATGCCGAAGACAATATGTGTGCCGAACACCTCGCTATTGAAGACTGGTTTGGGGGCTACTGAGGGAGTCCCGGATTAAGGGGTCCTCGGGCGTCCAGCCTGATATCTATGGGCCGGACTGATGGGCCGTGAAGATACAAAGACCGAAGACTATATCCGTGTCCGGATTGGACTTTCCTTGGCGTGGAAGGCAAGCTAGGCGACCAACTATGAAGATTCTTTCTTATGTAACCGACTCCATGTAACCCTAGATCTCTTCGGTGTCTATATAAACCGGAGAGCATAGTCCGGATAAGACACATTCATTACCATATACACATAGGCTAGACTTCTAGGGTTTAGCCATTACGATCTCGTGGTAGATCAACTCTTGTAACACTCATATTCATCAAGATCAATCAAGCAGGAAGTAGGGTATTACCTCCATAGAGAGGGCCCAAACCTGGGTAAACATCGTGTCCCCCGTCTCCTGTTACCATCGATCCTAGACGCACAGTTCGGGACCCCCTACCCGAGATCCGCCGGTTTTGACACCGACAGCCCTCCCTCCCCATCCTTCGATGTGGCCCTGGCCCATTTGGCGGCGGAGGTTCTTGGCGATGCGCGAGGTTGCGGCTTCCCGGCGCCTCTCTGCCTGCCGGCCCTTTTGCAGCGAGGCCCTCTGCAAGCTCATCGATCTGGTCAGGCCCTCCCTTGCCTCTGGATCTGGTGTTGCGAGCTCCGGGCCGATGGGCCTGGTCTAGCTCCTCTAGTGGTGATGTCGTCAGCGGTGGTGGACTGATTGCCGGGGCGGCGGCCCCGGGTTTGGTGGTGGCGGCTTCGGCCCGAGGGCGGAGTGCATCTGGGCACGGCGGATCGAGGGGTCCCGTGCCTAGATTGAAGTCGGCCTCGACATGTTCTGCGGTGGTTGGTGGGCTGCAGTTGGTGGTCTGTCGTGTGGGATGCAGGTGGTCGAGGCATCTCCGGGAGAAATCCTCTTCTCCGGAATCGACGGCGGCGCCCGTGGGTGTCGCGATCTTTCCTGAAAGCGTCGTTGTGGAGGTGTGGTCACCCCTCACCCCTCTCCCCGCGGTCACCTCTCTCCTAGCGCCTTTCTCCTCCTTGGGGGCATCGTCTTGAAGCGGACTGCAACTAGGAGACCGATGGTTGTTGGTGGCGGCTGGTTCGTCGAGGCCAGGGGTGTCAATGTCTGTTTGGCAATGATGATGGCGCCAAGATGAGTTGGGGTCGCGGCTCGGGCTCTGGTAGTCGGTCTATCCGGCGTGTTTGACGTGCTCTTCCGTGGTTCTTGGTTGTTGTGGAGTCGAAGCTGCGGTGGATTGTGTCCAAGTGGTGACGACGAAAGGCAGTCGGCGGTCGTTCGCGGAGGACTTGGTCGGCGCAAGCCCTGCATATTTCCCTCGCAAAGATTGTCGTCAAAGTCAAACCTGTCGTTCGCTGGCGCGTGTGGCCATCTGTTGGCATGTGGCCAGGTTGGCCGGTGGTGTCCATTTTCTAGGCTGAGTTGTATCGGTTTTAACCCGGTTTTCTGCAAATTAACCTGGCAATTCTTACTCTCTCTTAATCAATGAAATGGCAAGTCTTTTGCCTCGTTTCAAAAAAATAAAGAAACTTACGCGTACGTCTTGACTGAAAAGGAGTAGCAGCGCAGCGGCAGCGAGCTTCCTCTTCAAACGGCGCGGTGCGGGTTCGAATCCTGGCGGGACACGCGCGTGGGGTTATTTTCGAAAAAAAAAAGGTTTCTTCCCTTGACACATGAGTCCCAGTGGTCACATACACCGTTAATACGTGGCTTAGACTGTGGCGAAGTGTAATGGTTCTTTGCAATTATCTCTCCTCCTCGTGAGTCCAACATTGCCAAGAAATCTCCCAAGCTTCACCTTCTTCCTCCAATTCCCTTCTTTTTCCCGCAACCCAGCCAGAACTGTAGATGGCACGGGGCGACGAGAGCAATGGTTGAAGCGACGGGCATGGTGTTTTTTAGGGGGAAATGGTCATGGTGGCTACCATTTTTTTAAGTACGCCTAAGCGTACCTTAGAGCATCTTTAGCGGCGTCCCAACAAGGTTTTCCAGGCGATTTTTCGGCCGTTCGGCCGAAAAATCGGCCCAGTCGCGCCCCTAAAGGCCCTTTTTTCGCTGGCTCGGGCCGAAATTGGCGCCGGCGGATCCAGGCCGAACCCGGCACGCTGGGGGACGCCGGCCGAATCGTTTTTGGCGCGAAAATTGGCGGGCCCTCCTTGGCAGCGACTCGGCTCTTCTCGTCGCTTCGTCATCCTCATCGCCTCGGTTTCCGCGGCGGAATCAATGCCAAAGCTGCCGCGCGCTGCCGCGCCGGTCAGCCTCCTCCATTGATGCCTCACGGGCGACGTAGTGAAGACGGGACAACGCGCGTCCCTCGCCCGCCACGCGTACACTCGGCGGCTCCGCCTATATAAGCCGCCCCCTCCCGCACCGGTGGCGCACAGACTCTCCACCGCCGACGCCCCCGTTCCTCGACGCCCCCTTTCCTCCCTCTCTTCTCGCCGTTTCCAGTTCATCCAATGGCCGAGCGCTTTCCAGGCGATGGCGCGGCGGCGAATGGCTTCGGCCACCGCCACCTTCACGAGGACGAAGCTCGGCTTCTCTATGAGGCCGAGTACCCGGTCCCTCCGGACATGCGGGTGCCCGGGGCGTGGAGGATCAACGCCGGCGGGTCCCGGTGCCACCGCCGCCCACCGGGGTGGCGCGTCGTGCGGAGAACGCGTGTATCCGTGCCTCTCTGCCGCAGGCGGCGAGGGAAGGGCCGAGGTACATCCCCGACAGCCCGCTGTGGGAGCCGTACTTCCGTCGCCGCCACGCCGAGCAGCTCGAGGCCACCAACGGCATCGTGCCCTCCGGAAGGCTCAACTCCGATGGCGGCCGCCGATGGTGGGGCGTGCCCGGCCGCACGCTGGAGGCCGTCCTCGAGTACATCGAGGGCGGCAACACGCCCAGGCTGGAGTACCCCGCTCCCCCCTCCTTCTCCCGCCGGCGTGGGAGCTCGTGGACGCCGAGACGCATGGACCCAGCGTCCTCCTCCTCGTCCAGCCGCTCGTCCGGCTCTCCCTCCCTCCTTCCCGTCAAGCCGGAGCCCCAGGACACGCCGATCAGCTAGCGCACCCGCAGCTCCGGCGTCCGCATCGCCGAGTCCTCCCCCACCTCTGCCTGGCTCGTCAGGCCGAAGGTGGAGCCCGGCCTCCCCGCGGAGCGAGGCCATAGTCTGGCGCGGCTTCTCCGACGAGTACGCCCTAAAGTGAGCGTGGGACGACTACCTCCGCGACGAGATGGTCTGGCAGCGCCGAGCCCTACAGGAGATAGCCGCCCGCCAGCGTGGGCGCGAGGACGAGAACAGCATGGTGATCCTCGACAGCGACGAGGACGAGGACGCCCCCGGACCGTCCAACCCGCCGCGCGTCGGCGACCCTGGGCAGGGGAGCAGCAGGGACGGCGGCCGTAGAGGAGGCGACGACGACGACGGCGGCGGCGACTACACGCAGTTCTACAGGCTCCTCGGCATGTAGAGCTTCAATGGCGGCGGGCGGCGAGGGCGACGGGCCGACGGCGGGTCTAATAGTGTTTTTTTCTTCTTTTGTAAAATATTTTATATATGTTATGAACTCGCCGAAGTTTGGTTGAATTTGCGCCTTGTGCCGGTTTTTGTTTAAAAAAAAAGTGGGCGCGGCGACTGGGGAGCATCACGCCCCCAGCACGCGGTTTAGCGCCGGTACGCCTCCAGGCGGCGATTTTTAGTGCTTCCTGGGGGGCCAACGGCTGGAGATGCTCTTAGCTTTATAGAAGGCAGAAAATAGTCAAAAAAAGCTACCATTCGATGCGAACAAAGAGTGTGGCTACCATGAATTCTTATGATAGGAATTGTTTCCATCTTTTTTTTTTGCCATGGAAATAGGGTGTTTTATTCCAAACTCACAGAATTACAATCCTTAGCAACAAGTACAGAAATAAAAGGAGGGGATTGGTTAGCCAGCACGCAGTGCTATCCCTAGATCTACCATAATTTGCTAAGCAATGTGCAACTTTGTTTTCATCACGAGAAACTTTAACACGAACAAACACCCTATTCTCCAGTAAATCTTTGATTTCTGCCAAGAGATGACCATATGCTGATCTATCCAGTGAATCATTAGATAGTGCTGATAAAGCTACCGAACAATCAGATTGTAGCTGAACTGGTCGATTCGACCGCTGAATTGCGAGACTTACTCCTTCCATAATCACATGTAACTCTGCTTCCAGCGCCTCATTACAGTGATAAATGCGCCGGTAAGCCGCAAAAATAACACCACCTTTGTCATCGCGTAAAACCATACCCTTGTCTCCATCTTTTCTTTTTGTGGATTTTTTTTTCTCCTTGACTGTTAAGTATTCTGGTTTCTTCTTGAGGTAAGTGTTTGAAGTCGATTGAATGTTGTTCTTTTTTTAAATAATGGTCTTCTTTTTAGATCAACAATGTGGTCGCTCTTTGTTTTCCACACTTGTGACGTGTATGTTTTTTTGGCAGCATCGTGGCCCGGTAGTACGACGCTTCATTCATAGGCCTGTCACTTATAAAGCCGTGCAGTAAAGATGGACCAGTGGCCAAGTTTTTTGGGCCCATATGGGCTTAATCCTGGAGTAAAACGGGCTCGGAATTGTTTTTTGGCGAAATCATAAGGAGTACTCTATGCGAACGTCGCTCTTACCTCCTCCTAGCATCACTTGTCGTAATCTGAAAGTTTTTCCTTTTCCGTAGATGCGTCAAAACTTCAAATCGTTTTCAGTGTTGGATTTCTCGAGTCGAGATCTTTAAAACTAAATCCCATGTTGAAAGGTTTTGATGAACTTTTTTTCATGAAAAAAGCCAGACAAAAAAACCCAAACCGAGAGCATGTTTTGTTTCCCTTTCCGAATATGCACAATTGTGCCTCTGGCAGAAGGAAAAAAGAAAAGAAAAACGTGTTGAAGCCAAATATTTTTCCCCTTTTCCAAGAGGCACGAATGTGCCTCTCGCGGAAGCAAATCCTTGCCTCCACGAGAAGTAAATCTGTGCCTTATGGGGAAGAAAAAAAAACACATTTTTTCCTTTTTTGAAAGGCACGACTGAGCCTCTCGCGGAAGCAAATCCGTGCCTCCACAAAAAGTAAATCCATTTCTCTTATGGAAGGAAACAAATTTCCTTTTCCGAGAGGCATAACTGTGCCTCTTGCGAAAGCAAATCCATGCTTCTCGCGGAAGGAAAAAAATTGTGCTTTTTCCTTTTTCCAGAGGCACTACCTCTCACGGAAGCAAATCCGTGCCTCCATGAGAAGCAAACTCGTCCCTATCGTGGAAGAAGAAAATGTTTTTCTTTTCTTTTTCGAGAGGCATCACTGAAGCAAATATGTGTCTCCATGAGAAATAAATCTGTGTCTCTCATGGAAGGGAAAAACATGTTTTTCGTGAAAAAACGATATTTTATTCAAAACCTTAGAAAAATCAAGTGAAAACCAAAAAGCCAAAAAAATCATTTAAAAGTCTAAAACGCGTATAGAAAAAAAATAAAATCCAACAGGAGGCCTAGAACACGACACGTGGCGGCGGCTGAGAGGATACGAGGTGACACGCTCCTAGCCCATCCAAAGTGACCCTTGCGGAGGCTCCCAAAAGGGTACTCATTGGTTAGTTGCTCTCGGTTTTTAGTACATCAGCTTCAGCAAACATACAAATTGAAACTTGCTTTCTCAACAACAACAAAGAAAGAAACAATTGACTTCAAATAACCGAATAATCTTTGGCTTTAATTTCCACCGATACAGATTATTATTCATTGCCAAGAACTGAACTCTTCTTGAGTGAGTCTCGGCTGCTGGATCTTTGGAACTAATACTAATGACTTAATTAATGAGATATATAATTATAAAGGCCGGACACTAGCTACCTACCAAAAGTTCATATTGACCAAGCCCAAAGAAGCCCGTACGCCACCGAGACCGATCGAGTACAATTGAACTAGCTATTATTTTACGCTAATCCGTGTCTTTAAGATAAGTAAATATGTGTCTCTCACGAAAGGAAAAGAAAAAAAACGTTTTTCTTTTCTTTTTCGAGGGATATGATTGTGCCTCTTGCTGAAGCAAATCCGTGACTCTGGAGAAGTAAATCCGTTACTCTCATGGAAGAAAAAACAATAAAACAAACTTTTTTTCCTTTTTGAAAAGGCATGACTGTGCCTCTCGTGAAAGGAAAAAGATGTTTTTTCTCTTTTTCGAGAGGCATGACTGTGTCTCTCGTGGAAGCAAATCCATGCCTCAACGGGAAGTAAATCCGTGCCTTTTGGGGAAGGAAGAAAAGAAAGTGCATTTTTTTTTCAAAAGGCACGTCTGAAGCAAATCCATACCTCCACAAGTAAATCAATGCCTCACGCGGAAGGAAAAAAAGTGTTTTTTCTTTTTCCGAGAGGCATGACTGTGTCTCTCGTGAAAGCAAATCCTTGCCTCCACAAGAAGCAAATCTGTGCCTCTCGCAAAAGAAAAGAAAACATGTTTTTTTTTCCTTTTCCGGGAGGAACGACTATGCCTCTCGCGAAAGCAAATACGTGCCTCCCTTGGAAGAAAAAAATATATTTTTTCCTTTTCCGAGAGGGTCGACTATGCCTCGGAAACAAATCCTTACCTCCAAGAGAAGTAAATCTGTGCCTTATGGGGAAGGAAAAAACGTGTTTTTTCTTTTTTCGAAAGTCACAACTGTGCCTCTCGCGGAAGCAAATGCGTCCCTCCAGAAGAAGTAAATCCATCCCTCTTGTGGAAGGAAAAAAAGTGCTTTTTTCCTTTTTCGAGAGGCATGGTTGTGCCTCTTGCGGAAGCGAATCTGTGCCCCTCGCGGAAGGAAAATAAAATAAAATTGTGTTTTTCCTTCTCCGAGAGGCACGACTATGCCTCTCACGAAAGTAAATCCCTATCTCCACGAGAAGCAAACCCGTGCCTCTCGCAGAAGGAGAAAACGTGTTTTTTCTTTTCTGAGAGGCATCATTGTGCCTCTCATGGAAGCAAATACAGAAATAAATCTATGCCTCTCATGGAAGGAAAAAACTATGTTTTTCACGGAAAAAATCGATCTATTTTTTCAAAACCTTAGAAAAACCAAGTGAAAACCGAAAAGCCAAAATATCATTTAAAAGCCGAAAACGCGTATAGAAAAAAATCGTAGGAAGGGTACAGAGCATGACACGTGGCGACGGCTAAGAGGGCACCAAGTGACACGCTCCGAGCCCACCCAAAGTGACCCTTGCGGGGGCTTCGGAAGGAGTACTCATTGGTTTGTTGCTCTCTTTTTTGGTACATCAGCTTCAGCAAACATAAAACTTGAAACTTGCTTTCTCAACAAAAAAAAACAACTGACTTCAAATAATCTTTTACTTTAATTTCCACCGATACAGATTATTATTCATTGCCAAGAACTGCACTCTGCTTCAGTGAATCTCGGCTGCTGGATCTTTGGAACTAATACTGATGAATTAATTAATGAGATAGATAAAGGTTGGGCACTAGCTACCTGCTACAGGAAGTTCACATTGACCACGCCCTAACATGAAGATGCCCATATGTAGACCATCGAGACCGATCGAGTACAACTGAACTAGCTATTATCTTAGGCTAATCTTCAGCACACCGTTGGTTGGATCCGCATGCATCACGCCGACAGAAATGGCGAACGTCTGCTCGACGGTCAGAAGTCTAGGCGATCCGCCTCCCAGTCCAGCCCGGACGCGACCATTTCGTAGTAAGGAACGTACTCCTGGCAGGGGATTAATAATGCACAAGTATTAGATCGCACATCAGATATATTCCAAGAGAGACTTAAATTGGTTGTAGATTGTTTTCTGAATTTCTGCATGCGGTTAAGTTTCAGTTGCGCGCACGCACCTCGAGTTTCTCCATGAGCTGGTGGGCGGTGGGGGCGGAGACGATGATGCGGCGGGCGGCGGGGCTGACGAAGCCTTCCTCCACGGCCTGGTCGATGAAGGTCAGCAGCGAGTCGTAGTACCCCTCCACGTTCAGCAGGCCGACCGGCTTGTGATGGATCCCTAGCTGCGCCCAGGTGATCACCTCCAGCAGCTCCTCCAGCGTCCCGTACCCACCTTAATTAATCAACCGCAAAACACATCAGATTTAAGCTGCGTCCGTTGACTAACAGACAGAGACAGCATGTCAGAGAAGCATTTAGGAGTACTACGTACAGAGGCCATGAATTTGGGGGCCAGATATCTGACGCGACCGACAGGCTGAGAAGAAGCAATGCAATGCAATGCAGTGCGGTAATCAACGAGGCAATGATGCGAGCGTACGTACCGGGCAGGGCTATGAAGGCGTCGGAGAGCCTGGCCATCTCGGCCTTGCGCTGGTGCATGTCGCCCACCGGCCTCACCTCCCCCACCATCTCCCCGACGATCTGCCACAGAGACAATCAAGGACCATCGATTTGGTTCATACATTGGCTGGCGCAGACGCAGCATGCAGCAGAAAAATGCAGATGCATGCAGAGCTTAATTGTGCGTATGATCATGGCGCATGTCGGCACGCAACAGGACAAGCTGGATTGCTTGCCGTTGCCGGGCGGGCGGGAGAAGGGAGCAAGTCCACGACATTACTCCTGTTCTGTGCGGTTGTGGGTGTGGGAGTGGTCACGATGTTCTGAGTTCTGACAGACATCTACAACAACAACTACTACAGCCAATGCTGCGCGGCGTGCAAGTTGCACTGCATGCATTGCAGCCTGCAGAGGTGTTAGTGGTACTGGGCCTACTGTAGTAAGCAGCAGCTACTCCATGTTAGCAGAGCGTTGTCGCGCCGCTGTTAACTCCATCCACGATCGAGCTGACACGCCGCCGAGTACCGACACGTCCAGGCACAGGCAGAGCAGCGCTGTGTGCGCAGTGCACATGATAAGCTAGTGAATGCGCTCAGCTGGGCAGTGAGTGAGGGAGTGAGTGAGTGAGAGAGAGTCCGGCCTGCCCGGATCAGCTGCTGACAGTGAGCGAGCGAGTGATTAGCACGCCTGTCTGTACGGGGCGAAGCATGATGCACAGAGAGAAATCTCAGTTTAAGAACGTTCGTCCGATCGAGGAGCATGTCTCTCCCGGCCTGTGGATATTTAGATTCCAAGGGAAGCATGCATACATGTTTGTCTGTCTGTTTGTTCTGGCCGGGGAACGGAATCATCACGCAATCGCACGCAAAGCTGCGGCGTGCGACCGTTGTTTATGCTCACGCCCGGCTTGGATCTGCGGGTGCTCCCGTACCGTACGTGGGGTTTGGTGATTCTGTGCATTGTTTTTTCAATTTTATACGTCTATATAGCTCTGTTCTGGGTGTGTTGTGTTTCCTAGGATCAGGCTAGTCACAACGAGAGTATCATAGATAGTACTCCCTCCGTTCCTAAATATAAGTCTCCGTAGAGATTTCACTATAGACTATATACGGAGCAAAATGAGTGAATCTATACTCTAAAATGCATCTATATACATCCGTATGTAGTCCATAATGAAATCTCTATAGACATATATTTAGGAACGAAGTGAGTATCATACATGTCAATTAGACATTTTTAACTGGTGTGACACAAAAAAAAAAGAGGATTGCATGTCATGTGTCATGATATGATACTGTATCATGGTGTATCAGTGTGTGTCATGCATGGCAACAAATGAGGTTACTATGTTACTAAACAATGATACTATGTATTGTGAACGTAGCATCATACAATAATATCATATGAATAATAGTGATACTTCTCGTTGTGACGAGCCTTAGGACAAGGAAACACTCGTGCGAATAGACTAATTAGTTAGTCTAGCTAGTAGGAGCTACTACTACAGGTGGGCATTCCAAAAGATTCAGTGAGGTGCTAGTGTCATGATCGAGGCTCGGAATGTATGAGCATGCCATGCTTCTTTCTGTTCCGATGAAATACTAGTACTGTAATAAGTTGAGTAGGAGACAAGCAGTGCAGTGCATACCTCGGGGGTCATGAGAGTCTTGGGAATGACCCTGCACGCGCATAGTAGAACAAGTCACCAAGACGACACAAGATTATGATGAACTAGTACAAATACATGGCTGAAATACAGTGGTAGTAGTAATATTATACAGTAGCAACTTATTACCCGATGACGTGCCTGCCGCCGTGGTAGACGGCCTGCGAGACGAGCCCCATCAGCCCGATGCTGCCGCCGCCGTACACCAGGTCGATGCCCCCGCCCACCTGCACCCAACGTTGCTCAGCTACCTCCTAGCTACGTACACACCGTAAGTACGTAACGTAAGTACATTTGAGATCTGACTGGCAGCAAGTACGCACGTTCAAGCCGGTCCGACAGTTCGTACGTACGTGATCGAGAGTGAATTCCTTGTACAGTAATACTAGTAAGTAGACAAGACTTGTCGTACGTAGTGAGTGAAATAACCTACACATGTTGAATGCGGTGGGGATACTAGTGTACTAGTACGTACGTATGCAATACTGTAGCTGTACTGCCTAGTGATGCATGCGCCGATACTATAGGAGGAGAACTGAAGCTGACGATCCAGTGCTTTTAATTTGCGGATGCCATCAGACCGGACACGTGATTAGTTGGCGGCGACGACACACGAGTGCGTCTGACCGGATTGTGCCCCAGACCCGGTATGTGGCTCGGCTGGGGCGTCCGAATGTGTTTTGGCTTCCGGCTTTTGATGTTAGGCTTAGGTGAGTGGTCTGGATAGTGGCCCAGCTAGCACCCCTTCATCATTTTGGATAGGAGTAGCAGCATATGTTGTCAAGATGGTGGATTCAGGCACATTGTTGTAATACTTTGTAAGGTCCTCGAGAATAATCAATAAAGTGGCTGTATGCATCTCCCAGATGCAGAGCCGGGGTCATCCTCCTTTTCTAAAAAAAAAGCTCCTTCAACTTGGGTTGGGTAGCAGAGCATATAATTAATTTACCAGTCGACACGAGTAAGCAGCTCTGCCCTACCACCACCAGTGCTGAACTGAGAGTGAGAGCTGCTGGCAAGTAAGATCATCGATCTCACGTAGTACTGTAGAAGAGAACAGTATGTAGTTTTGACACGGTGTCTATCTATCTATCTATCTATCTAAAAAGAACTTGCGGTCTGAATGCAAACAAATTTCACATGCCATTAATCTGTGCAAATTAAGGAGATCAATGTCAACGAGCGCGGAGAGAAGACCGCCCATGCATGTGCAGCAGGTGCGCATGTACTACAAGTTTCCTAATCATCGCATCATCAAGGCCCAGCAGACCAATAGACAGGCTAGCTGCTTAATCATGCAGCAATTAGTGCGCTAAAAGTCTCCCCGCTTTGCTCTAGCTAGGGCGCAGAATCATTCAGCAATTGAACACAGCCCCTTTGCGATTATCGAGAATCAGGAGCTTAACTGTGCAGTGCTGCTAATCAGGAGGAGATGGATGCATGAGTTGATGAGTAGGAGTACGTACGAGCTGGTTGGCGAGGTCGATGGCGGCGTCGTGGTAGCTGCTCTTGTTGCCCTGGCTGCTGCCGCAGAAGACGCACATCCTCTTGAACCTGCTCGCCTGCCTCATCCTTCTCCTGGCCTCTCTCTTTCCCTCTTCCTCTGGTCTGGTGTGTGTTGTGCTGTTTTCCTTGCTTGGGTGTGGTGCAATTCCTCTCAGTGCGCCACCTATCCCTTATATAAAGGAGGTGCGGGCTGGAGAGAGAGAGAGCGATATGAAACGACTGTGCAGAGTGTTGGGTACTGGTACATATATTGCGCTGTCTTTTGCAAGAGAAAGGTAAAAAGGAAATCTTGATGACAAGAAAAGCCAATTTTATATTTGAACTATTGTAGTCAGCTTGGCTTGAATGGTAAACTTCATAAAATCGTTTAAAATGTACTCATATTTGCAGCCTCCAAATATGCTTTGCTGTTTTGAAGGCTATGAACTGTATGCAAAAATAATAATTGACGAACCTGTATGCAAAATTTCAAAACAGTAATGACTATTTACGTCATCCGCGAAATAGAATATCATATTGGTTGATGATATATTTTGTCATTGCTTTGTATAGTTCACCACACCCTCCAAACCTCATGGCGGTTGTTTTAAGTATTGGTCGTTTGGTGGTCTCAGTATCTCGATGTAATTTTTATTATGTTTGAGATGTTTTATACTTCTGATGAACCTTTGCAAGAGATCTAGATGCCTTTTTCACAAAAAAAAGTTCAAAATAATAATAAAATATCGTGAATGAAGGGAATGTTACTGATTGATAATCCGCAAAGAATAAAACTGATAACTTACCTTCAATACAAAAAGACAAGAAATGCATGCTTATACATTTTTTCGTTTTGCACATGACACAAAGACTCTTTGTTTTTTCATGATTTTTTATTTCGTATATGAATTATGATTTAGAAAGGAAAAAAAACTCCTAACAATCTTTATTTCCGAAAAAAATCTCGTAAGGCTCTTTACATCTATGTTTTATTCTGAGTAATCCATTGGGAGCGGCCGGTGCACTGCACCACCCCTTATCCATCGTCCATCACTTGTCCCCCATCCAACGACTATGTCTTAATTGTTGAATTATAGACGGGCCTTGGCACCATAAATGAAATAATTCCTGAAAAATCTTAAAGGCCCATGTGGGGTGTAATGATATGATGGGAAGTTTAGTGCCACCCGGGAGTGGAGAAGAGTTGGGACCTCCTTATAAGTGATTTTTTCCCACATGCTATTGGAGCTTGAGAGAAGGACTAGTTCCCGCACGCTTCTACGCACCGGCCACCTCACTCCGTGTTTGTTGAACGCGAGCCAAGCTTAGACATATGTCAATTCATCCCCTATTTAACTGGTTCACATATTAGTCGTACTTACTGTTTTCATAGATTCATAGATGTTATACTACTATATGTTTAGTACATGATGTTTCATATAATTTACAGTTTTGTGTTTAGTATGTGCTCACATATTCAGATGTAATTAGGAAATTAATATTGTTTCTTCTATCATCATGATTTATTTACGGATTAATAGTCCTTAGTTACTCTCTTCGGTCCTTTTTACTCGCGTATTAGATTTGTGTCAAGTCAAACTTTAAAAGTTTTACCAAATTTATATTAAAAAATATCAATATTTACAACACCAAATATATATACTATAAAACTACATTTTGTAATGAATCTAACAATATTGATTTGGTATTGTGAATATTGATATTTTTTTCTATAAATTTGGTCAAAGTAGAGTTATTTTGACTTCGGACAAAACTTATATGCAAAAGGACGGGAGGAAGTACTATAAGACTACATTTTGTAATGAATCTACCAATATTGATTTGCTATTGTGAATATTGATACTTTTTTTTTTATAAATTTGGTCAAAGTAGAGTTATTTTGACTTGGGACAAAACTTATATGCAAAAGGACGGGAGGAAGTACTAAAAGTGCTTTTCCCTACCCACCAAATATTGGATGCAGAGGCTAGGCAGCCTACCAACCCCAGGACACGCACATCGATTATTGTCAGTAAATTGAATGCTTGCATGCATGCACCCGTGGCAGGAGCCAAGTACGCAGCGTTTATTTGCAGCCCAACACCCATCCGTTTTTGTACCCCCAGCTCACACATAGTTTCATTTTTTCACGGAAATTTATGAATTTGCAAGATTTTTTAGAGAGATACAAATTTGCAATTTTTTTGGGAGATACGAATTTGCAAGCTCTTTTAGAGAGGCAAATTTGCAAGTTTTGACAATACCGAAATGCAAAAAACACTATCTAAAATCAAGACATGGATGAAATTAATTTATTTTATAAGTTCAAGTTTTATATATGAATGGCTTCATAGTCCAGGGTTTAAATCTGACCTGGCCTCATAGTTCAATATTTAAATTGGACACATCTCTTTCTTGTAAAGTGACACCTTTTGTTTTATTCATGATCGTCTCAAAATTTAATTTTGGGAGGTTTGTTAACTAGGCAAACCACCTAATGCTAGATTGAAAATGGATAAAAGAGAACACAACAACAAAAAATCTTCCATCCACATGATCCGAGCAAAATATATAGTGAAAAATACATCATCTCCACCAAACATGCAAGGTGCGCATCTTCATTTCGCCTCTACGATGAAATCTTGCACGTGTCTCTTCTAACGCAGCTAGTAACCTGATAACGAATGAATTCATCTAAGATTCTGTCATCAGGAGATTTTTCGGGCGCTCAATCATTTAGAAACATGAAAGTATTTTATTAATTCTTTACCCCAAGTGTCAAACAGATACAATAAAACGTTACGTCCATTTCAAACTAGAATATACATACCTGGTGTGGATATATTTAAACCTTGACCTACACAAAATTTCTAATCATATTGTCGAGTAAAATGATGTTACCACGATTTTTTTTCCATGGTTAAAGAGGCAGGACAAGCATTTTAAAAGGGCAGAAAAAACATGACATCAAGCAGACTTGTTCTTGTCCTTTTCCAACGGGGGCAGGTAGATGTTATTACATCAACACAAGAGATACGTACTATAACCAAATGATAGCTGCGTTGAAAGAGAAGAATGTGAGGGGTAAAGAGCAAACAGCCCTATATTGTACGTCGTACTTTTTCATAGGCCTCGCCTGTCAGTTTGATGCATGTTTTGTCCCTTCGTCTAATTAAGCCTATATGCAACCATACGGTCTATGTTTTTGCGAGGGATAAGAAAAGACATCTGGAATAGTCGCATTTCTTAACTTCAATTTTAACTGAAACAAGGAAAAAAATACTTATAAGTACATTTCTCACATGCCTAACAGCAAAGTAGGTACTCCCTCCCATCCAAATTAAAAGAGGCAGCTCTAGTAAAGTTGTACTAGAGTTACGTCATTTAATTTGGATCAGAGGGAGTAGATGGTTCTCCGCAAAAAAAAAGTGTATGTGAAGAGGCTACCACTGACTTATATTAACCAATTTTTTTTTACAGATTTACAATTGGGTTTTACGGCTCACCAGCCATATGGCAGTAAGAGCATCTCTAGCAGACCCTGCAAAATCCCGACTCGCATAAGTCTTTTGCAGTTCGTGGAAAAGGGTATATGCAGGCCGGCACGAGCGAGGACAGACTGAGACCCCGTATAATCAACTCGTAAAAAGGAATATTCTCTGAATATACCTAACAGACCCACAGCTAGCTCTTTTTTTAGTCGTCCTCTTCCTCGCGTCAATCCGGCGGACAGGCGGATGAGGAAAACGCGAGGCGAGCACGGCGCGGGCGGAGGCCAGGGCGGCCGGGGCAAGCGCGACGTGGGCGGAGGCCAGGGCTGCCGGGGCGGCGCGAGCGGTGGCCGGATCGAACGGCCGGCGCATCGAGCTAGCTAGCTAGCTCTTCGAATCCATTGAGCTGCTAGCTAGCTAGCTCCGTTCGAGAGCCGCGGAGCCACGGGCGAGCGCGGCGGCCAGGACGGAGGGCCGGCAGGCGATCGGACGGCCGACGGGCGAGCGTGGTGGCCAGGGCGGACGGGCGGCGGCCCGGATGAGCAGCGCGGTGGCCGGGGACGGATGGGCGGCGGCTCGGATGAGCAGCGCGGCGGCCGGGGACGGACGGGGCGGTGGCCTGGAGCGAGCCTGAAAGCTCCGATGGCAATTGGACTCCCGCCAACTGCTTTCTCGCGATACAAGGCACCGTAGAAGCGGAGGCGAAACCTGTGTTTTTGCAGATCGGAAGGACTTTTTTACCGCGCCCCTTCAAAAAATTTGCAGGTTAGAGTCGTTTAAGGGGTTTGTTCGGGCGGGATTTTCCGCGCCGACCCGCATTTTGGCAGTTATTTTGCGGGCCGAGGCTTTTTGCGGGGTCTGCTTGAGTTGCTCTAAGAGGAGGAGCAGAGCAATGCAAACAAGGTGCTACTCCCTTCGTTTTTATTTACTCCGCATATTAGCTTTGGTAAAGTCAAGCTTTGTAAACTTTGACAAAGTTTATAGACAAAAATATTAATATATACAATAACAAATCAATACCATGTGACTCATTATTGAATGTACTTTCACATGATATATGTTATGGTAAATGTTTATATTCTTTTCTATAAACTTTGTCAAACTTTACAAAGTTTGACTTCAGTCAAATCTAATATGCAGAGTAAATAAAAACGGAGGAAAGAATACAAAGTGTACACTATACACAAAGCCGCAAAGTGAGTCCACAAAAGAAGTAATGAATCGAACTAGGCTTTGTTTGTTTCTGTGTTAGAGTAGGGCAAAGCACTCTTTAAATCTAGCCCGCCAAGATTCAAAAGTTGGGGGTACGCCCCTGAAGTATTTATTGTTTCTCTCCTTCCATATACACCCTTGAAGTAGATCCTTCTGTTGTCAATTTAGTTTTTTCTTAAGAAACACAGTGCAAATGTAGAAGCTCACACACACACATACTCGCCTTTATGAATACACGCAGACACACCCTGCTTCTACGAGCATCTCTGAGAGAGAAGCAGTAAGAAAAACATGAAGTGAGTTACGTACAGAAGGTACGAATTGCATAACTTATTATTCATAAATCTTCTTTGCAAAAAATGCATTTTGCAAATTTTCTTAGTGGCAAATGGCAATATTGTTCAGCCGAAAAATGTTTATAATGGTAAGTGGCTACTTAATTTAATGACATCACCCATCTTTCGAGTCCCAGTTAAGTGACATGAGCGAAGTAAAGTGATTTGCAGCCAGCTAGTACATCATATCCATCCGTCTATCTATCCAACTAACCGGTGGATTGATAGTGCGAATCAGCCGGCAGACCAATGGATCGGGCATGCAGTCCAGGTGTGCATGCATGTTTGATTGTTCTCCTATCCTACGGGAACCGCATCAACACACCACACGATCGACACGAACCAAAGCCTGACGCGACAGAGATCCATGATACTGCCTCATCCATCCTGCTGCTTCCTCAGCTCCTAGCTACTCCCTCCGTCCCATAATATGAAAACATTTTTTACATTGAGTGTAAAAAACGTTCTTATATTATGGGACGGGAAGTAGTTCCTACCCACACACCAACACCAACCAACCGACGACAACGAACCATGCATATCCATGCATGGTGGCGCAACTAAGCCACACGAGTTACCACGTACATGCACCGTCGACCTCGTCCGGTGGTTGTTTTCACTGGTAGAGCTTTCGTCGATGGTTTTGTTCGTGTACCCTAAGTGATCAAGTGCATGCACGTGGTTGTTTTCAGTATTTAAATCGTTCCTGTACTCCACCTATTCCTATGTACGTATTATCCATGCATGTTTCTCTGTCCATCACACGTGCAGAAAGCAACTAGCTAATGGCGTTCGTTTTCCCTGTTGGTTTCTTCCACACGTAGTACGTAAGTGATGGAGTCAATCAAACCACAATGGCATTTCTCTTCCGATGACCGGCGGTGCTAGGCCAACGGAGCGGCGGCGTGTGGATCCCGGGCGAACGTACTACGTGCGGTGCATGTGGATCGAGCTTTTCTGCTCCCACTCGCTGGATGGATATGGGTGCTCGTGCTCGGCCAGTGACTGCCACTGCCGCCCTCCACCGTCCGTCCATCATTTCAGGTAAGCTTTCCGTCCAGCGACCTGTCAACCCCTATCCGGTTGGTTTCACTTTCACCTGAGGAGCAGGAACCAGCCGCTCGAGTGGAGGCGTGAGAAACGGGTGAGTGCGGGCGTGCACAGGGAAGCCAGCCAACCGCGCGCTCGAGTGGCCCGTGCAGGAGATCGGCCGAGGACGCGCGCCGGCCGGCCGGCACGGGCGGGACACAAAGCGCGGGGGGCAGGCTGCCGCTGCCGGCGTGCCGGCCGGCCGGCCGCGGCATGATCGTTGGAGCAGGGGGGGGAGCCAGGGAGGCGGTATGATGATGGAGTGCTCGTCCGATTCACCGCCCACCGTGCGGCCTTTGCGGCGGATCCGGGCATGGCTATCGGAGCATCGGACTAGTGCCATGGAGTCCTACGTATCTGCCTAGCTAGGCTTTGGGCAGTGGCCGGCACCCGTATGATGAGGCGCTGAAAGGCCGATCCATCCATCCATGGAGCGTGCGCGCGTGCATCCATGCTCGGAATATGCCCGACTGCCCGTCGATCGATCGGATTGAACGGGGCCAGCCCATCTTTCTAGCTTAGCTAGCTAGGCTAGAAAGTGCAGCGACTGTCTAATCTACCTCCCTTGAGGGACGCCTCTTCTGTCGTCCGAAAAAGCACAACTTACTTGCCTGATAGGCACGTCACATTTGGGCAATAGGTGTCGAGACGGAGTAGGGCCGGTGTCGTGTCCATCACCCGTTGGGCGCCGAGAGTGCGTTCTAGATCTGCTCTCTGTCAAGCAATTTAGATGACCGGCCCAGCATTAGTCTAGCAACGACAACAAGATTAATTAACTGTTTTCCCCTGGCCAAATTAAGAATGGCACCCATGCATGGTCACAAAATTTGTGTGGTGGGTGCACTTTTATCCACCCTACTTAAAACCTGAAAAGTGGGGCCACGCAGCTTGAATTTAGGGTGCATATGGCTGACTCCGTCAGTATTTTTCCCGCGGATCCCCTAAACGTAGCTGGATATTTTCCTAAAAAAACGATAAGCACATTCGTCAACAAGGTGTTCAATGCCTCGCAAATAGAAACACAAGGTGTTCAACGAAATAGCGAGCGGTACGCACCACAAAAGTTGAACTCCGGTGAGGATTTCTCCCACACTCAGCAAAGACGCACGCAGCAGTCGCTACAGCGCGGCTCCGGACGAGCTGGTGCATGCAAAGAACAAATTGGACAATATCACATCGATGTGCGGCAGCACAGTACTGCAGGATGGTTGGAGACCACCACAACAACGAACACCCCACCCAGGTACTCCTTCCGTTTGTTTTTATAAGACGTTTCAGACAGCTTGTTTTATACTATTTTGAACGGTGTCTGAATGTCTAAAACGTCTTATAAAAATGAACAGAGGTAGTATGTTACATGCAGTACTACGACCCATTGTATGGTATTAAGAAAATGAAGGCCCCCAAAACTCGTATGTGCCTGCACCAAAAATGCGACATGTCGCCCGTAGCAACATGTAGCGTAGTGATGGCTTGTAGATTTCTCGACGGAGCCGGCCCATTCGTAGCAGGAGTAGCAGGAGCACGGGCACAAATTATTTTAGTTTGAGGAAATGATATGCTTCGACAGGAATCGCCCACTAGCACTATCTCTTCGGGCAGACCCATAAGCGGAGGCTGTCGTTCGCTAGGAGGAAGTTTCAGTCGGTTCTCAGAAGCATTTGGAACCTTCTGCGCGGTTTTGCGAAGATTCTAGAAGTTTTTTTACCATTCCTTATTTTCTTTCTGTTCTTTTCGATTTTTCATTTCCCTTTTCTATTTTATTTTAAATTTGTGGACTCCTTTCAAATTCACGAACATTTAATCGTGTTTTTTTAATTCAAGTTTTCGTAATTTATGAATACTTTTTAAAAATGCGTGAACATATTTTAGTTCATGAACAATTTTAAATTTTCACAAACATTTTTTATTGCATGAACATGTTGGAGTTAGTGATCATTTTTGTCATATTTGAAAAAAATTAAATAAAACCAAACCCGGATAAATCTTTGATATAATAAAACCGGCCAATTTAAAAAACCAGGGAAATTTTTGAAAAAATGAGAGTGTGCTCTTCTGGGAGACGCACGTATCAATGCCCGCTCGGCCTCGTCCATTTATAGCGCTCAACAATGCTAATGGATGGGTGCGATATATATCATCTCACCGTGCGACAAATTATGGGCCAGCCCAATAGGCTAGGCTCAGGGCTGGTGTTTTTCGATTTTAGGAACCATCAATAAAGTTCCAGTCATGACCAATTCACGCGGCTAGTGGTCACCCTATGGTTCATCTGGTACGCAAGATGGAAAGCAATATATGAATCATTTCCAAAGTCCCCAGCAAGCAAACACATTCATTAATTCATTTCTGCATGATCTCATGGCGAGTGCAACTCCAGCAAGCCAGCCCTGTCTCCAAGCCCGACTGTCAGCTGATGAACCTAGACGTTGGCTTCCACCATCGGCAAATACTCGAAGTTTAATGTTGATGGGCCCGTCGCCCGCAATGGTAAGCGCGGAACATCTGTTGTGATATGACGTGACCAATCTAGAGCATATTTGGGCTTGGCGGCGGTAGTATTTCATCTGACCAACCCTAAACTGTTGGAGTCTTTTGTTGTCCGGGAAGCACTTGCACTAGCTGAGCATCTGAATCTTGATCGTTTACATATTCCATCAGATTGCTTAGGAGTAATCAATGGTATTCATCAACGATCTGGAGGAGGAAACGGAGCCATCATAGCAAAAAATGTTGATTGTTCGAATCTTTTCAAGTCTTGTGTTTTTATTCATGATCACAGAATCTTCATTTTTTAAGCCCATAGTGTCGCAAAGTTTGCCTCTAATTTAGATATAGGTCGTCTTTTATGACTGGATACTCCCCATGACCAGCTTGTACCCTTGAACATTTCTATTATTCAATAAAGCCAGGCGATATTTCTCAAAAAAAAAATCAAGAAGGTTCCAGTATGCTTTTTATGGATTTTCTAAACAAAATTCAAACAAAATAATTCTAAAAAGTTTGGATTTAAAAAAAAGGAATTTCAAAATAATAATAATAATAATAATAATAATAATAATAATAATAATAACAGCTAGAAACTTTCAAAAATTATTATAAGTTTTCAACAATTGATTTATAAATTCAGAAAATGTTCACGGTATTCCAAAAAATTATTCCCTCGTTACTGGGTTGCTACAGTACTAGGTGAATGGGCTGGCCCAGCAGCGTGACCTATGAGTTTTGCCTCCTGTTATACAGAGTGAGCGTCTAATATTTTTTAAAAGTTTCAATATATTTTTCTTAAAATTGGGATAATTTGAATCTTTTGAATATTGTTGGGAAAGCATGAACAAATTCGAAATTATGATTTTATTGGAAAATTAGGAATATTTTGTGAAACACGCACAATTTTTGAACTTGTGAATAAATTTGAAAATGAATAATTTTTTGAAATTATGTTTTAAATGCAACACTTTTCGAATTTGTGAACAAAATTTGAAAACGGGAACCATTTTTTGGAAAATTTTGAATTAGAAAAACAAAATAGAAGCAGAAAAAAGGAACCAAAAGAACCAGTAAAGAAAATAACAAACAGAAATAGAACCGATTCAGGAACCTTCTAGAAGGTTTCCAAGCTGGGTATCGAAGTCAGCTATGCTAGCTAGAAATAGGTCGGCCCATTTACTCGTTCGTTTCCTCACCTATTTGTTTCGCCGACAGTTTGGCGCAATGAGTGACATATAGGATTTGCCGCTAAGTCCGTCGCTTTGTTTGTTTGGCAGTTTACCTCCTGGTCCTCTCCCTCAATTGTGTGTTTCTATTTGTTTAGCAAACATGAACTCTCCAAATGAGAACTCCCCTTTAATATTCTACAATCTACTACTTCTACTACCCAAAGGAAGGCTCCCCTACGGGCATCATTCTTGAGACGTTTAAGTACGTCTGGAGACCTGACCCTGTATAAAAGATTAGTTCTTTTTCTTCACCACCCACATCTGAAGGGGTGGCAAAGAGTTCATCACTCTGTGAGCTCCATACGAGAAAGGTGGCATAAAAGCCAATCCATTTCGTTTCACATAAGAGGAGTTAGGGTAAGCATATGAATAAGCAGAGAAATTCTTCGAAGACTTATGAACATAATGATTAGAAGAATAATGCTCATATTCATAGCCCTTAGCTCTTCCCTGGGAAACAGAGTTGTTAGCACGATGATGTTCATATGAGGACTTTGATCCTTTTGAGGAATATGATCCACGTGAGGAATTCGATCCGTATGAGGACTTGGATCCATATGAAGAATTTGGTCCATATGAAGAATTTGATCTACATGAAGAATTTGATCTGGGGTTCCTATTCTTCACAGGTGGTGTCATGAGGACATTCACCTGAAGACTTTCAAGGCACCTTTTGGGAACCCAGATTTTCTTCATAGGAGAACCATTCCTGCAGTTAGTGCCAACATATCTAGCAAATACTTCACCATTCTGATTTTTGAACAGTTGATAGTTGAAGTCAAATGACTCATCAGAAGAATGAGAAGATTCACATGTAAAGCCAGATAAATTAGATGGATCAACTGGAGGTCCCTTTGCAGCAACCCATGAGGTTTTGGGGTACTACTCAGGCTTCCAATATGTACCATCAGCATTGAGTTTCCTCTTAAAGGCAATACCCTCTTTCCTAGGGTTCCTGTTGAGGATCTGCTTTTTAAGCACATCACAAAGAGTCTGATGCCCTTTGAGGCTTTTGTACATGCCTGTCATGTACAATTCCTTCAGCCCTGCATCGTCAGTGATACTAGCAATGTCCTCAGATGAGGAATTAGTGATAGCAGAGACAGTTGAAGAATTTGTAGCATTAGAAGCATTTGAACATTCAGGTGAAGAATTAGCAGATTCACGTTCAATGCATTTCAAACATGGAGGAACAAATTCTTCCTGAGCAGCGCTGATTTGTTGAGAAAGTAGTGAATCGCGCTCCTTCTGAAGATCTTCATAACTCACTCTTAGCTTCTCAAGATCTTGCTTTCTTTGAAGAAATTCATAAGAAAGCTTCTCATGATCAGATAAGAGAGTGTTATGATGCAGAATAAGGCATAGCCTAGTGGTGGGAAGGGGCTGATGCCTTCCCACCCACCCAGGTTCAAGGCATGGTACTTGCAATTTGGGGTTGTTGCACCAATTATACTGTAGGGGGTTCCCTTACAGTCTTTCTGTCAGAAAAAAGAGAGTGTTATGATGACCTTGAAGGTTGTCAAACCTAGTCTGAAGTCTCTGAAGATTTTCAGTCAAGGTTTTAGTGCGATCCATTTCTTCACCCAACATATCATCACTTTGATCTAGCATGTTTTGAACCTTTTCCAAGGCCTTTTGTTGTTTAGTGGCAATACAAACAAGCTTGGTATAGCTATGTCCAAAATCATCATCAGATTCATCATCACTAGACTCGGATGAGGAACATTCGGTTACCTTGGCACCTTTTTCCATGAGGCATGGTGCAGAAGATGATGGTTCAGGTTCGAAAGTCATCGTTTTGAGTGATTCCTTGAAATCCTCAAACCAGGGATCATGACAAGTTCGATGACCTTCATAGACGTCAGTCGGTCCCAGATAAGCTTCGCATTGCAAAGATGCATAATGCGCCTGAATTCATCTCTGGATAGGCAGGAACAGATGATATCCTTCGCCATGATGTCAAGTCGAGTGTACTTGCGAATATCATCAGTGTCCTCCATCTTGCATAGATCGGTAACCAATCTCAGTGACGGTCCACAGCTCGCTGTTCATTGCCATGAGGTGCTTCCTCATCATGGCCTTCCACTTGGGATAATCATGACCGTCAAAGATGGGGCATGTCACTTTCTTCATACCTGCGGTCGACATAACTAAAACTCCAGGTGGTTAAACCAAAATCACACAGAACAAGGGAGTACCTTGCTCTGATACCAATTGAAAGTGCGTTATATCGACTAGAGGGGGGTGAATAGGCGATTTTTATGAATTCTTCACTAAGGAATTTGCCAGTGAGGAAATTCCTTAGCGAAGAACTACTTGCAGTGGAATAAGTACTCAAAAGTATGCATAGCAGAACACAATCATGGTCATCATGATGAAATGAAGACAAGCACAGAATACAGAAAGCGTAAACACAGGATAACACAAGATGAAGACAAACAGACTGAATAAATTGAACTGAGGAAATTGAGAAAGTCTTCAGTCAAAGTCTTCAAACACAGATATGACAAGCACACAACACAGTAATGAGGAAATGAAAGAGTTGAGGAAATAGAACCAGTAAGCTCGGTGAAGACAATGATTTGGTAGACCAGTTCCAACTGCGGTCTCAGTTGTACATCTGGTTGGAGCGGCTAGGTATTTAAACCTGAGGACACACAATCCCGGACACCCAGTCCTGAACACACAGTCCAGGACACCAAGTCCTCACCGTATTCTCCTTAAGCTAAGGTCACACAGACCTCGCCCAATCACTCGTGGTAAGTCTTCAGGTGACTTCCAAACCTTCACAAACTTGGTCACTCGGCGATCCACAATTCCTCTTGGATGCTCTAGACCATGACGCCTAACCGTCTGGAAGAAGCACAGTCTTCAAAGGTAACAAGCGTCGGATCCACGCAGGATCAATCTCTTCAGTGATGCTCAATCACTTTGGGTTTGTAGGTGTTTGGGTTTGGGTTTTCCTCACTTGATGATTTTCGCTCAAAGTCCTCGGAGGATGGGATGCTCTCAAATGACAAATGTCAGTTTCTCTTGGAGCAGCCAACCAGCTAGTGGTTGTAGGGGGCGGCTATTTATATCCTAGGGAGCAGCCCGTCATGATAAGACATAAATGCCCTTCAATGATATGACCGTTAGTTGGGTAGATATTTTGGCGCATAGCACAGCAACGGTCGGAAATTTGAGTATCAAATTCCTCAGGGCTATCATGTTCCTCACTGTGTAGGCAATCCGCACTGGCGAATTCCTAACTCCTCAGTCAGAATAAATTCCTCAGAGACCAGAAGAACTTCGTCTCTGTCACTGAAGAATATGACTGGACTGTATGAGATTTCCAATGGCTTCACTCGAAGGGATTGGTAGGTGTAGGATTTTGAGTTGAGCATCACATGGAAATTTTTCCTTAGTATTTCCTCGACCCCCTTTAACAGTACGGTGTTTCCTATGACTCAAGAAAGAGAAAATGAAACTACGAAAACAAAAGTCTTCACGCTTCATGTTCCTCAAACGAATACCAAGTCTTCAAGGTCACACCAATTTCTTCACTTTCAAAGTCTTCAGAAAGTCTTCAGAAATTCAAAGTCTTCCATCGAAGAACTTCATTTTTAGGGGTCGACTTTCTCTGTAAATATCAAACTCCTCATAGACTTATAGACCTGTGTACACTCATAAACACATTAGTCCCTTAACCTATAAGTCTTCAATACACCAAAATCACTAAGGGGCACTAGATGCACTTACAATCTCCCCCTTTTTGGTGATTGATGACAATATAGGTTAAGTTTTCAACGGGGATAAACATATGAAGTGTAAATACTGATATTGAGGAATTTGATTGCAAGATATAGAAGAACTCCCCCTGAAGATGTGCATAGTGAGGAATTTGCTTTTGAAGCAATGCACACTTGAAGAGTTGAATCATGGAGATCTCCCCCTATATCTTGTAATTCATACACGCATTTGACATAATATATGAAGAATTTGAAATGCATGATGAAATATGGTGACTGATGTAATTCAGCATGCGTGCAATAACATTAACGAGGAATAAGCATGCAGAAGAAACAGCAAAAGTATCAGGCCACCATAGAGTTTTAAGTTTACAACTCGATCCAACAAAGTCATCAGAAGAACGAGAGTTGTAACTTAGGAAAAAACGCCCATATAAGATAGACCCGCTTGAAGACTAACTCAAATTTCTCCCCCTTTGTCATTGAATGATCAAAAGGTTCGAAAATGAGGACTAACGCCCCTGAAGAATATCAAGTTGATGAAGGAGCGTCAGCGTTGTTGGGGTCGTTTGTTGTAGTAGGGCCTGCCGCAGTGTCGTCCAAGTCTTCATGTTCATCAGTGTCACGTGATGAAGAATAGGAGCTGGCCACCAAGGAAGGAACCTTGACCTTCTTGTACTTCTTCGGAGGAGGTGCAGCCTAGTCAAAATCTTCCTTGAGACCCATTTTCTTCAGATCTTCTACGCTATAAATGTGCGACAGAACAACCCAGGTGCGGTTGAGGGTTTCATGAAGGTAGTGGTGGTTTTTCTTCAATGCATTGTGGGTAGCAGTCATGTTGTGAAGAATTGAACCAAACTGACGCTTGACCCATTTGTGATTACGATCAACCTTCTGGTGAAGACTGAGGAGAAGCTCACGGTCAGTCATCACCCTGGGAGCTGTGCCTTGAGGATTTGGCTTGGTTGCGTTGGCGGCAGAGTCATGGGTGGCAGAGTCATCATTGGTGGAGTAGGATGTAGCCTTGCGAAATTGACCATCCAATGGATCAATGCCTTCATCAATGACAGCCGTAGCCTTGCCCTTTTCATCAGCTGAGGAAAATGTCCGTTTGAGGACTTCAATCGGGGGCAAGTAGCTGCAATGGTTCGGTGTATCAGCTTTGTAGTTGAGTGAAGAACTTGTTCTGATGAATCTCATAATCCATGGAGCATAAGGCTTCAACTCAAACGGTGACATTGCGACATTGGCCAGAGTCCTCATGAAGAAATCATGGAAGTTGGCAGGAACGCCATGAATGATATTGAAAAGCAGATTCTTCATGATGCCAATGACTTCTTCTTCATTCGAGTCGTGGCCCTTGATAGGACTCAATGTCTTCGTCAGAATGCGATAGACAGTCCGAGGCACATATAACAATTCCTTCACAAGGAATTTTGTTCTTGGAGCCTGACCTGGCTTCAAAGGCTCCATCAGCACTTGCATATAGTGATCTGTAAGCTCAGGTTCACTGTAGACGCAACGAGCAGCTTCAAGGGGAGGACTGAGAGGCAAAGCACGAAGCAATTCAGTAGCTGGTGCCTTGTAGTGAGTATTTTCAGACATTCAGTCCAACACCCATGAATTCACATCTTCAGAGTCTCCGATGATGTGCAGATTTGCATAAAATTGAAGAATGAGCTCTTCATTCCAATCACATATATCAGTGCAGAAATTTAACAGTCCCGCGTCGTAAAGAACACTGAGGACTGGCCCGAAGCACGACAGAGATTCCATATCCACGTGGGGAATGTGCTCATGATCGAAGACTTTGTCTTTGTTGAGCAACATTGAGGAATAAAAATTTGCCTGGCTGGCAGTCCAGAAACGCCTCTTCCTAATGCGAGCAGAGTCATAGGGGTTGTAGTCAGTGAAGAATACGTGCTCGCCGAAGAAATCATTAGCCTTGAATTTTTGCTTCTTTGAGAATGGATCCTTTGGCTTGGGCAGAGGAGTGTGAGTCAGTTGCATGACAACCTCAGGAATCGCAATCTCAGGTTCTTCAGGCTAAGGAATTTCTGGTTCCTCTTCAGTGGCAGCCTGGTTCTTCAAATCTTCATTTTCATTTTCTTCAGCACTAGCGGCTGGAATGTCTTCATGAGCTTCATCAGATCCCATTTGAACTGTAGTGGCTGGGGACTGAGGAATTTGCTGCAGTGGAGTGAAGAGTGGAGAATTGGGGTGCTGACTTTCCCAAAAGTCATCATTCATCACTGGTGTGGTACAGCCAATGTCCACATCTTCTTCTTCAATTTCTTCAACGCCAGCCTCTTCAGCAGTAAACTGAGGCATAGGCG
This sequence comes from Aegilops tauschii subsp. strangulata, assembly GCF_002575655.3. Lineage (NCBI taxonomy): Eukaryota > Viridiplantae > Streptophyta > Magnoliopsida > Poales > Poaceae > Aegilops > Aegilops tauschii. Next base: position 487,376,664 of record NC_053038.3, on the reverse strand, counting down.
AGGAAACTATGGGGGTTGAAGGGATTTTATCCACTTCAATTTCTTCATCCATCTGCTCTGACGAAGCAGCAGAAGGATTTTCTTCATCAGATCCGCTAGGGATCACATATTCTTCATCAAAAGGGACGATTTCCTTTGATGACATGGAGGAAACAGGAACAACATCAATTGGATTAGCAAATGAGCTTGTCAATTTCTTCATCTTCTTCGATGCTGAAGAATCTGAAGGAGCTGATGCTTTCCTTTTCTTCACTGCTACACGCTCTGCAGCCTTGGTCTTCTTCACATCGGATGCAGATGGAAGAATTGGAGTTGGGGTAGGCGCAGGAGGAGCAGAGGAATGTGGTTGATTTTCCTCAGGCACAACTGATGCAGTTGCCCTGACTTCTTCATTTTCTTCAGGCGCACCACTAGTGGATGCCCTGGCAATTTCATCAGCGGCTGGAATGCAGTCATCAGCCCTGGAATTCACATTTTCTTCAAGCAGCATGATTGTCATCAGCGGTGCTGGCATGTTCTTCAGTGGGCTGAGCAGATGCTTCAGCCTGAGGAATTTCTTGTTGCGATGGGGCTGCAACATTTGAGGTGAACATCTTTGTCAGTTTAACAAACCCGACCTTGGCTCCTTTCCAATCAGCATAGTAAGCATTGAAATCATCGCTGAGGGTTTTGATCTCATACTGGATCTTCACAAGTTCATCAGTTGTCATAGAGACAACGTTGTTCTTCAGGAATTTCTCCTTCCTGTACTGTGCTTTCTTGAGCTGCCTGGCCTTCTCAAATTTCCATTTTTCTTCTTGGATGAAGGCAGTCAGCATATGACTTTGACCAGGAGTCAGCTTGAAGTCAGGCATAGGAGTGTTTGGGTCCTTGTGCCAGAGATCAATGTAATCGAGGATCAACTTTGGATCCAGAAGCAGAGGCACATTTGTGCCCTTGGCTCTAGCGGCCCTGACTTGCCTATCTCTGATGATTTCAGCAAGTTCTTCATCATCAGCTTCGTCTTCTTCAGACGGCACTTGGAAGGCGACCTGCTTCTTGTGAGGACTTGGGCGAGAGCCTCGTCCAGCAGTGGTCTTAGTCTTCAGTAGAGAGGGTCCTGTTGGAGAATTTGGTGCAGCTGAGGAACTAGCTGAAACTCCTGAGGCAATAGAGTAGCCTGTAGTCCTTTGGCACGTGGCAAGATGCACAGGTGCTGAGGATTTGGTCGGACCAGCTGAGGACTTTGGAGGGGCAGGAGCAGCGTGAGGAATTTGCCGTGAGGACATTGACGGTGAAGCACTTGGCTTACACGCAGGCTTCTTTGCCATGGATTTCTTCGGCTTGACAGCAGAGGCCTCAGCAGAGGCAGCAGCAGCAGCAGAGTCCTCGTTGAATTTCCTCACTGCATCTTTTGCTTGTTTGGCCAACTTGGCCTGGCGCTTGGCCCATTCTTCAGGATAATCTTCACCACGCTTGAGGCTGGTGAGGTCAGCTTCTTGGCCAGCTGCCAACGGAGGTCTTGAGCAGGGAGGATTGAGTGCGAATTTCTTCATGTACTTGGGAGTCACATATCTGTACTCCCTCCACTCTCTTGCCCATCTCCTCTCTATCTTCTGAATGCGCACCTTGCACTGATTTTTATCTTCCTCAGGGTGTGTGCAGTACCCAACATAGATGTCCTCAGGGATTTCAAAAGTAGTGTTGACCTCAGGCCTCTTTCCTCCTTTCTGTGGCTTCTTACCGTCAACCATTTTCTTCAGATGAGGAATTTGAACAATGGAATTCTCTGAAGAAGTATGCAACTTTTCTTCGAGGAACGCTGCAAATGAGTTAAGTTGATGAGAACCTAGTGATTCAGCAGCGGACATGAGTACCTCCGAACAGAGTATAGTTGCGAGGAATTTGGAGAGGTCATATGCGTTCTCAGAAGGTTTTTCAAAAAGAACAAGTTTGAGGAATTTGACCAGATGAGTCTTGAAGAAATTTCACTAAGCGTTCTTTGTCTTAGGTTCCAAAGTTGTATAGATCGAAGATCCACACAATTGAGGAATCTTGAAGAAAAATGATGCTTAGAGAAACGAATCAAGAACAGATGACATGTGAGGTGTTTAGTGTGTGAAGAATTTGAAGAATAAACACCTTTTGAAGATTTTGCAGAATTCATTTGAATCAAAGAGGGCAGTAAAAGTAACTTTAATTACCCTGAACGAAGAACACGACGAACTGTGAGGTGGAGAAGTGAAGTTCGTCTGTGCAGATCTTCCACGCCCTAACTCGGCGGAGGAAGACGGCTACGGCGGCGGCGGAGTGAAGATTTCCGCGGCCGGCACGAGTACAACGGCGACGAGGTCGAGGCAGTGAAGCTCTTCCTCACCGGCGACGATGAAGTAGCGGCGGCGCTAGGGTTTGAGAAGCTTGAGCTGGAGAGAGGTCGAGCGAAGTAAAGGAACTGAGGAAGGGGAGAGGGGGTATTTATAGCCACGGTGAAAAACGGTTCGCCCGAAGAAATTGGACGAACGTGCCCCTGACCCTTCTCATTTGCTTGACATGTGTCACCCACGTACTGAGAAGTGGAGATCGTGTTAGATCGTGGGTGAATAGATAAGTATATCGTGGGATGCGGAACGGTTTGAGCGGCAAAGCCGAAAATTTGGATAAGATAAGTTAAAAGTTTCGTTCGCAAATTCTTCAGCTGACAAGGACACAGTGAAGATTTTGAACGAATTTCAATTAGAACGCACATGAAGAATTTGTGAATAGATTGGGTTGAGTATAGCATAGAGGGGGAAGGGTCCGATCACATTCACTTAGCAGAAATAGCAACTTGAAGAAATAGCAATAAGTGAATGCTGTAGAGGACATAAACTCATATATATATATATATAGCCAATGAAGAAAAACGACTAAAACAGTGAAGATTTTGCAAAGTTGAAGATTTTGAACAACTGAGGAAAAACTCAAATTGAAGATTTTCAACTTTTGGTGGTGGCGTGACCCACCGTATAAGAATGATGTTTTTCAGACACCGCGTACAATTGTCGTAGGGTTCCGAGAATCAAATTCTTCGTTAATTTCTTCACACTTAGAGTGTTATTCTTCATTGATTGAAGAAAAACGTTTCTTCATGTGTTGCACATCTAAGTCATCAATTTTGCATAAGTGTTAGGATGAGTGTCCTTTTCAAAGAACATTCGAAGATTCTAGGATATTTAGCTCACATCGCAACTTGCTAAATCTCTTCTCATCCAAGGGCTTAGTGAAGATATCGGCTAGTTGTTCTTCAGTCTTCACATGCTCAATAGAAATGTCGCCCTTCAACACATGATCGCGAAGAAAATGATGACGAATCTGAATGTGCTTTATCTTCGAGTGCTGAACTGGGTTGTGAGCAATCTTGATGGCACTCTCATTGTCACAGAAGAGAGGCACATTCTTCATGTTGACGCCGTAGTCCTTGAGAGTTTGCTTCATCCACAACAATTGAGCACAGCAAGAGCCAGCAGCAATGTACTCAGCTTCAGCAGTAGACAGTGATACGCAGTTCTGTTTCTTCGAGGACCAACATACCAAAGATCGTCCGAGGAAATGACATGTACCAGATGTTGACTTGCGGTCCACACGATCACCAGCATAGTCAAAGTCAGAATATCCAATGAGATCAAAAGCCGAGCCCTTGGGGTACCATAATCCAAGTGTTGGTGTGTGAGCTAGATATCGAAGAATATGTTTCACAGCCTTATGGTGTGATTCCTTCGGTGTAACTTGAAATCGGGCACACATGCAAACACTAAGCATAATATCTGGCCTAGATGCACATAAGTACAATAAAGAACCAATCATGGAGCGATATACCTTTTGATCGAAGTCAATACCATTTTCATCAGTGCACAGATGGCCATTTGTGGGCATCGGAATTTTGACGCCTTTGCAATCTTGCATGCCGAATTTCCTTAGTACATCCTTGAGGTATTTCTCCTGAGATATGAATATGCCATTGCGCTGTTGACGAATTTGCAGACCTAAGAAGAATTTCAACTCTCCCATCATAGACATTTGATATTCTTCACTCATCATATAGGCAAATTCATCACTATAACGTTGATCAGTACAGCCAAAGATGATATCATCAACATATATTTGGCACACAAACAATTCATCATCATATGATTTAGTGAAAAGTGTAGGGTCGAGTGAACCGAGTTTGAAGCCTTTCTTCATGAGGAATTCCTTCAAAGTATCATACCACGCCCGAGGGGCCTGCTTGAGGCCATAGAGGGCCTTATTTAGTCTGAAGACTTTGTCAGGATGCTTAGGATCTTCAAAACCTGGGGGTTGAGCAACATATACTTCTTCCTCAAGCTTACCATTGAGGAATGCACTTTTCACATCCATTTGATATAAAGTGATATCATGATGGTTAGCATAAGCAAGTAATATGCGAATAGCTTCAAGTCTAGCAACAGGTGCAAAAGTTTCATCGAAATCAATTCTTGCAACCTGTGTGTAGCCTTGAGCTACTAGCCGAGCCTTATTCCTCACCACAAGGCCATTTTCATCTTGCTTGTTGCGGTAGATCCACTTTGTGCCAATGATATTGTGTTTGCGAGGATCTGGACGATTGACCAGTTCCCAGACGTTGTTGAGCTCGAACTGATGTAATTCTTCTTGCATGGCCTGAATCCACTCAGGCTCCAGAAATGCTTCATCTACCTTAGTGGGCTCTGTGATAGAGACAAAAGCATAGTGCCCACAAAAGTTAGATATATGTGAAGCTTTTGAGCGTGTGAGAGGACCTGGTGCTTCAATGTCATCGATGATCTTTTCAACTTGCACTTCTTTTGCAACATGAGGATGAGTTGGTTGTCGTCGAGGAATTTGATCAGCATTTTCTTTAGCACCATTTTCTTCAGCATTTTCTTCAGGTGCATTAGCTCGACGTTCTTCACGTTCTGGAATGAATTCTTCAGCAGATTCTTCGGTGGGAATGACATCCTCAGTAGCCTTGAAATTGATAGATTCCTCAGGTGCTGGTTCATCTATCACAGAAGGTAGGTGCTCTCTTTGCGAGCCATTAGTTTCATCAAACCGCACATCTACAGTTTCAACAACCTTGTGAAGAACATTGTTGAAGACTCTGTAGGTGTGCGAGTCCTTTCCGTAACCAAGCATAAAACCTTCATGTGCTTTCGGTGCAAATTTAGCATTGTGATCAGGATCTCTAATCCAACATTTAGCACTGAATACTTTGAAATAACTCACATTGGGTTTCTTGTCAGTGAGGAGTTCATAGGCAGTCTTCTTGAAGAATTTGTGAAGATATACCCTGTTGATGATGTGGCACGCAGTATAAATTGCCTCAATCCAGAAGTGACGAGGCGTCTTGTACTCATCAAGCATAGTGCATGCCATCTCAACGGGAGTTCTGTTCTTGGGCTCCACGACGCCATTCTGCTGAGGAGTGTAAGGAGCAGATAACTCATGAGTAATACCAAGTTCATCAAGATAGTCATCAAGACCAGAATTCTTGAACTCAGTTCCATTGTCACTTCTGATGTGCTTGATCTTCACACCAAAGTTGGTTGAAGCCCTCAAGGAAAATCGTTTGAAGACTTCCTGCACTTCATGTTTGTAAGTGACAATATGTACCCATGTGTAACGAGAGTAATCATCAACAATAACAAAGCCATAGAGAGATGCATCATTTGTGACTGCTGAGTAATGGTTAGGACCGAAGAGATCCATATGAAGCAATTCAAATGGTCGAGTAGTGGTCATGATAGTCTTCGCTGGATGCTTAGCCTTGGTCATCTTCCCAGCTTCACAAGCTCCACACAAGTGATCCTTGAGGAATTTGACATTCTCAATGCCAATGACATGCTTCTTCTTCGCAAGCGTGTGCAAATTCCTCATGCCTGTATGACCAAGTCGTCGATGCCATAGCCAGCCTTCTGAAGCTTTTGCAAGTAGGCACACGGCTGGTTGCGGTCCTGTAGAGAAATCAACAATATACAAGTCTCCTCTCCTAAAGCCTTCGAAGACTTTGGAATTGTCAGCTTCCATAACCACAACACAACGATACTTGCCAAAGACAACAACCATATCAAGATCACAAAGCATTGAGACCGACATGAGGTTGTATCCTAAGGACTCGACAAGCATGACTTTGTCCATGTGTCGATCCTTTGTGATCGCAACCTTACCTAGACCCAATACCTGACTTTTGCCTTTGTCAGCGAAGATGATATGCTTCAGATGCGATGGTGATAAGGGAGCATCCATCAATAGATTCTTGTCACCAGTCATATGATTTGTACATCCACTATCAAGGACCCACTCAGTGGCTTTGGGTTGATCATCTTGCAGATGAATTAGTGCAGCTTACGAACTTCATATACATCATCAATGAAGAATATGACATCACAATTCATCAGACCAATTTCATCAAGCAATGCAATACTTAAAGCAGTATGAGGATGTGAGAAATGAAAGTTCATTTCTTCATGATTAGCCTGCGTCCTTTCAGGCACTTTTCAGGTCTCCAGCAAATTCTTCAGACGTTTAAGTACGTCTGGAGACCCGACCCTGCATAAAAGATTAGTTCTTTTTCTTCACCACCCACATCTGAAGGGGTGGCAAAGAGTTCATCACTCTGTGAGCTCCATAAGAGAAAGGTGGCATAGAAGCCAATCCATTTCGTTTCACACAAGAGGAGTTAGGGTAAGCATATGAATAAGCAGAGAAATTCTTCGAGGACTTATGAACATAATGATTAGAAGAATAATGCTCATATTCATAGCCCTTGGCTCTTCCCTGCGAAACAGAGTTGTTAGCACAATGATGTTCATATGAGGACTTTGATCCTTTTGAGGAATTTGATGCATGTGAGGAATTTGGTCCGTATGAGGACTTGGATCCATATGAAGAATTTGATCTGAGGTTCCTAATCTTCACAGGTGGTGTCATGAGGACATTCACCTGAAGACTTTCAAGGCACCTTTTGGGAACCCAGATTTTCTTCATAGGAGAACCGTTCCTGCAGTTAGTGCCAACATATCTAGCAAATACTTCACCATTCTGATTTTTGAACAGTTGATAGTTGAAGTCAAATGACTCATCAGAAGAATGAGAAGATTCACATGTAAAGCCAGATAAATTAGATGGATCAACTGGAGGTCCCTTTGCAGCAACCCATGAGGTTTTGGGGTACTACTCAGGCTTCCAATATGTACCATCAGCATTGAGTTTCCTCTCAAAGGCAATACCCTCTTTCCTAGGGTTCCTGTTGAGGATCTGCTTTTTTAAGCACATCACAAAGAGTCTGATGCCCTTTGAGGCTTTTGTACATGCCTATCATGTACAATTCCTTCAGCCCTGCATCGTCAGTGATACTAGCAATGTCCTCAGATGAGGAATTAGTGATAGCAGAGACAGTTGAAGAATTTGTAGCATTAGAAGCATTTGAACATTCAGGTGAAGAATTAGCAGATTCACGTTCAATGCATTTCAAACATGGAGGAACAAATTCTTCCTGAGCAGCGCTGATTTGTTGAGAAAGTAATGAATCGCGCTCCTTCTGAAGATCTTCATAACTCACTCTTAGCTTCTCAAGATCTTGCTTTCTTTGAAGAAATTCATAAGAAAGCTTCTCATGATCAGACAAGAGAGTGTTATGATGACCTTGAAGGTTGTCAAACCTAGTCTGAAGTCTCTGAAGATTTTCAGTCAGGGTTTTAGTGTGATCCATTTCTTCACCCAACATATCATCACTTTTGTCTAGCATGTTTTGAACCTTTTCAAGGGCCCTTTGTTGTTTCACAGCAATCTTAGCAAGTTTAGAATAGCTGGGCTTAAGGTTTTCATCAGATTCATTTTCACTTGATTCAGAGGAGGTATATTTGAGTACCTTGGCACCCTTTGCCATGAAGCAATAGGTGGGAGCGTAGTCATCATTGCCTTCATCAGCCTTGTTGGTGAGGTCATTTTCTTCAGTGTTGAAGATAGACTTGCTGACGAATGCAGTAGCGAGGGCTAGGCTCGCCACACCAGATTCAGAATCCTCAGATGCCTCCTCTTCCTCATTTTCTTCAGATTTAGCCTCAGAGTCCATTTCCTTGCCAATGAATGCCCGAGCCTTCTTGGAGCTGCTCTTCTTGTGAGATGAAGACTTTGAGGATTTTAATGATGAAGATTTTGAGGATTTCTTCTTTTTCTTCGCATCATCAGAACTATAATCCTTGTATTTCTTCTTCTTTGATTCCTTTTCCCACTGAGGACAATCTTGAATGTAGTGTCCGAGTTTCTTGCATTTGTGACAAAGCCTCTTCTTGTAGTCACTGGGTGAGGAATCATTGCTCCTTGAGGGTCTTCCAAAGCGGCCACGTCTTGAGAACTTCTGGAATTTCTTCACGAGCAGTGCTAGACCATAGCTCAGTTCTTCAGGATCACCAAGGCTGCTGTCAGAGTCTTCATCTTCAGACTCAGAAACTGCCTTGGCCTTCAGTGCACGTGATCTGCCATAGCTCGAACCATAAAGATCTCTCTTTTCAGCAAGCTGGAACTCATGAGTATTTAACCTCTCGAGGATATCAGCGGGATCAGGTGACTTGTAATCAGCACGCTCTTGTATCATCAATGCTAGAGTATCAAATGAGGAATCAAGCGATCTCAGCAGTTTCTTCACTACCTCATGGTCGGTGATGTCAGTGGCACCAAGTGCTTGAAGCTCATTTGAGATGTCAGTGAGGCGATCAAAGGTTTGTTGAACATTTTCATTGTCGAGTCTTTTGAAGCGGTTGAAGAGATTGCAAAGAACATCAACTCGAGAGTCACGCTGTGTTGAGACTCCTTCATTGACTTTGGACAGCCTATCCCAGATAAGCTTAGTAGTTTCCAAAGCACTCACTCTTCCATACTATCCTTTGCTCAGATGGCCACAAATGATATTCTTCGCTTGAGAATCGAGTTGCTTGAATCTCTTCACATCGGTAGCGTTCAGTGAGGGTGAGACAGAGGGAACACCATTTTCCACAACATACCAAAGATCGTTATCAATTGCCTCAAGATGCATTCGCATCTTATTCTTCCAGTAGGGGTAGTCCGTCCCATCGAAGGTAGGACACCCAGCTGAGACCTTGATCATACCTGCGGTCGACATAACTAAAACTCCAGGTGGTTAAACCAAAATCACACAGAACAAGGGAGTACCTTGCTCTGATACCAATTGAAAGTGCGTTATATCGACTAGAGGGGGTGTATAGGCGATTTTTATGAATTCTTCACTGAGGAATTTGCCAGTGAGGAAATTCCTTAGTGAAGAACTACTTGCAGCGGAATAAGTACTCAAAAGTATGGATAACAGAACACAAGCATGGTCATCATGATGAAATGAAGACAAGCACAGAGTACAGAAGCGTAAACACAGGATAGCACAGGATGAAGACAAACAGACTGAAGAAACTGAACTGAGGAAATTGAGAAAGTCTTCAGTCAAAGTATTCAAACACAGATATGAACAGGTGCACAACACAGTTATGATGAAATGAAAGAGTTGAGGAAATAGAACCAGTAGGCTTGGTGAAGACAATGATTTGGTAGACCAGTTCCAACTGCTGTCTCAGTTGTACGTCTGGTTGGAGCGGCTAGGTATTTAAACCTGAGGACACACAGTCCCGGACACACAGTCCTCACCGTATTCTCCTTGAGCTAAGGTCACACAGACCTCGCCCAATCACTCGTGGTAAGTCTTCAGGTGACTTCCAAACCTTCACAGACTCGGTCACTCGGCGATCCACAATTTCCTCTTGGATGCTCTAGACCATGACGCCTAACCGTCTGGAAGAAGCACTGTCTTCAAAGGTAACAAGCATCGGATCCACGTAAGATCAATCTCTTCAGTGATGCTCAATCACTTTAGGTTTGTGGGTGTTTGGGTTTGGGTTTTCCTCACTTGATGATTTTCGCTCAAAGTCCTCAGAGGATGGGATGCTCTCAAATGACAAGTGTCAGTTTCTCTCGGAGCAGCTAACCAGCTAGTGGTTGTAGGGGGCGGCTATTTATAGCCTAGGGAGCAGCCCGGCATGATAAGACATAAATGCCCTTAAATGATATGACCGTTAGGTGGGTAGATATTTTGGGACAGCTGGCACATTGCACATCAACGGTCGGAAATTTGTGTATCAAATTCCTCAGGGCTATCATGTTCCTCACTGTGTAGGCAATCCGCACTGGCGAATTCCTAACTCCTCAGTCAGAAACAATTCCTCAGAGACCAGAAGAACTTTGTCTCTGTCACTGAAGAATATGACTGAACTATATGAGATTTCCAATGACTTCACTCGAAGGGATTGGTAGGTGTAGGATTTTGAGTTGAGCATCACATGGAAATTTTTCCTTAGTATTTCCTCGACCCCCTTTAACAGTACGGTGTTTCCTATGACTCAAGAAAGAGAAAATGAAACTACGAAAACAAAAGTCTTCACGCTTCATGTTCCTCAAATGAATACCAAGTCTTCAAGGTCACACCAATTTCTTCACTTTCAAAGTCTTCAGAAAGTCTTCAGAAATCCAAAGTCTTCAGTTGAAGAACTTCATTTTTAGGGGTCGACTTTCTCTGTAAATATCAAACTCCTCATAGACTTATAGACCTGTGTACACTCATAAACACATTAGTCCCTTAACCTATAAGTCTTCAATACACCAAAATCACTAAGGGGCACTAGATGCACTTATAGCAAACATGAACTCTCCAAATGAGAACTCCCCTTTAATATTCTACAATCTACTACTTCTACTACGCAAAGGAAGGCTCCCCTACGGGCATCATTCTTGGACGGATGTGCGACTAGTGGATGCATGAGGATGGAAAGTTGTCGCTATGGTCACAATGGCGTCGAGGCTTCTGTGGCGACGATGACGAGGGAGAGAAATGTCGGGGACGCGTCAATGGTTGTGTTAGTTTGCTCTTTTTCGGCGTGTCCACGGGATTGCCTCGGTTTGTTGGTTTTTGCAAAGTCGGAGCAGCGGTGGCGGGTCCTGGTGGCGACGGTGACGAGCAACATGTGGTATGTTCAGTGATCTTTCGCAGCGCCAGCCTTGCATAGTCCTTGGTAGCTCTCTGTCAGAGTCGAGACCGCGTTGTCCTCGTCCCAGGTGGCTGAGTTCTGGCGTGGATCTTCATGTGACTCTACATGGCCTATACGTTGTGGGTTGGGTCGACAATCGTCCACGGCGAAGTCGGAGTCACTTGCTCTAGATTAGGGATTGTGATGACACATGGTGAGAAGTGGTGATGATGACACCCGTGTACTATGTTGACAAAGCCCTCTTTGGAGAGGTGTGTGTGGGCTACCTTATGTGTGCTCATCGGGTTTGTGATGGTTTTTGCTAGGTTTTTTCGTTAATTAATTGGTTAATTATCTTCTGCATAATTAATAGTTGAGGAAAATATTTTTCCTCCATTTAGAAAAAAAATTATTTACTTGGTTTATATCCATGGTGCTGAAGCGGAAGACCTGACCCTCAAGAAAGAGGATAGGGCATACTAGCACTACAAAAAAATACACTTCCGTGATGATACGTGTATGTCACAGTAGGTCATGTTTTCTGTCATGCATGTACATTCATGACAAATTTATGACAGAATCAAGATAGTCATACCTGTGCTGTCGTTGAAGTGTTCCATGACATTACCAAAATTATCATCACGGAAGTGTCCACTTCCATGACGATAAATCGCGCGTCACAGAAGTGCTTTCGTCAAGGGTGACCGACACGTGGCATCCACTGTAACGGAACGCCGTTAAGCTATCGGGTCCGGTTTTGGATCCGATAACTCGTTAACAGCCCGGACCAATGGGGATTTTCCACGTGTAAAGTTCTGATTGGCTGACGGAAACACGTGTCAGCTCCGCGTTGGCACAGGTGTCACTCATCCAATGGGCGAGATGCGCCTATGATATGCTGACACGTGGACCGGCCCAAAAGTGGCCCATAATGTTTAAATGGGCCGGCCCAACTAAAGGCCCACAAGATTTTGCGGTCCATAATGGGCCAGCTCAGCAAAAGGCCCATGAGATTTTTCGTATCATAATGGGCCGGCCCAGCTAAAGGCCCACGAGATTTTGCGGGCCATAATGGGCCGGCCCAGCTAAAGGCCCGCGAGATTTTGCGGACCATAATGGGCCGGCCCAGATAAAGGCTCAACATTCTCAGTTAAGGCCCGTACGGCTAGTGTCAAATCGTCCCGTCAACGGCCTATCCTAAACTTGTCATCATCACGACCCATCATCACTTCTGGCCGGTTAACAGTCTGCTAAGTATATGTGCCGAATTACGGCCCAGTGTATTTTTGGCCTGTTAAAGGTCCTGCTTCATTTGGGCCCATTTACAGGCCATTGAAACTTTCGGCCCATAAACAACCATGAAGGATTTGGGTCATATTCGGTCATGTCTGACATTCGGCCTGTTAGCGGCCCACTATAGATTTGGGCCACTTTCGGCCTGTTAACGTCGGACGAAATCCATGGGCCATATGTGGCCCAACGTCACATCGGGCCCATTAACGGCCCATATAAAAATGATGATAATCTAGCCCGACCGAACTTCCGGCCTGTTAAGGGCCCGTGTATTAGGTCGGCGCATTTACAGCCCGTCTGAATTTCGGCATGTGAAAGATCTGCATCGTAAATGGGCCCAATCTCACTTTCGGTCTTTTAAAGGCCCATGTTTTTTATGGGCTCGAGATATTTACACCTGTAAATGGCCTATTGTTACTGAGGGCCCAAATTATGTTTAGGCCTGTTAAAGGCCCACTATGGGCACAGGCCTACCAGAAAAATATGAAATCTTATGCCGATTTAGGCCCAGATATTTTTAGTGGGCTACATGCAAATTTCGGCCCATAATCGGTTTTAGCCTAATTGGAATGGGCCCGACGAATGTTGGCATGTTCAGCTCCTATGAAGCTTTCGGCCGAATACATTACTAAGATAAACCTACACTATACAAAAATAGCGTCGTAATTATTGCAGCCTTTGGCAGTAGCATAAATGTTGTATCACAACAAAAGGCCTGTTGGCATAAAGTTTACAGTCCTTGCAGATAAAAGCACCATCAGATGTATAGAAGCACATATCAGTTGACCTGAGTGCTAATGTTTCAGGCTGTAGAATCTGATGGAGCAACACGATCTTCACCTTTTTCCGCCATTGCTCTTGAACAACGAAGCGAATGTCTGATAGTCTGGTTTCAAAACCATTCATATCTCGACGACATTTGTCAACCACTATTCTTGTTTCCAAAACGACGTCCATTAGGGATTGGACTTGTGTCTGGAGCACAGATATATCACTCTGTCTAGCAGGAAGATTTTGTTCAGTAGGCGATTTGGACGAGGTTACCTTGACAACCAACCCAGAATTATGCAGGAAGGTGCTTTTTGCACTGTTAGTGGAGAGATACTGACGCACTGCAGCAAGAGGTGACATTGTGCCTGTGGTAGCCTTGTCACCTTCAGGTGGTTGTGGCTGTTCAATCATTTTTTTCCATAGCTTCCTGAAAGTTTGAACTTGTAGATTAGTGTACCAGATAAGTTACTAATGAGACAAAAACAAACAAAGTAGGTTACACATTTATACATAACTTATTTTGGTGAACTACTGTAATACATTAGCATGTATTGTAGTGCCAACTACATAATAAAATCAGTTTCGGAACATATGTCCATGTAGCATGCCTACTGTATTGTCTATTTCCTCACATTCATTGACATCTAAGGATAAAGAGACATGGTTTAAAGTAGGATGAACATAGTATGACATCATTCATATCATGGGCAAACAGATATAAAACAAACAGGCTATTTTATCATTGTGTGTGCACGTGAACATAACAACTAGAATACAGATCAAGACCAAAAGAATATCCTTCATCTCTTTTAAACCATGTAAGGTGAAATGATACGTTAAGACAACTGTGTATAAAAGTGAACAGAGTAACTGACATTGGCTGCAAACCAAGTAGTTAAATGAACACATCACAGTACCAATCAGTTCAACGGCAGGAGGAGTAAGGACTTACAACAGCGGCTTGAACTGGTGTGCTCATGCCCTTCATCTTGTTGGTGTGGCAATCCTTGAAGATTTGCACTGCATTCGGTTCAGGTTCTTTTTGGTCCGCACAGGCTTTCCTCTGTATTTGGAACAAGTCAATATAGATACGATAATATGGCACAGAAAAAAGAAGGAAGTAGCAGCTATTTACAAGAGCCTCGCAGTGTGCAATATAGCTACGAGATCCTGTTGTCTGTTGGAATTTCACTTTAGAACGGTTGGTCTTGTTCTTCAAACAGTTAGCCTAGAAGAAGATACACTTGTAAGGCACATACATAAATACAAGTTCAATATCTGGTCTGATCAAATACATATAGCCTACCTAATACTTTGGATCAGACTAGTGTTTAACGAGGGCTGTCCAGTCTTCATCTGTAATATATTCCACTGGAGATGTTTGGGCGATTTCATTGTTAGCCTTGCCTTCAAAGTGAGATTTTCTAAGGTGGTACCGATACTGTCGCAGAGCAGACTGAAAAACATGAGTGCATGCTTGTTTAGTTGCTTCATCTTTCGGATCCAACTTGAACCTCATCTGTTGAAAAAAGAATGTGAGTCTTATTAGGAGGAAGTTAGAAAGTATGGGACAGAGCAAGACAATATTACTAATTGCGATGAATAACATTACTTATGGATAAACGGTCAAGGAAGGTGTTAAACTGGGTATTGTCTTTCTCATTCCTGTACTGGATCCACGTTGGGAGGATACGTGCATGACACCTAACGGCAACGGCTGCCTCTGATACTAACTTGGCTGACTCTGTAGCATCACGTGGCCTTTTTAAACCTGCCTCAAAATAGATCTCCATTCTTCCTCCTTTAGATTTTGTTAATCTGTCAAGCATTATCCCTGATGTCTGTTTCCGCTTGCGTCATGGTGCTAGTTCAACAACGAATATGGAAAGCGTTAGTGTACATCAAACTGTGCGAGTACATATAAAGGAGCATGCAATTGCAACTTGACTCGGTCAGGTACCGTCTTGGTGTTGATGCTCATGAGGTTCATCTGATCTTGCCAAGTCCTGTTGTGTCAGCAGTGCTTCAGAAGTAGTGTTAGGTGTGAAGGCAGCTTGGGAACTGGCCAGTTCCGGAGCAAACGAATGAGTAACTCGTTGAGATGCTGGTACAGTTGAAGCGGATGCTGCAGCTGGTGGAGCAGGTGATACTGTGTTTGTAGATTTAGCCGGTGGACTTGGACCTTCTACTGCACTACAAGTACCAGCAGAATCTGGACGGCCGATCCTTTTCCGTTTCACCCAACGAGTAACACCACTCCCTACTATATTATTTTCCTTGCCCTTTTTTGACTTTGCCATGTCAAGCCGTACCCACAACACAAAAGAATAAAATCGCTCTTCAGAACTCATTGATGCATGATACAGACAAGCAATACTTTGATGTAAGACAACCGTATGAGGATGGAATATGTAAGAAAAATAGGACGGCATGACATATTCACAGCTACGATGTGTAAACTAAGCAGAAGGATTTTCAAGAAAATAGAAGTGATGCAAGCTAGACACCATATGAAAGATGCAACCAATATTACTCTGCCTTGTCATAAGTGGCAATTCGAAAAATTAGAAGCAGTACAACGTAGACATCAATGCAAGATGCAACCACTATCAAACTGCCATGTTAAAAGTGTCCAATCATGAGTGACTGATGCGGGATACACAACAACAGTACTTTGATGTAAGAACATGGTATGATAGATAGATGCAGTGTATTCTAGACACAGAACGCCATGTCAAATGCACATGTATAACGTATGAACTCAGCAGGTGCAATTTAATCAAAATAGAAGAAATACAGGCTAGACAACATATGCAACATGAAACCAATTATCACACTGTCAACTTAGAGCAAGCACCTGCGATGGTGGAGTACGGGAGATGAACTCATCATGTAGACTTGGGACTTCAACTTCATTAGCAGTAGCAGTGGCAAATCTAGAGAGTCTCTGTTTGCGTCGGTGCGGAGGACCACCAACATCCCCTAACTTACTCTTTTCCTTCCTATTTTCTGATATTGCCTTATGAAGTCAAAACCACAAGAAGATGAATAAAATTAGCTCTGCATAACTGGTTGATGCATGATACAGACGAACACTATTTTGATGTAAGGCAAGCGCAGGATAGGAGGATGGAATATATACAAAAAAAAGACAGCGTTTCATATTCACACGTACGCTAGGAGGATGGAATATGTATGAAAAAACAGTAAGCGGGAGGCATTTCAACAAAATTAGAAGAAATGAAAGCTAGGCACCATATGAACATGCAACCAATATCACTCTATCAGGTAAAAAGTGTCTCGTCGTAAGTGCCATTTCAAGAAATTAGAAGCAGTACAAGCTAGAAGACAATGCAAGATGCAACCTACATCACAGCCCCAAGTTAAATGTGTCTTATGGGTAAGTGATTGTTGCAGGTATAAGTTGTAAGCTACGTAGATGCAATTCAAAATAATCAGAAGCAATAGAAACTAGACATCATACGGAAAACGCAACCACATATAACAGTTCCAAGTTAGAGCAAGCACCTGTGATGGTGGAGTAGGGGAGATGTCCTCATCATGTACACGCATGTCCTAGAAACAGGAACACGTGCCATATTCACAGGCATTATGTGTAAAGTAAGCAGATGCAATTCAACAAAGTTAGAAGCAATACAAGCTAGACATCATACGCAACATGCAACCACATATAATAGTGCCAAGTTAGAGCAAGCACATGTGATGGTGGAGTAGGGGAGATGTGCTCATCATCTACACAGCTACGTTGACTGTCTAGCCTTGCGTTGTCTTGCGAATCTTGTTGGGAGGATGGCGGAGTAGAATCTGTAGAGAACCTCCGTTTCAGTTGCTCGGAAGGACCACCATCATCCAATGCCTTGCCAATTTCCTTCAGCTTTATTGATTTTGCATTCTGAGGTCAAACCGACAAGAAAAAGGAATATAATTCGCTCTTCAGAACTCATTCATGCATGATACTGACGAACACTACTCTGATGAAAGGCAAAGTCATGATACGAGGATGGAATATGTACGAAAAAATGGACGGCTTGACATATTCACACCTATGATGTGGTAACTAAGCAGAAGGCACTTCAACAAATTAGAAGCACTGCAAACTAGACACCATATGAAAGGTGCAATCAATATCACTCTGCCAAGTTAAAACTGTCTCGTCATAGGTGGCGTTCATCAAACTAGAAGCAATACATGCTAGAAATCATATTCAAGATGCAAACCAATATCACACTGCCAACTTAAAGGTGTTCCATCATAAGTGACTGATGCAGGATACACAAGAAGAGTAGTTTCATGTAAGAACATGGTGTGATAGACAGATATAGTATGTACCAAAAACAGGAAAGCGTGTCATATTCACACGTATCATGTGTAAGCTAAGCAGATGCAGTTTACACTAATTAGGAGCAATACAAGCTAGACACCATATGCAACATGCAACTAGATATCACACTGCCAAGTTAGAGCAAGCACCTTGGATGGTGGAGTAGGGGAGCGGAGACTTGGACCTTGTAATGCACTATTAGTACAAGGAGAATCGGTACAGATGCTCCGTTTACGTTGCTGTAGATGACCACCATCATCGCCTTCCTTACTCTTTTCCTTCCTCTTTCTTGATTTTGCCTTGTCAAGTCAAACCCACAAGAAAAAGGAATAAAATTTGCTCTTCAGAACTCATTGATGCATGATACTAACGAACACTACTTTCATGTAAGGCGGCCGCATGATAGGAGGATGGAATATGTATGAAAAACAGGACGGTGTGACATATTGACATGTATGATGTATAAAGTGTAAACTAAGCACAAGGTGCTTGAACTTGTTAGAATCAATGCAAGCTAGAAACCATATGAAAGATGAAACCAATATCACTCTGCCAAATTAAAAGGGTGCCCTAACAAATGTATTTGACCAAATTAGAAGCAATACATGGCAACAGGCTAGAAATAATATGCAATATGCAACGAATAAAGGTGAATCATCGTAAGTGATTGATGCAGGATACAGAAGAGAGGTAGTTTCATGTAAGAACAAGGTTAACACATAGATGTAGTGTGTACCAAAAATAGGAAGGCATGTCATATTCACAGGTATAATGAGTAAACTAAGCAGATGCAATTTACCCTAATTAGAAGCATTACAAGCTAGACACCGTATGCAACATGCAACCACATATCACACAGCGAAGTTAGAGCAAGCACATGTGATGGTGGTGTGGGGGAATTGCGGTCATCAACTAGAGAGCTACGTTGACTATCTTCATTTAGCCCTGCTGTTTCTTGAGAATCATGTGGGGAGGATGACACTGCACTCTTTAAACGAGTATGCCGTCTCCCAGTAACCCACCCGGGTGACTGTCTCATCATAAGCGATTGACCAGGGATACAAAAGAGCATTAGTTTGATGTACGAACATGGTTAATAGACATATGTAGTATGTATCAAAAACAGGAAGGCATGTCATTATCAAAGGTATAATGTGTAAAGTAAGCAGATGCAATTTAACCAAATTGGAAGCAATACAAGCTAGACACCATATGCAACATGCAACCACATTTGACAGCGCGAAGTTAAAGCAAGCACCTGGGATGGTTGTGTGTGGCAATTGAGATCATCAACTCCAGAGCTATGTTTACTGTCTCCAACTGCTGACACTGCATCCTTTAGAGCACTGAAACGCTTAGTGCTTATCTTCGAATTATACTGGGGCGACTTCTGTCTTTTCTTTTCAGCATTCATCAACACTGCGTCAGAGTCTGAAATATCCATGCATAAAAAAAATAGTGTGAGTATGGGTGAAGTGTGTGCACAATTAGTACAGTGTAAAGGTAGCAGATAGCAGGTCGGTGAGAAATAAATGACGGGAGACATATGATAGCTCTACAACATGCATGGCACACTAAATTACTATAGGATTCTATGAAAATAACATTCGACTGAAAACAAATAGGTCAGTCCATTTTTACTGCACCGTCCGATGTATAAAGAACGGGCAGATCGCCTTCATCTACCTCCAGCCAGTCAGTGTTGACGATCTTCCTTGAAACGGCAGCGACCACCGGCCCAGTCCCCTTCCTGCGCCCTCCCCTCGACCTCACCGCACCTCCGTGCTTGGCACCGCCCCCCGGCAATCCATTCAAGCCCCGCCGACCTCCAGATCGGGCGCAAGCAGCTCCTGCGCCCCACACCCCTATGATAGACACCGATGCGCCGCTTCCCCGGCGAACAGGCGGACTAGGTGCTCCGCGCGCCTAAGCGGGTGCTGCTTCTTTTAATTGCGGTTCGACTGACCCTAAATTGAAATCCAGGCGGGCTACTGACCTCTAGCAAAGGTGAAATAGTAAAGGGAGGAAACCTTGTGGATTTAGTATCACGAAGAAGATGCAGTAAGAAGCGCTCAACTAGTTTCTTTCGTGGGATGAATATGGTGTGAGCAGAGACGTAAGGTTTGCACGAATAAGGGAAGAGGAGTACCTCTTTCTGCCGGCAGTGTTGTGTCCTCCTTCTGTTTTTCCAACGATCTTCTTGTGGTTCGCTGGAAATGAGAAGTTGTGGAGGACGGTGCAGCCTTGGACGAACCCATGGCCAAGTTGTTGAGTGTGGTGCGGTGGCCGTCTGTCGGCGGCGGGGAAGCAGATCCGAGGCGGCGAACGACGGCGTAGCAGGAATAGCTCCGACGCGGTGGACGGTTGCGACAGTGGAGCGGCAGCAGTGAGGCGCAGGACGGCGTGGTCGGAGTAGTTCTGGTACGGCGCACGTCGGTGTCGGCGTCGTGGAGGCAGCTCTACATCGACTTCAGCTGCTAAGTCCTTGAGGGCGTTGCAGTTGCGGTTGCGTTGGACGACGACGTCGGGGTACCGGCTCCGGCGTGATGGAGGAGGGCGGCGGTGGATTGGGCGCTATGGGGTGGAGGACGGAGGAGGCTGGGGTTTCGCGGCTGGTGGAGAGGGCGTTTTGGCGCCCACAGAGTATGAATGGGGAAACAGAGGGAGGCGGGGAACTAAGGGGGAACAATGTTTCGGTTTGGGACACGCTTGTTTGAAATTTGGGGAAAGTTACAAACTTTGCCCCCATCTAAAATTACTGACATATTGCGGGTTGGGGGTAGGACAGTTATCTCAGGTGTCCCAAATGTGGGCGGGATAGATTTCGGCCGAGCGCATGGGTGTTTAGGCGCCCACGGCGTATGAATGCTTCTCGGAGGCGGTTGAGACTGGCGTCTTGGTGAAGTTACAAACCTACCCCGGTTTAGACCTTTGGACATCGGGCCGATAGGCTACACGGGACAGAGTCAGGACAGTAATTTCCTACCACCAAACATTAGTCTCGCGCGGTTTCGGGTGACCAGAGGCCTATTTGGCGCTTCGTTCAATATTTGGGAGCAGAAGCATTACCGTTTTCGGTTCTCTTGAATTGAACATTCAGGATTTGTCAAATTTCACAAATCTTTACTCTTGAAAATCCTAAAGCTACGATTATTTTGGAATGGAGGTGGTACATTTGAATATACATTGTACACGAGTATATATTAAAAAATATGCAACTTACCTCAGTTCATGCATGGTTCCAGATATAATCTCCTTGGTTGCAAAAAAAAGTTAGACATGCGTATGAATATATATAGTATGTTCAAACGCACAACAAAGATTGATGCCCCCTTTTACATCTGATTTACAAATGCCATTATCTCGGGTTCAAATAGATGAATGCACTTCCTATGAATTTGAATCTTCGAAACCCCCTTTATGTTGAATTCGACATGTATTCTATTTTGTAGCTAGCAATTTGGAATGTATCCATGCAAGTGACAAATGTATAAAGTGCTTCACACTAACAACATGGAGTGCACTAACTAATGTTTATATATGAATTGCAAAAGCATCCATTGCCTGTATTTCAAACCGCTCTCACTCTATGGATCGATAATATGAAATAAACACATGCACATGCTAGAATTCAATAGAGTATGGGTGTCTGATAGACCGATTTTTGTCCATACGCAATTTGCAAAATTCATGATCTCATCCAAAAATAATAATGTCATTTATATTTTAATTTAATGTGTAGAACCGCCTTTTACACGTACATGCACTATGCCTCGGCCCGTTCTCACAAATGCGCTATATATCTCTCTATCTACCGCATAAGTGCACACACTTTATATGCATCAGCATTTCTCTTTCACACATGCTCACAATCTCTCTCGGGGTGTCGGGGAGTCTCACGCACATGCTCTCTCTGTATCTCTCTCTCTCTCTTTCTGACTACTATGTACCACTCTTTTCACTAATCTCAGTTGGAAAACACTATTTCTCTCACATGCATATATACACACGCACGGTCTCTACTAGCCCTCTATACGCACATATATGTGCCTAAGTGTCTCCCGCATGCACATTATCTTTAGGCTCTCTCGCACACATTGCCCCCCCAGACACACCTCTCTCTTAGTAGTTGGCAGATATGATTCCATCATATCATTCGGTAGGATATCCCTGACTATTAGGCTGGATGGTAATACGAGGCAAAGTTTTACCCTAGTTCGGACCCTTGCAGTTGAGGAAAAAGCCTACTCCTGGTACTGTATATTAGTGATAGGGGTGTGTACAAAGTACACGTGAATACCAGGCATTGTGTGTGTGTGTATACTATCGACGAACTAGCCCCCAAGCTTCTATAACATACTGGGGGCCTAGGGTTACAAATCATATATAGTCGCTTATCACCAGTGGGGACAGAGTCCTCCGCGACTCTGGTACCTAGCTTCGTGTTGTACGCCGAGTCCTCCACATGGGTCTTCGTATAACGCGTCTCGATCCAACCTATGTGGCGCAGGATGGAACCGACCCATGAGTCCTCATGTTGACCCACCACAACTAGAAATGATGTGCCCACCACACCACACACGCAATCGGCCACTAAGAAAATAAGCATATACAATAGTACAATGTTATACATGAAAGTTAATTGCACGGTGCATCCAAAAATATTTGTTCTGCATTGTGAATGTTTATATATTCTCCTAAAATATTAGTCACGGGAAAGAGAAACGAAGGGCATATCTCTCCTTGTCTCCACCGGACATCCCCTCTTTCTACACCACTTTCACGTACGCACACAAACTATCTCTCGGCCCTCTAAAAGTATGCATGCCCACGACACATTCACGCATGACGGTCACTGTATTTCAAGATAAAGCACTATACGGTCACTGGAGTTCAGAATATGCTCATTACGGTCACCGTATACATTCTCGTGGTGATCATACGGTATCTAGCTCACGATACGTCTCCGTATTTTCTTGATGACACTGACGGACTTTGCATTTGATGCGTGCTCCATATTTTGTTGACGACACTTACGGTCATTGTATTTGAAGCGAAAGCACGATATGGTCACCGGACTTCAGAATAAGCTCATCACGGTCACCACATACATTTTGTCGTGCTAACCAACATGTGGTTGGATGGTTAGGAGGACAGTGGTTTCTCGAGCCCACCAGGGTTAAAGTCCAGGTGCTCACATTTATCCTGGGTTAATTTCAGTATTTTCCGGCGATGTGCGTTCAGTGGGAGGAGACGTTCCACTCGACTACGAGGCACCTATAGTGACTTCGTAAAATCTCAAGATCATATGCTGGCCCACTCTCTCGAAGGTGCTCATAGGGGTAGGGTCTGCGTGTGTGTGCGCCTATAGCAGTGAGTGCTTGCGCGTATATATCAGCCCTTGCGTCTGTATCGTGTTAAAAAAATACATGTCATGATTATATGGTCACTGGCTCACCCGTACAACTCCGTATTTTGTTGATGACACAATCAATTGACCAGTCAAACATTCCACGTGGCGCAACTAGTGTTGCACCATCGGGGCGCGTAACCGTGGGGCCCACCTGTCAGCCTGTATATGAAAGAAAGAAATGGTAGTTTGAGTCTGTACTGTGTTAATAAAATACATTTTAGGGTGATCATACGGTCACTGGCTCACCATACAGCTCCGTAATTTGTTGATGACACGATCAATTGACCAGTCAAACGGTCCACATTCAGCAGCGCACATTACCATAGGGCCCACCCATCAGCGGGTATATGAAGGACAGAAATGGTAATAAATTAGTGGTCGGTGGGTACTCGAAGTCGTGAGACCTCTGGTTGGCAGTCGCCGTTGGTGGGGGCGCGTTGATTGGGCGGTGGGGTAGGGATCGCTGGAGAAAAAGCTCAGCGCGGGGGGGGGGGGGGGGGGCTAGAGGGATGGCCGGTGCGGCGGCGGACCGACGGTGAGGAGTGGTTTCGGGGCGGGCGGGGCAGCATGGTGGCGCGGGCCGGCCGCGGGCGGCGGGGGCCGGCGGTTCGGCCGGTGGTGGCTGGCGGCTCAGGGGGGTGGAGTTTGATGATAAACTGCCGGCCCTTGATTTCGTATCCAACGGCTGGAAAATCTAATGACCAGAGATGAAAAAGTCAGTCGAATGACGTGTAGCCTCACCCCGCACGTACACATGCACGCACGCAAGACACGCACGCATGCAGGCACGCAACACTGACACGTACACATAACGAACACACGCACGCATGCAGGCGTGCAACACTGACGCGTACACATGCACTCACGAACACACGCACGTACGCACACATGCATGCAACACTGAAACGTACCCTTGCACGCACGCAACACTCACACGCCTGCATGCACACAGCACACGACGCAAGACACACGCTCAACCTATACGTGCATGCACCCTTTGTTAAGGACATGGATTGTTACGGGTATTAATCAATCTTATCTTTGATAAGCAGAACATTGGTTTGTAGCGGTCTTTATGAATCACAACGTATCGAACGGGCTATCAACATAGTAGGCTTATCTACATGAAAAGGATGACGTCACACTCAATGAACAATCATCGGTTTATGAAATGCCCGCTTCTGACCGCCCTGGCCCACCAAAGGTTCCTCTGCTGTGTGTTGCCTGCGTTGGGTCACTGACATGCAGGCCATGTACCCAAAGAGCCCACACGTCAGTGGAAGAACGGCGCGCTGTCCTACGTCAGAGTCGAGGGCGCCACTCGCTGCACGGCCGGCTGAACACGCCTCCTTGCCGCATTCAAATGCCTCCATGAAACCCGCCCGTGTGGAAGCTGAGAAACCCACTCTAGACACACGTCCGTTCATGACCGGGCCGGCATTAAACGCAACGCCGGCCGAGCTCCTCCCGTCCGCCGTCTATTTAATCTCCTATTTAAACGAGGCCAAACGCCGGCCAAGAATCGCACACCTCCGCCGCTCCGCTATCTCCTCCTTCACCATTTTGTCCACTCTTACAATGGCTTACGAAGAGTAGTTATTCCGCATCCAAGCCGGCTGGGTGGCCCACCAAGCCCGCCAGATACGAGCTATGCAGCTCGCTGATCCACCTCGCTCCCCTCGCCCGACGGAGCCAGTTGCCGCCCCAAGCCGGTGCGCGGTTCAACAACTCGCCGCTCTAGGCCAGCTTGACGAGGAGCGGCGCACGGGCGTCCTTTCTGCCGTCCACGCCGCCGCCTCATACCGCGTCTCACGTAGGTGGGGGACGTGCACGAAGAGAAGAGGTGCACGCACGGCGCACGTACTCCCGTCTCTTTCCCAACCACACCCGCGCGGGTACACAGTGGAGCTCATTTCTGTACGAAAAGGCAGCCCATGTGGTAACTTGACACGTGTACTGGTTGTCCACTAGATGGAGGGAGGATCGTCTTCCACGGGTGAACAAACAAATTGCGACTTGACGCGTTATGTTAAAAAAGAGGCAAACCATGTGGGGCCTACCTTAGAGGCAAGGCTCTATCCACTGGAGTACTTTTGATGTGTCCCGTCAACTCGCAGAACAAGGAGAAGCTTGCTTAGTACGCCGTCTCCCCCGCCCACGGGCGCGGTGGCTCGCAGGATGAGGTGAAGCTTGCTTACTATGCCTTACGCCCGCTCCCTCGCCCACGCGCGCGGTGGCTCGCAGGACGAGGAGAAAATTTTACTAGTACTCCCTCTGTTTACTCCTCGTCCCTACTACCTTGGTCAGAGAGATTAGCATATTGTTTGGAATATATATGTCTTTTAGTACTCCCTCCATTTACTTATACAAGGCCACTATAAAAAAATACATTTTGCATCTATACAAGGCCACAAATAGTAATCGAGACAAAAGTTACTACTCCCTCCTTTCCAGTTTATGGCTCAATTTCAAAATCTCTCCAACCAAGGTAGACGGTGAGTGGTCGAATTAATTTCGTACTCCTAGTTTGCACAAGTAATTAGTACGCTCATTTTTCTCAAGAAGTTATGTTTACCAAGGCATTAATTAGAACGAATGCATGAATGACCACTAAATTTCCATGAACTTCTACATGCATTGTTGAATTTTCTCTTGACGCTGCTTGCATCGGGTGATCTAACGCACCTCGAAATCCAACATGTTATGGTACTACTACTATTAGTAGAATTGAGACTTATAAAATGGAAAAATGAATGTTTTTAGATGAGCCCTATAAACCCTAGTGGGAACGTACTCCGTAAAATCAGATTTTCCCAAAACTAAGTCGCTCAACCTTTATTTGCTTGTTTCCCTTCCTGCCTCCTTGCCTCGAACAGACTATGCCAAACTCCCCTGCCTGCCGCGCGGGAAAAGACCCGCCCTCGCCTTTTTTAGTCTGGGTTTGTATCGATGGATCGCGCGAAGCAGCAAAATCCCAAGCCGTGTCTTGTACTCCTCCGTCGACACTCGCTTTCATGAATTCTGTACTTCTTGTCGCTGACATGTGGGACATATAGCAACCGGGTCGACGTGTCAAGCACCAAATAATAGTGCAGAACAACATGGGGGACGCACCCCAGTCGTACCGCCCCAGTAGTAGTAGTAATGAGCAATGAGACGTCAAATCACAATGTTGCACCTTCCCATACGGACGAAGCAACCATTATTTCACACTTCGGTTCACCATCATCTCAAACCACGTAGTATTGCTTCTGCCTCAAGAGGGACACGCGCATCGCCTTGGTACATCATGACACGTGGGATCGCATGACAGGCCATGCTCCCCCGCCGATCGCTCGGTAAAATCACCTCATTTTTACTACTATACTTCCTCCGTATCGGTTTACATGGCATGCACGTCATTCTAGGTTGAGAATTTAACTGGCTATATATGTGATGAACAATATATGTTTAGAAACTACATCTGCTTAATAATCCAATGATATACTTTTTGTGACATAGTAACTCAGATTTAGTTAGTCAAATGGATGACCTAGAACTACGTGCACGCCCTATAAACCGAGACGTCTAAAAAAAGAGACGGAGAGGGTAGTTCAGTACGTATCTTTTTAGATCAATATAGTCGGGATTCACCAAGGAGCAAAACCAAGTGGTAGGCTGCACCTGTCGTGTTGGCGTAGCGACTCAAGCAGGGTCAGTCCGCACACGAAATGGCGACACACTTAACAGGACCCCTTTGGTCGACATGTGGCTCATCCACCGTCTTGTTCCACGTGCGATGCACAAAATTACAGTTCGAAGCAGCATTTGGAATTAGAGGCACCCCGGTCGTAGCGCCGCAGTAGTAGAAAATGAGCGATGAGGGGTCAAATCACAAAGCCCCACCTTTCCCGCATTAAGCTGGACGGACGAAGCAACCATCATTTCACTCTAGGGCGCAAGAGCATAAAGAAAAGAGAAAACCAATGATGCGTGCGGCAGCTACCTAGGGCACCCTAGGGTAGGGGTATCCACTACAGATCATTTTTTGAAAGCACCTCCACTACAAATCGGCTTCTCCCTCGTCCTCTTGAAGAAAACCGATGATGCGTGCGGCGGTAGGGTTTGTAGGAGTACTACTAGGGTGTGCGGGGCCACGTCATAGTAAATGGGAGAGGGATTGAGTTCGAGTCGACGCCTTAAATATGTGTGGGCCGCTTGGTTTTAGGGGAACGAGGCAGCATTTTGGGTTTGGGGACCAGTGGAGATATAGTACGTACAAAAAATTGTGGACGTAGGTTCGACCGAAAGGCAATGATGCATGGGCCCTGCATTTTGATATACCCGGGGCCACGTGAAATTTGCTACTTTACTCAAAACTAGTAAGGTACACATGCATTGAACGCATGAGATTTCGAAACCAAATTATGAATAAATACACACTATAGCATGTAAAGCTTTGAGTCATATATGCATGATGTAGATGTTCGTTTAGTTCTTATAGTTCATCTCATTCAAAATCAATTAGTTTTATAAAAATGTTAAGATTCATGGGGTTGTGCATTGTAAAGCATAAAGTAAAAAACAAATAATGGCAATTCATTTATAAAAAAAATCAATTATGATACGGAAGATTCTAGAACGAAGGAGAAGTGCATGTGTTTTGAGGTTTGTGCATTATGCTTAAGTTCAACCATGGAGTCTTCTAAATTGTACATGTGGCAGATCTGGTGGAATGTTGATGATATCCAACGGCCAGTAGTGCTCGGATTTGCCATCTCTGCACTGTCGGATTAGCTTCATCCAGCGACCATCTTTCAAGTTATTCGCACACTATATAGTTCTTGTGCCATAGTTGCATGTCTTGGAAAAAAGCTACTAGTGGGTTGTACTAGCTATTTAGGAATAGAAGATGTATACATGGAAGTTGTAGGGAAAGAGATGACATGGAGTATCTCAATTTCTATGAGTAGGGATTGGAAAAGAGATGTCATTTGGTTGACATCATAGGAACTTTTCTATTGAATCTAGAGATGACATGTATCTCAATTCCTACGAGGAGGGATTAGAAAAGAGATGTAATTTGGTTCATATCATAGGAACTTTTCTATTGAATATACGCTAATGTTTATTTTCCTTTGAAATTATGGGAGTATAGGAATCCATTCATATGAACCAAGTGGCTCTAAAGCTATAGAAATGATATCATGTTTATTTCCTTTGAAATGTGGAGTATATGAATCTATTCCTATGAACCAATTGGCTCTAAAGGAAAAAATCCTATAAAATTCATATGATATAGAGTTCCTATGATATTCCTCCACACCAAAGGATGGTTGAAATTGCTGCAGGTGATACGATGGTCTTTCTTTGTAGACTCCTCCCCCATCTTTATAGTTACCTCTCAAAGATGAATGAAATGATATATACATGGTATTCTACATGTGCAATTTGGTACACGAAAACTCGGTAAAAGTTTGCGAGGTTCGAATTTTCAATAAAGCTATATGCACTGCATTTTGGAATGGAGGGAGCATACGGCAGTTTGCTAACACTCACGTGGGAGATTTGTGTGTAGGAGGAGTGGCTGTTCTGTTAAATGACATGGCAAAACTGACACTGTCGGATGCCGATCTAACGGTTCTTACGACGTTCGTCAGGAAAAGGCTTGTGGCGAACGTTTGTCGGATAATGATTTACAGACACATGCATTGCATTGATACCTGCCCCCTCTCTCTCACGCACACGCACCCTCCCGAGTCCTCTCGCACCCACCGTCTATCTGCAGGTAGACGTCACACACATATGTGCTCTTCACACCCTACCCTTAGAACTTCTAAAAAACAAAAGACGTCGCACACATTTTATTTTAGCTCACACGTCACACACTTATACTATTACTCTTGTGGCGAACGTTCTTTGGGCATAGTATATTGTACTCTCATGAAGAGAAGCGGTGCACGCACGCACTAGTTCTCTCACACCCACTCGCGGGTACACGTAGGAGCGCATTTTTTTGAAGCTAGTACAACAAAATCACTCCACTACATATATAAGCAGGAGCCTTAGTGCTTGCTTTATTAGGGTTCCTCTCGTTCACTCTCTCATGCTCTCCAGATCTAAGCAAGACATAGGTGGCCACACTCTCTCTCAGCTCACGGCTGGTCACAAATCCGGCCGGACAACCTCGACTGGGGCAGGGGTGTAGGTGCATCATTCACGCTATCGTCGGCGGCGAGGGAGGAGACCAACGGCTGCCCGCGCGTCCCGATCGGCGGCCGTGTCGTTCTCTCCGAGAGAGCGCCGACTCCGGAGGGCCTCCGACCCCTTCTTCCTCCTTGCGGTATTGTGTCCAAGATGCGGCCTCCCGACACCGTCTTTGCCACATGCCGACGACCCTCAGGTATATATTCCTTCGAAACCTGCCTTGCTCTACTGCCCCAGCTCCCCACTTGGCTTCGTGTGGATCTTTTTCTACTTCCGTCCGCTGTTCCAAAGCCACCTAGACTTTTACTATTATTAGAGGTAAAGCTAGTTCATACAGTCGACTCTAAGAGTTGGTTCAAACAGGGAAGAAAGTGGAAAAGCTGTAGCATGAATCTAGGACTTGGTTCTAAGAGGAAACGGGGGAAAGTAGTAGATACTGGCTACCCAACCGGTCTCTTTGTTGAAAAGACGAAGAAAGCATGGTGGATGGAGAAGGGTGGGGGGAAGTGGACCTATCTCTTGGTTGAAAAAGGAAAGAAAGTGACGGGTGTTGGGGGACAACGCAAATGAGAATGAGCAGGTCTAGATTTCCTGTGCTCACATAGGAAAATGTCGCCGAGGAGATAAAAAATGGGACAAATGCAGACATGTTGCCTAAGTGTTTGCCGCTCTCGGCAACCGCATCTGCCTCACCACTTTATGCCTCTGCTGTCCCTACGCCCATATCGCTGCCGTTAATGTAAAATCACATGAAGCATTAAGCAATGCCACCTAATGTCACTATAAGTAATGGTCTAGTGCCGTCGATAAATTGAAGCAATGCCACCACCATTTTATGAAGTGCTTCCGTCTTGCTTTATTTCCTATGAATTGTGTTTTTGCAGTTACACTTAAATCTCACACCGCTAACATTGCTTCATCCCAGTGGAACTGCACAAATTTGATTGCACATTTACTAACCATGTGCTACTCTCATGACAGTAATACTAATGATATTGTTCTGCATGTTAATCTAGTGGCAGTGTTGATGTGATGTGATGCTACTTACTTAAGGACACTTTCATACTGTTAATCTAGTGCCAATTATAACACAATAGATGTTGTTGTTAATCATACGCCACTACAAATATCTGTCACTGTTTAAATGACCGTATTTCGTATTTCCGCAAACAGGGATGTCTGTCTCCATATCATTTCGGGACGTCTGTCTCCGTATCGTTTCTATCCGCGCAATCAAAAGCACACACCTCCGTTTTAGTAGAACTGCGCAAAATGAGATGGCTATCCCTCGTTGCCGTCGTCTAACCACCCGTCTTCCAGGTATTCCTACATTGGTAGTTACTAGGTAGAATGACCAACACAATCTAAAAGAAGCTGATTCATACATTTTACTTCCTTATTGCAGTGCAGGGACGAGTGAAAACATCTGCATCCTAGTCCGGAATGCACTTTCCTCCAGTTCATCCATGGACCGAGGACAAGCTGGCACGGCTGCATGGAGGTTTTTGGGACAGGTGCGCGGACAAGAGGCATTGTGGTCTGCTTATTTCTGCAAATAGCGGCGCTTAAATTTAGTGGAATGCACAAGACTTTCAGCTGGTCAGTACACTGCATGGTTCAGTTCAGCATTCCAACTGAGAACACAATTATAATTGGTTATTCTGGAATGAGAGAACCTAACCTTGGATGGTGGCAACAAGAAAAAACCAGAGTGAACTCCAGGAAATTTAAGCCTACCGGGAGGCCCTTTGCTCAGAGAAGCCTTGCTTGTTTTTTCCTGATTTGTAAACCTTCTCACAACTTTGTCTTTTGCTATTAACTAGTATATGTTTGGTATGTTCTATGAATCATTGAGATGTATAAAATTGCTTAACTTATGCTTTTCAATTTTTTTATGAAGCCGAGTTTAATGTGAGTGTTCCACATGAACGCTGGACTAGCGTGTGAACATTTGGAATTTACATTGTGGCCTCAGTTAACTGCATGAACCACTGTAACAAGATACATAGTTGCTTATATGTCAGACGGCAGATTGTTGATTGTTAGCTAGTCGATAGCCTAGTGTTGAAGCGAGCTGAGCCAATGTGCCGTGTTTTGCACAACTTCTTACAAGTGGGGTAGCACCAATAGTGTTTACAAGTACTTATGTATACGTCGGCGCACAGTTCTCGAACGAGTACTCTATTTCATCAAAACACACACTGCTCGTATGATAAAACTAGTGAGGACGCATCTGTTTCGGCAACAATTATGATGATTCACGGGCACACAAAAGTAGCAGCAGTTCCCATAGACGGATTCAAACAGAGTACTAGCCTAGAGGGCTCGATAACAGGCAAGGTTTGGATAATTAGACAGAATCCAAACTACTATTAAACACTAGCTGGGGCAAGTATTTCATGCCTCGATCTAATTTGGGCTGGACACAAGACGAACCTTGCCATGAACATCATCGAGGACGTCCGGCAGCAGCTCAATCATGTGAACCTTCATGAAGACAACCTTGTGGCCTTGCCACTCATAAACTTGTTTGTGGAGGCATGCCACGTCATCTTCCTGCGTAAGCTTGACAAGAACAGTATGCCTCACAAACGAAGGAGTAGCTTTGAACTTCTTGTGCTTCAGTACACCCTGGACAACATGCCTGACAACAGTGAGGCTGGAATACAACTCTTCATTGGTATAAGCGCAAATGGCTTCCAGGATCCAACAGCCTAAAAACTCTGTTTTCCCAGTGCGTATATTCAGGTCACCCGCCTCATAACGAGTGACATGTACAACCACACAATCCTTGTCTGCATCGGGGCTCTAATTGAAACAGAAACAAATTCTGAATTACTTTCCAGCATAAGAAACACAAGTTATTTAAACCACTATGTATAGCATGGCATCGAAGCTAATAAAACTTTGCATTATTCATCACCACATACTTAGATGAAAAACCACAATCGAGATCGGCAAAGAAGAAAATCACCTTGGGCAACTCAGCGGGGGGGGGGGGGGCGACACATCCTCGAAGGGGGAAAACAGCTCCTGCAGTGCCACGCGGGCTGTAACCTCAAACGGGGCATTGACCATCTCAGTAGTGGCCGTGAGCGTATCTGGGGTCGGCTCGGTGGCTGCCTCCATCTTCTTGGAGCTCTCTGTCTCGTGGGGATCAGCCTCCCGCGTTTGCTCCAATATCGGCATATCTTTGCCTTGTTCTCCTTGGTCCATCATGAAACTGACGAATACTAGGGGACCACTGAAAGGAAAACACAATCGCAATGACAATGAAACAAAAAAGAGAGTGAGGATCAGTTACTGCTTTGCAAAAGTTCTTTTTTTTTCTCTGAACGAAAATATACCAACATCACAGATCCGCTTACCTTCCCTTCGTTGGGAGAGAAGAACAGTGGCAGATGCGAGTGTTGCCTTTCTTGAAGACGGTGAGGGAGAAGGGGATTCAGCGAAGAGTGAAATGATGGTTGCTTCGTCCGTCAAACTTAGACCGCGGGGAGGTGGGGTTTTGTGATACGACGGCTCGTTATTGCCGCGCTATGATACGTCTCCAACGTATCTATAATTTTTTATTGCTTCATGCTATATTATATTCTATTTTGGATGATTACCGGGCTTTATTATACACTTTTATATTATTTTTGGGACTAACCTATTAACCGGAGGCCCAGCCCGAATTGCTGTTTTTTGCCTATTTCAGAGTTTCGCAGAAAAAGAATATCAAATGGAGTCCAAACGGATGAAACCTTCGGGAACGTGATTTTCGGAACGAACGTGATCCAGAGGACTTGGACCCTACATCAAGAAAGCAACCAGGAGAGCACGAGGCAGGGGGGCGCGCCTACCCCCCTGGGCGCGCCCTCCACCCTCATGGCGCCCATGTTGCTCCACCGACGTACTTCTTCCTCCTATATATACCTACGTACCCCCAAACCAACAGAGGCATCCACGAAAACCTAATTCCATCGCCGCAACCTTCTGTACCCGTGAGATCCCATCTCGGGGCCTTTTCCGGCATCCCGCCGGAGCGGGCATTGATCACGGAGGGCTTCTACTTCAACACCATAAGCCTCTCCGATGATGTGTGAGTAGTTTACCTCAGCCTTCGGGTCCATAGTTATTAGCTAGATGGCTTCTTCTCTCTTTTTGGATCTCAATACAATGTTCTCCCCCTCTCTCGTGGAGATCTATTCGATGTAATCTTCTTTTGCGGTGTGTTTGTTGAGACCGATGAATTGTGGGTTTATGATCAAGTTTATCTATGAACAATATTTGAATCTTCTCTGAATTCTTTTATGTATGATTGGTTATCTTTGCAAGTCTCTTCGAATTATCAGTTTGGTTTGGCCTACTAGATTGATCTTTCTTGCAATGGGAGACGTGCTTAGCTTTGGGTTCAAACTTGCGGTGTCCTTTCCCAGTGACAGCAGGGGCAGCAAGGCACGTATTATATTGTTGCCATCGAGGATAACAAGATGGGGTTTATATCATATTGCATGAGTTTATCCCTCTACATCATGTCATCTTGCTTAAAGCGTTACTCTGTTCTTATGAACTTAATACTCTAGATGCATGCTGGATAGCGGCCCATGTGTGGAGTAATTGTAGTAGATGCAGGCAGGAGTCGGTCTACTTGTCACGGACGTGATGCCTATATACATGATCATACCTAGATATTCTCATAACTATGCTCAATTCTGTCAATTGCTCAACAGTAATTTGTTCACCCACCATAACACTTATGCTCTTGAGAGAAGCCACTAGTGAAACCTATGGCCCCCGAGTCTATTTTCCATCATATTAATCTCCCGTCAACAAGCTATTTCTGGTGCCGTTTATTTTGCTTTCTTTACTTTTAGTCTTTATTATAAAAATACCAAAAATATTATCTTATCATATCTATCAGATCTCACTTTCGTAAGTGACCGTGAAGGGATTGACAGCCCCTTTATTGCGTTGGTTGCGAGGTTTTTATTTGTTTGTGTAGGTGCGTGGGACTTGAGCGTGGCCTCCTACTGGATTAATACCTTGTTTCTCAAAAACTGAGGGAAATACTTACACTACTTTACTGCATCACCCTTTCCTCTTCAAGGGAAAACCAGCGTGGTGCTCAAGAGGTAGCAAGAAGGATTTCTGGCGCCGTTGCCGGGGAGTCTACGCAAAAGTCAACATACCAAGTACCCATCACAAACTCTTATCTCCCGCATTACATTATTTGCCATTTGCCTCTCGTTTTCCTCTCCCCCACTTCACCCTTGCCATTTTATTCGCCCTCTCTTTTTCCGTTCGCCTCTTTTTCGCTTGCTTCCTGTTTGCTCGCGTGTTGGATCGCTTGCTTGTCACGATGGCTCAAGATAATACCAAATTGTGTGACTTTACAAATACCAATGTTTTTCTTAGCACTCCGATTGCTCCTCTTACCGATGCTGAATCTTGCGAAATTAATGCTGCCTTGTTGAATCTTGTCATGAAAGATCAATTCGCCGGC
The DNA here is from genome assembly GCF_002575655.3 of Aegilops tauschii subsp. strangulata. Lineage (NCBI taxonomy): Eukaryota > Viridiplantae > Streptophyta > Magnoliopsida > Poales > Poaceae > Aegilops > Aegilops tauschii. Next base: position 487,342,129 of record NC_053038.3, on the reverse strand, counting down.
CTTCCTATTGAAGATGCCGCTACCATCTAAATAGCTTCGTTGATTTGTGTGATATGCGAAAGAAGAAAGATGTGGACAATGATATTGTTAAATTGAAGCTATTTCCTTTTTCCTCTTAGAGATCGTGCTAAAGTTTGGTTTTCGTCTTTGCCTAAAAATAGTATTGATTCGTGGAATGAGTGCAGAGATGCTTTTATCTCTAAGTATTTTCCTCCCGCTAAAATCATCTCTCTTAGAAACGATATTATGAATTTTAAGCAACTTGATCATGAACATGTTGCACAAGCTTGGGAGAGGATGAAATTAATGATACGTAATTGCCCTACACATGGTTTGAATCTTTGGATGATTATACAAAAAATTTATGCCGGATTAAATTTTGCTTCTAGAAATCTTTTAGATTCGGCCGCGGGAGGCACTTTCATGGAAATCACTTTAGGAGAAGCTACTAAACTCCTAGATAATATTATGGTTAATTATTCTCAATGGCACACTGAAAGATCTACTAATAAAAAAGTGCATGCGATAGAAGAAATTAATGTTTTGAGTGGAAAAATGGATGAACATATGAAATTATTTGCTAATAAAAGTGTTTCTTCTGATCCTAATGATTTGCCTTTGTCTACTTTGATTGAGAATAATAATGAATCTATGGATGTGAATTTTGTTGGTAGGAATAATTTTGGTAACAACGCGTATAGAGGAAACTTTAGTCCTAGGCCGTACCCTAGTAATTCCTCTAATAATTATGGTAGTTCCTACAATAATTCTTATGGAAATTTTAATAAGATGCCCTCTGAATTTGAGACTAGTGTTAAGGGGTTTATGAATTCACAAAAGAATTTCAATGCTTTGCTTGAAGAAAAAATGCTTAAAGTTGATGAATTGGCTAGGAACGTTGATAGAATTTGTCTTGATGTTGATTCTTTGAAACTTAGATCTATCCCACCTAAGCATGATATCAATGAGTCTCTCAAAGCCATGAGAATTTCCATTGATGAGTGCAAGGAAAGAACCGCTAGGATGCGTGCTAAAAAAGATTGCTTTGTGAAAGCGTGTTCATCTAATTTCTATGAAAATAAAGATGAAGATCTAAAAGTTATTGATGTGTCCCCTATTAAATCTTTGTTTTGCAATATGAATCTTGATAATGATGGGACTGAATATGAGCCACCTTTACCTAGAAGGCGTTCCAAAAATTCGGAATTTTTAGATCTTGGTGCAAAAATTGGTAAAAGTGGGATTAAAGAGATCAAAACTCTAGATATCAATGAACCCACTATTTTGGATTTCAAGGAATTTAATTATGATAATTGCTCTTTGATAGATTGTATTTCCTTGTTGCAATCCGTGCTAAATTCTCCTCAAGCTTATAGCCAAAATAAAGCTTTTACTAAACATATCGTTGATGCTTTGATGTAATCTTATGAAGAAAAACTTAAGTTGGGAGTTTCTATCCCTAGAAAACTTTATGATGAGTGGGAACCTACTATTAAAATTAAAATTAAAGATCATGAATGCTATGCTTTGTGTGATTTGGGTGCTAGTGTTTCCACGATTCCAAAAACTTTGTGTGATTTGTTAGGTTTCCGCGAATTTGATGATTGCTCTTTAAACTTACACCTTGCGGATTCCACTATTAAAAAACCTATGGGAAGAATTAATGATGTTCTTATTGTTGCAAATAGGAATTATGTGCCCGTATTGTTCTTGATATAGATTGCAATCCTTCATGTCCTATTATTCTTGGTAGACCTTTCCTTAGAACGATTCGTGCAATTATTGATATGAAGGAAGGGAATATTAGATTCCAATTTCCGTTAAGGAAAGGCATGGAAAACTTCCCTAGAAACAAGATTAAATTACCTTATGAATCTATTATGAGAGCCACTTATGGATTGCCTTCCAAAGATGGCAATACCTAGATCTATCCTTGCTTTTATGCCTAGCTAGGGGCGTTAAACGATAGCGCTTGTTGGGAGGCAACCCAATTTTATTTTTAGTTTTTTTGCTTTTTGCTTCTGTTTAGGAATAAATCTTTGATCTAGCCTCTGGTTAGATTTGTTTTTATGTTTTAATTAGTGTTTGTGCCAAGTTAAACCTATAGGATCTTCTTGGATGATAGTTATTTGATGTTGCTGAAAATTCCAGAAACTTTCTGTTCACGAAAACAATTGTTAAAAATCACCAGAACGTGATAAAATATTGATTCCAAATGCTGTTGATCAATAAACAAATTGTCTAGGTCGTCCTATTTTTGCTGAATTCATTGAGTTCTATAAGTTTGCGTTAGTTACAGATTACTACAGACTGTTCTGTTTTTGACAGATTCTGTTTTTCGTGTGTTGTTTGCTTATTTTGATGAATCTATGGCTAATAAAATAGTTTATAAACAATAGAGAAGTTGGAATACAGAAGGTTTAAAACCAATATAAATAAATAATGAGTTCATTACAGTACCTTGAAGTGGTGTTTTGTTTTCTTTCGCTAACGGAGCTCACGAGATTTTCTGTTAAGTTTTGTGTTGTGAAGTTTTCAAGTTTTGGGTAAAAGATTTGATGGATTATGGAAAAAGGAGTGGCAAGAGCCTAAGCTTGGGGATGCACATGGAACCCCAAGATAATCTAAGGACACCTAAAAGCCAAAGCTTGGGGATGCCCCGGAAGGCATCCCCTCTTTCGTCTACTTCCATCGGTAACTTTACTTGGAGCTATATTTTTATTCACCACATGATATGTGTTTTGCTTGGAGCGTCTTGTATGATTTTTGTCTTTGATTTTTAGTTTACCACAATCATCCTTGCTGTACACACCTTTTTAGAGAGACACACATGATTCGGAATTAATTAGAATACTCTATGTGCTTCACTTATACTTTTTGAGCTTTATAGTTTTTGCTCTAGTGCTTCACTTATATCTTTTAGAGCACGGTGGTGGATTTGTTTTATAGAAACTATTATTCTCTCATGCTTCACTTATATTATTTTGAGAGTCTTAAACAGCATGGTAATTTTCTTAAATTGGGAAAATAATCCTAATATGTTAGGTAATCAAGACTAGTAAAAAACTTTCTTATGAGTGTGTTGAATACTAAGAGAAGTTTGATGCTCGATGATTGTTTTGAGATATGAAGATGGTGATATTAGAGTCATGCTAGTTGAGTAGTTGTGAATTTGAGGAATACTTGTGCTAAAGTTTGTGATTCCCGTAGCATGCACATATGGTGAACCGTTATGTGATGAAGTCGGAGCATGATTTATTTATTGATTGTCTTCCTTATGAGTGGCAGTCGGGGACGAGCGATGGTCTTTTCCTACCAATCTATCCCCTAGGAGCATGCGCGTAATACTTTGCTTTGATAACTTGTAGATTTTTGCAATAAGTATATGAGTTCTTTATGACTAATGTTGAGTCCATGGATTATACGCACTCTCTTACTTCCACCATTGCTAGCCTCTCTAATACCGCGCACCTTTCGCCGGTATCATACACCCACCATATACCTTCCTCAAAAAAGCCACCATACCTACCTATTATGGCATTTCCATAGCCATTCTGAGATATATTGCCATGCAACTTTCCACCGTTCCGTTTACTATGACATGCTTCATCATTGTCATATTGCTTTGCATGATCATGTAGTTGACATTGTATTTGTGGCAAAGCCACCGTTCATAATTCTTTCAAACATGTCACTCTTGATTCATTGCATATCTCGGTACACCACCGGAGGCATCACATAGAGTCACATTTTGTTCTAAGTTTTGAGTTGTAATTCTTGAGTTGTAAAGAAAATAAAAGTGTGATGATCATCATTATTAGAGCATTGTCCAAGTGAGGAAAGGATGATGGAGACTATGATTCCCCCACAAGTCGGGATGAGACTCCGGACGAAAAATAAAAAAAGGGAGAAAGGCCATAAAAAAGGAAGGCCCAAAAAAAAGAGAGAAAAAGAGAGAAGGGGCAATGTTACTATCCTTTTACCACACTTTTGCTTCAAAGTAGCACCATGATCTTCATGATAGAGAGTCTCCTATGTTATCACTTTCATATACTAGTGGGAATTTTTCATTATAGATCTTGGCTTGTATATTCCAATGATGGGCTTCCTCAAAATGCCCTAGGTCTTCGTGAGCAAGCGAGTTGGATGCACACCCACTTATTTTCTTTCGTTGAGCTTTCATATATTTATAGCCCTAGTGCATCCGTTGCATGGCAATCCCTACTCACTCACATTGATATCTATTGATGGGCATCTCCATAGCCTGTTGATACGCCTAGTTGATGTGAGATTATCTTCCCTTTCTTTTGCCTTCTCCACAACCACCATTCTATTCCACATATAGCGCTATGTCCATAGCTCACGCTCATGTATTGTGTGAAGATTGAAAAAGTTTGAGAACATCAAAAGTATGAAACAATTGCTTGGCTTGTCATCGGGGTTGTGCATGATTTTAATACTTTGTGTGGTGAAGATAGAGCATAGCCAGACTATATGATTTTGTAGGGATAACTTTCTTTGGCCATGTTATTTTGAGAAGACATAATTGCTTAGTTAGTATGCTTGAAGTATTATTATTTTTATGTCAATATTAATCTTTTATCTTGAATCTTTCGGATCTGAATATTCATACCACAATTAAGAGGGTTACATTACAAAATTATGCCTAGTAGCATTCCGCATCAAAAATTCTGTTTTTATCATTTACCTACTCGAGGACGAGCAGGAATTAAGCTTGGGGATGCTTGATACGTCTCCAACGTATCTATAATTTTTTATTGCTTCATGCTATATTATATTCTGTTTTGGATGATTACCGGGCTTTATTATACACTTTTATATTATTTTTGGGAATAACCTATTAACCGGAGGCCCGGCCCGAATTGCTGTTTTTTGCCTATTTCAGAGTTTCACAGAAAAAGAATATCAAACGGAGTCCAAACAGAATGAAACCTTCAGGAACGTGATTTTCGGAACGAACGAGATCGAGAGGACTTGGACCCTACGTCAAGAAAGCAACCAGGAGAGCATGAGGCAGGGGGCGCGCCTACCCCCTGGGCGCGCCTACCCCCTGGGCGCGCCCTCCACCCTCGTGGGGCCCACGTTGCTCGACCGACGGACTTCTTCCTCCTATATATACCTACGTACCCCCAAACCAACAGAGGCATCCACGAAAACCTAATTCCACCGCCGCAACCTTCTGTACCCGTGAGATCCCATCTTGGGGCCTTTTCCGGCGTCCTGCAAGAGGGGGCATTGATCACGGAGGGCTTCTACATCAACACCATAAGCCTCTCCGATGATGTGTGAGTAGTTTACCTCAGACCTTCGGGTCCATATTTATTAGCTAGATGGCTTCTTCTCTCTTTTTGGATCTCAATACAATGTTCTCCCCCTCTCTCGTGGAGATCTATTCGATGTAATCTTCTTTTGCGGTGTGTTTGTTGAGACCGATGAATTGTGGGTTTATGATCAAGTTTATCTATGAACAATATTTGAATCTTCTCTGATTTCTTTTATGTATGATTGGTTATCTTTTCAAGTATCTTCGAATTATCAGTTTGGTTTGGCCTACTAGATTGATCTTTCTTGCAATGGGAGAAGTGCTTAGCTTTGGGTTCAATCTTGTGGTGTCCTTTCCCAGTGACAGTAGGGGCAGCAAGGCACGTATTGTATTGTTGCCATCGAGGATAACAAGGTTGGGTTTATATCATATTGCATGAGTTTATCCCTCTACATCATGTCATCTTGCTTAAAGCGTTACTCTGTTCTTATGAACTTAATACTCTAGATGCATGCTGGATAACGGTCGATGTGTGGAGTAATAGTAGTAGATGCAGGCAGGAGTCGGTCTACTTGTCACAGACGTGATGCCTATATACATGATCATACCTAGATATTCTCATAACTATGCTCAATTCTGTCAATTGCTCAATAGTAATTTGTTCACCCACCATAATACTTATGCTCTTGAGAGAAGCCACTAGTGAAACCTATGGCCCCCGGGTCTATTTTCCATCATATTAATCTCCCGTCAACAAGCTATTTCTGGCGCCGTTTATTTTGCTTTCTTTACTTTTAGTCTTTATTATAAAAATACCAAAAATATTATCTTATCATATCTATCAGATCTCACTTTCGGAAGTGACCGTGAAGGGATTGACAACCCCTTTATTGCGTTGGTTGCGAGGTTTTTATTTGTTTGTGTAGGTGCGAGGGACTTGAGCGTGGCCTCCTACTGGATTGATACCTTGTTTCTCAAAAACTGAGAGAAATACTTACGCTACTTTACTGCATCACCCTTTCCTCTTCAAGGGAAAACCAACACAGTGCTCAAGAGGTAGCACACTATGACCGGGGTGACTCTCCGCCTGCATACTGCCTTCTAATTTGGTGGATGGCATTTGGGCTCGTGCGCTGCATGGCCCGCATGTCGGTGAACAAAAGTATAACGGCATTCAGTAGAGGGAGACGTTTCGATGACCTAGGAGGAGCCAGAAGCGGTATTGTATCCACTGTACTAGTATTAATAGTTTTTCTGGGTAGCTGTAGAGTGTCTCCACTGTACTAGTAGTAATTGTTTCTCTAGGCCCAAGACAAAACAGCCCATCCACCCTAGTAAATAGTAAAATCAATTCAAAAGTCCATATATTTACTGAATGAGAGGCGCTACCCACACCCAGCACACCGCCCCCCAAAAAACCTGGGTGTTCTTCTTCCTCCTCACTCCCACCGACCTCACGTCAGCTCGCTCCACTCGTACCCCCAAATTCCTCACCTCACTCCTACAGAAAACCCCAGCTCCCCTTCTTCCTCACTACTACAGAAAAACCCCAACTCCCCTTCTTGTTCACTCGCACTACAACTAGGCTCGTCATTCGTTACTCTGCTCAAATCCGTGAGCGCGACGCGACGCCCTCGAGGAAAATGGAGTCGGCTGACCCCAGCGCCAAGAAGATGAGGCTCCCGCCAACGGCGACGCCTGTTGTAGATCCCGCACCCGGCAGCGCGGGAAGAAGCGGCGCCCCCGCCCCACCGAATCCCAGGAACCCGTAGATTCTCGGGTGGACCGCATCAGCGATCTCCCGGACGCCGTCCTGGGGGAGATCATCTCGCTTCTCCCCACCAAGGATTGCTGACGCACCCAAGTCCTCTCAATTTGGTGGCGCCCTCTATGGCGCACCATGCCCCTTAATCTCGACTGTCGTCAGCTATCTCTCTTCAATGATTTTCAAATCCCCAGAGCCATCATCTCCTCCCACCAGGGCTCCGTTCAAAGCCTCTGCATCCTTTCATGCTACCTGAGCAAGCATACCATACCCTGCATGGTGGACGCCTGGCTGAAATCCCCTGAATTCACAGAACTACAGCTGCTTGAGTTCTACTGTTCCCCTGGAAATCACCTACCAGATACCGAACGCCATCTACCTGTGCCCTCAGCACCGATGTCCATCTCGCGGTTTTCCTCCTCTCTCCACACCACCACCTTTGCGATGTGCGACCTACCAGACAATCTGGTACTAAACCTTCGACTCCCATTTCTCAAGAAACTTTCACTTGTGCGGGTTCGTATATCGGAGGCCTCATTGCACAACATCATCCACTCCAGTTGCCCTGCCCTGGAGTGCTTGGTGCTTGTTTTCACAGTTAGAATCGGTTGTCTCCAAATAAAGATGCCTAACCTTGTAAGAATTGGAATTTGTTTTGACAGAAGGCAGCTCATCATCCAAGATGCCCCTTCACTTCAAAGGTTGATCCTTGATTCTAGTTATTCACCGTTGCAAATAACCGTCCTCTCTGCGCCTAAACTGGAGACCTTGGGTGTAATACATGATCTCTGTGCTCATTTCAATATGGTGTTTGGCTCCACAGTTCTTCAGGTACTTTACATTATCATCTACACTTGTAACCATAAGCTGCATTTTAAATTTCTACGCATAAGTTATATGTCATCTTGGAGTACACATTTTGTACTAATATTATGTTCCATGCTCAATGAAGAGTTTCTCCATGGATGGCCTATCAATGGTGCTGGATTCTGACAAGATCTTATATATCCAAATGAATAGTATTGATCTGAACAAGATTATTGGCTTGCTGCAATGCTTTCCATGTCTGGAGAAGTTGTATATAAAGGTGATAATTTCACGCACATTGGAAGCCCACATATAGTGTACTAGAATTAACCGTTCAGCTGTTGCTCTTTCGACACTCTTTTTTTAGACCTTAACTGTTTTCAATCTTCATGTCTATTTAGGCAACAGGACGGGGTAAGAAAGTTATAACCAATCAGTGGATTCGTAAGCATCAGGATTTTCTCACTTCTCATGAGATTCGATTGAAGACAATAACGCTAGAACGATATGTAGCCAACCGTGCAAAGACTAGATTTGTCACATTCTTCCTGCTGAATGCAAGGTTACTATTGTCCATCAGGCTTAAGTTTATCAGCAGCATGGTTTTGACGGATGGGTATGTGGAAGAGCAAAAAAGGAGTTTCAGGTGGGCAAAAGAGCTTCTGAACGTGTCGGGCTTCTATTTACAACATATTGTCGTCATAATCCAGTAAATTTTACGACCCAGGATGTTCATTCTATGGACCTGACCGATCCATTTGACTGTGACTGCCAAAAACAGTGTTGGAGTTAGATGTTGTTGCCCTTTTCAACCTAGGTTTTTTTTGTAAACCTGATGAACAATTAACCCTCGTGCTTTTGTACAGTTTGTAAGATGGAGTTAGATGTTCTTGCCCATTTCAACTCGGTTGTGACTGTCATATTTTCTTTGAAGCAAGGCAAATGGCTTGCCAGTCGTTTAATTTAGAGTGAAATATTGTAACAACTAACAAATCCCAACCAGTTATTTATACTAGTTTTAGCGACGGATCAGGGTAACAACGAGGCTATGCGGGGGCTGTGGCCCGTCTAGCCAGGGTTTTATTTATGTTTACCACATCATGAGCCCAGTTGTGTTTTTTTCTTGCTGAAAATGGCTAGTCCAGTTCTATTTTTTTTAAAGAAATACCCAAACGAGGCCTACTTGCTTTATCAGCCTTGCTGGGCTGCAAATCTTTCAAGACGAGGAGAGTTTCATTCGGTTTGCCCAGAAATGGGCTGTACATTTTTAAAACACATCAAACCGGGAATTAGTTTCAATTTTTTTCATTACAAGATTTTAAATTCCATTGATTTTTATGCGTGGAAAATTATTTGCATTTTATATTTATATAAATTATTTTTCAAAATAGTTTGAATGTGAATCAATATTTCGGGATTAAAAAGAGCTGACCGCACCGAAATATGCAAAAAATTCATATACTTTTTAACCGTTGCCACAATATGGGGTGTAATGCTAACAAAAAGAAGATGGGCTCCAAAACAATTCTTAAGAATTAGCAAATGGGATGTACATTATTAGAAATAATGCACACGAGAGCAGTGACTGTTGGATGTCCATCCAACGGCTGTCGTGCTTCTTCAATCTCTGCTTTTCCTGCTCCAGCCGCTCAAACAAGCGCCGGCGGGAATGCCTGCTCCCTCCTCCCGCAGCCGGCTATGCTGCCGCGCAGGCCTCACCGCCCCATCATACTCCCATCGCTGGCCTAGCCATCCCTCTAATCACCCACACCTGCTGTTATTCTCCGGGGACGGCAGACGAACCAGTAAACCCTCGTACTCCTCCGCGTGGGAAACAACTACCGAGTCTTCCCTGGCTTCGTGTCGTTCCCTTCCTAGGCCTCGCCGTCGTCCACCGCCCTGGTACTCTCGGCGCGGCCTGGTCAACATGGTCAATGAACGACATCCATCGGAAGTGGACTGTACGTGGAGAGGCTGACAGCTGGATCCACGGCCGCACGCAAGGAAATGCCTCCTTATTACGCGCAAAATAATGATTCCTCCACCTGACAGCAAGGACCCACGGGAAGGGCTTCTGTATTTCGCGAAAAAAGCGTTCCCCCCGCTGACAGGTCGGACCCACCAGCTATATCTTCACACGCAAGGAAGTGCCTCCTTATGACGCACAAAAAAATGAATACCCCCTGCTAGCTGGGACCCACCATAGTGGGTGGTTGACTTGTGGGCCTACTAAGTTGACGGGGACAGAGGGCTTTGTCAACTTAGTCAATATGAACGATTCTAGCTCCAGTGACCGTACGATGTCCATCCAACGGCCATAGTGCTTCTTCAACCTCTGGTTTTCTTGCTCCAGCCGCCCAAAGCAGCGCCGGTCGTGCCGCTTGCTCCTGCCTCCCGTGGCCGGCTGTGCTGCCGCGGAGGCCTCACCGCCCCCATACTACTCCCACCGCTGGCCAGGCCATCCCTCAAATCACCCACACCCCCTGTTATTCTGCGGCGACGGCAGCCTCACACCACAGCCGAACCAGTGAACCCTCGTACTCCTCTCCGCATGGGCATCCACTGCCGCGTCTTCCCCGGCTCCGCGTAGTCCCCTTCCTAGGCCTCACCGTTGTCCACCGCCTTGGTGCTCTCGGCGCGGCGTGGTCAATGTGGTCAACGACCGACTTCCATCGGAAGAGAACTGTACATGGAGAGGCTGACAACTGGGTCCACGGCCGCAGCTGGGTCCACGGCCACAACCCAGTTTTTTTGTGATTTGCCAAGTAAGTCGCTTTGTCAGGCCTGTTGGGCTGCAAATCTTTCAAGACGAGGAGAGCTTCATTCGGCTGGCCGAGAAAATGGCCTATCAGTAATGAGAAATGGGCTGTACATTTTTAAAACACATCAAACCGACAATTAGTTTCAAATTCTTTTTTTTCATTTCGAGATTTTAAATTGCATTGACTTTTATGCGTGGACAATTTGTTGGATTTTATATTGATATACATTTATTTCTAAAATTAGTTTGAATGTGACTCGAAATTTTGGGATTAAAAACAGTTCGGACCGCACCGAAATATGCAAAATTTAGTTTAATTTTTTAACCGTGGCCGCAATATGGGCTGTAATGCTAACAAAAAGAATATGGGCTCCAAAAAACCTTAAGAATTAACAAATGGGCTGTAAATTATTAGAAATAATGGCAGATGGGCTATATGATGTTTTCCACAGATTTGAGGCTTTCCTAAAAAAAGGTTGACTCACAAGCAGTGACTGTTGGATGTCCATCCAACGGCCGTCGTGCTTCTTCAATCTTTGCTCTTCCTGCTCCAACCGCTCAAATAAACACCAGCGGGACTGCCTGCTCCCTCCTCCCCGCGGCCGGCTGTGCTGCCGCGCAGGCCTTACCGCCCCACCGTACTACCATCACTGGCCTAGCCATCCCTCTACTCACCCACACCTACTGTTATTCTCCGGCGACGGCAGACGAATCAGTAAACCCTCGTACAGTCGTACTCCGCTCCGCGTGGGAAACAACTGCCGAGTCTTCCCTGGCTCCGTGTCGTTCCCTTCCTAGCCCTCGCCGTCGTCCACCGCACTGGTGCTCTCGGCGCGGCCTGGTCAACGTGGTCAACGACCAACATGCATCTGAAGTGGACTGTACGTGGAGAGGCTGACAGCTGGGTCCACGGCCGCACGCAAGGAAATGCCTCCTTATTACGCGCAAAATAATGATTCCTCCACCTGACATCTAGGACCTATCGAAAGGGCCTCTGTATTTCGCAAAAAAACGTTACCGCCGCTGACAGCTCGGACCCACCAGCTATATCTTCGTACGCAAGGAAGTGCCTCCTTATTACGCACAAAAAAATGAATACTCCCCCTGTTAGCTGGGACCCAGTATAGTGGCAGGCTGACTTGTGGGCTTACTAAGTTGACGGGGATGGAGGGCTTTGTCAACTTAGTCAATATGCACGATTCTAGCTCCAGTGACCGTACGATGTCCATCCAACGGTCGTAGTGCTTCTTCAACCTCTGGTCTTCTTGCTCCAGCCGCCCAAACCAGCGCCGGTCGTGCCTCGTGCTCCTGCCTCCCGTGGCCGGCTGCGTTGCGGCGGAGGCCTCACCGCCCCCTACTACTCCCACCGCTGGCCAGGTCATCCATCTACTCACCCACACCCGCTGTTATTCTGCGGCGACGGTAGCCTCACACCGTAGCGAACCAGTGAACCCTCGTACTCCTCTACGCGTGGGCATCCACTGCCGCGTCTTCCCCGGCTCCGTGTCGTCCCCTTCCTAGGCCTCACCGTCGTCCACCGCCCTGGTGCTCTCGGTGCGGCATGGTCAACGCGTGGTCAAGGAACGGCTTCCATCGGACGTGGAATGTACGTGGAGAGGCTGATAGCTGGGTCCACGGCCGCAGCAAGGAAGTGCCTCCTTATTACGCACAAAATAATTATTCCTCCACCTGACAACGGGGACCCACCAGAAGGCCCACCGTATTTCGCAAAAAAAACATTTCCCCCTGACTGCTGGGACCCACCAGCTACATCTTCGCATGCAAGGAAGTGCGTCCGGGCAAAAAAAATGATTCGCCCCTGACTGCTGGGACCCACCAGCTACATCTTCGCACGCAAGGAAGTGCCTGACAGTCGGGACCCACCTGGTCGAAGCGTACGTAGCGTTGTCATTTTGGTCGCAAACGTGTACGTACATACTGTTCCATGTAGAGGCGCGCACGTGTCGTAGTAGAGGCGCGCACGTAGCATGTATACGTACGTACAGCGGCCAGTGTGCAAGAAAGAAAATACGTCCACGTACGTACATACGGGCAGGGTCTCGAACGCCTACTCGCGCATACGTACGGCCAGGGCTCGTGTACATGGCTGGGTCGGAACAGAGAAACTGCATCGTCGTCGTGTTCATGGGGAGCCAGCCGGCTAGGTCGGAACGGAATGCATTGTCGTGTTCATTGGGAGGGCTTGGACAAAACAGCCGATGTAAACGAGGCCTGGCGTACCGCAGAACGGAGGAAACGGCCTTGTGTTCGACCGGCCACGTTCGAAATGGGATCCTGTTCATCGGGAGGGGTCTGGCGTACCGCAAAACGGAGGAAACGGACCTCCTACGGTCGAAAGGGGGGTCCTGTTGATCGGGAGGGGTGTGGCGTACCGCAAAACGGAGGAAACAGACTTGTGTTGGAGCGCTACGGTCGAAACAGGGGTCCTGTTCATCGGGAGGGGTGTGGCGTACCGCAAAACGGGACTCCACGGGATACTGTTCATCTCCACCGTCGACCCCCTCCAGCCTCCACGGGCTACTGTTCATCCACCGTCGACCTCCTCCAACCTCCACCTGCGACTGTTCATCCACGGGCTCCTGTTCTTCCAGCCTCCACCACGCACTACTCCACCGGCTACTGTTCAACCAGCCCTCTCCACGGGCTCCTGTTCAACCACCCCTCCACGGGCTACTGTTCATCAAGCCCTCCACCGTCTACTGTTCATCCTGCCCTCCACGGGGTGGTCCTGTTCATCCTGCCCTCCACGGGGTCCTGTTCATCCAGCCCCAACCGGCTCGATCGATCGGGGTCATGTTCATCCAGAGGCAACACCACGGGGTCCTGTTCCTCCACCCCCACCGGGAACTGTTCATCGAAACCCCCTAGCAACGCTCACTGTTCATCCAGAGGCAGCATCGATCGGCTTCAGTTAGCAGCAGTAGCGAAGGAATCGCTCGATCGGGTTCAGTTAACAGCCATCGATCGATCGCTCGGGTTCAATAACGCATAGCCTGCAGTGCAATCGCTCGGGTTCAGTAACGCGTAGCCTGCAGTGCAATCGCTCGGGTTCAGTTAGAGCCCAACGCCTCGCTCGGGTTCAGTTAGAGCCCAACGCCTCGCACCCCACGCGTGTGCGTGTATGAGAGAAATGCGCATCGCTCGGCCCCGACCACCCACCCTAACCGGGAACACCCCGATATTTTCCTCGCCCTCGCTTCTACCACGGTTTTTTCCATCATGGACGGCCCAAAGAATGTCATACAGCTGCGTCTCTGGCCCGCCCAGGACGAAAAGCCCATTTTCTGTCATGATTTTTTGTCATGGAAGTAGGACCCCACCACATCTATGATGATACCGTGTTTTGTCATAATTATTGTCATAGAAGTGTCATAAGTATGACAGAAAAAAATTGTTCGGCCCAAAATGTCACGAATGTGTCTTTTTTGTAGTGTAGTCCATCTGTCGTGTTGGAGATGAGATGGAGAGGGGCGAGGAAAGAGATTTTGACCTAGCACGCCGCTGTCGACGTGGGTCGAGGAAGCCACTGAAGGAAATATGCCCTAGAGGCAATAATAAAGTTATTATTTATTTCCTTATTTCATGATAAATGTTTATTATTCATGCTAGAATTGTATTAACCGGAAACTAAGTACCTGTGTGAATACATAGACAAAACAAAGTGTCCCTAGTATGCCTCTACTTGACTAGCTCGTTTATCAAAGATGGTTATGTTTCCTAACCATAGACATGTGTTGTCATTTGATGAACGGGATCACATCATTAGGAGAATGATGTGATGGACAAGACCCATTCGTTAGCTTAGCATTATGATCGTTACATTTTCATTGCTACTGCTTTCTTCATGACTTATACATGTTCCTCAGACTATGAGATTATGCAACTCCCGAATACCAGAGGAACACCTTGTGTGCTATCAAACGTTACAACGTAACTGGGTGATTATAAAGATGCTCTAAAGGTGTCTCCGAAGGTGTTTGTTGGGTTGGCATGGATCAAGATTAGGATTTGTCACTCCGTGTATCGGAGAGGTATCTCTGGGCTCTCTCGGTAATGCACATCACTATAAGCCTTGCAAGCAATGTGACTAATGAGTTAGTTGCGGGATGATGCATTACGAAACGAGTAAAGAGACTTGCCGGTAACGAGATTGAACTAGGTATTGAGATACCGACGATCGAATCTTGGGCAAGTAACATACCGATGACAAAGGGAACAATGTATGTTGTTATGTGGTTTGACCGATAAAGATCTTCGTAGAATATGTAGGAGCCAATATGAGCATCCAGGTTCCGCTATTGGTTATTGACCGGAGATGTGTCTCGGTCATGTCTACATAGTTCTCGAACCCGTAGGATCCGCACGCTTAACATTCGATGACGATCAATATTATGAGTTTATGTGTTTTGATGTACCGAAGGTAGTTCGGGGTCCCGGATGTGATCACGGACATGACGAGGAGTCTCAAAATGGTCGAGACATGAAGATTGATAAATTGGACGACTATATTCGGACACCGGAAGTGTTCCGGAAGGTTTCGGATAAAACCGGAGTGCGGGAGGGTTACCAACCCCCCCCCGGGAAGTTATTGGGCCCTTAGTGGGCTTTAGGAGAGAGAGAGGACAACAGCCAGGAGGTGGCGCCCCGCCCCCAAGGGAGTCCGAATTGGACTAGGGGAGGGGGCGCGGCCCCTCTTTCCCTCTCCCTCCCCCTCTCCTTCCTTCCCCCTCCTAGTAGGACTAGGAAAGGAGGAATCCTACTCCTACTAGGAGGAGGATTCCTCCCCTCCTTGGCGCGCCTATAGGGTCGGCCGGCCTTCCCCTTGCTCATTTATATACGGGGGCAGGGGCACCCTAGAACACACAAGTTGACAATTGTTTATCCGTGTGCGGTGCCCCCCTCCACAGATTTCCACCTCGGTCATATCGTCGTAGTGCTTAGGCAAAGCCCTGCACCGGTAACTTCATCATCACCGTCATAACGCCGTCGTGCTGACGAAACTCTCCCTTGACCTCAGCTGGATCTAGAGTTCGTGGGACGTCACCGAGTTGAACGTGTGCAGATCGCGGAGGTGCCTTACCTTCGGTGCTAGGATCGATCGGATCGTGAAGACGTACGACTACATCAACCGCATTGTCATAAAGCTTCTGCTTTCGGTCTACGAGGGTATGTAGACAACACTATCCCCTCTCGTTGCTATGCATCACCTAGATGGATCTTGCGTGTGCGTAGGAAATTTTTGAAATTACTGCGTTCCCCAACAGTGGCATCCGAGCCAGGTTTATGCGTAGATGTTATATGCACGAGTCAAACACAAAGAGTTGTGGGCGATAATAGTCATAGTGCTTACTAGAATGTCATACTTTGATTCGGCGGTATTGTTAGATGAAGCGTCCCAGACCGACATTACATGACCGCGTTCTTGAGGCTGGTTCTACTGCCGTGCTTCACACACAGGTGGCCAGTGGGTGTCCGTTTCTCCAACTTTAGTTGAATCGAGTGTGACTACGCCCGGTCCTTGTTGAATGTTAAAACAACACACTTGACGAAAAATCGTTGTGGTTTTGATGCGTAGGTAAGAACGGTTCTTGCTAAGCCCGTAGCAGCCACGTAAAACTTGCAACAACAAAGTAGAGGACGTCTAACTTGTTTTTGCAGGGCTTGCTGTGATGTGATATGGTCAAGACATGATGATATATAAATTGTTGTATGAGATGATCATGTTTTGTAAAAGTTATCGGCGACGGTTCTTGCTAAGCCCATAGCAGCCACGTAAAACTTGCAACAACAAAGTAGAGGACGTCTAACTTGTTTTTGCAGGGCTTGCTGTGATGTGATATGGTCAAGACATGATGATATATAAATTGTTGTATGAGATGATCATGTTTTGTAAAAGTTAACGGCAACTGGCAGGAGCCTTATTATGGTTTTCGCTTTATTGTATGAAATGCAATCGCCATGTAATTGCTTTACTTTATCACTAAGCAGTAGCAATAGTCATAGAAGCAATAGTTAGCGAGATGACAATGATGCTTTGATGGACATCAAGGTGTCAAGCCGGTGACGATGGTGATCATGACGGTGCTTTGGAGATGGAGATCAAAGGCACAAGATGATGATGGCCATATCATATCACTTATATTGATTGCATGTGATGTTTATCCTTATGCATCTTATTTTGCTTAGTATGGCGGTAGCATTATAAGATGATCTCTCACTAAAATTTCAAGGTATAAGTGTTCTCCCTGAGTATGCACCGTTGCGACAGTTCTTCGTGCTGAGACACCACGTGATGATCGAGTGTGTTAAAATCTACGTTCACATACAATGGGTGCAAGCCAGTTTTGCACATGCAGAATACTCGGGTTAAACTTGACGAGCCTAGCATATGCAGATATGGCCTCGGAACACTGAGACCGAAAGGTCGAGCGTGAATCATATAGTAGATATGATCAACATAGTGATGTTCACCATTGAAAACTTCTCCATCTCACGTGATGATCGGACATGGTTTATTTTATATGGATCACGTGATCACTTAGATGATTAGAGGGATGTCTATCTAAGTGGCAGTTCTTAAGTAATATGATTAATTGAACTTTAATTTATCATGAACTTAGTCCTGGTAGCATTTGGATAACTATGTTGTAGATCAATAGCTCGCGATATAGCTCCCCGTTTACTTTTGATATGTTCCTAGAGAAAAACTATGTTGAAAGATGATAGTAGCAATGATGCAGACTAGATCTGTGATCTGAGGATTATCCTCATTGCTGCACAGAAGAATTATGTCCTTGATGCACCGCTAGGTGACGGACCTATTGCAGGAGTAGATGCAGACGTTATGAACGTTTGGCAAGCTCGGTATGATAACTACTTGATAGTTTAGTGCGCCATGCTTTACGGCTTAGAACTGGGATTTCAAAAATGTTTTGAACGCCACAGAGCATATAAGGTGTCTAAGAGTTGAAATTGGTATTTCATACTCATGCCCGTGTCGAGAGGTACGATACCTCTGACAGTACTTTGCCTACAAGATGGAGGAGAATAGCTCAACCAGTGAGCATGTGCTCAGATTGTCTAGGTACTACAATTGCTTGAATCAAGTGGGAGTTGATCTTCCAGATAAGATAGTAATTGACAAAGTTCTCTAGTCACTATCACCAAGTTACTAGAACTTAGTGATGAACTATAATATGCAAGGGATGACGAAAGTAATTCCCAAGCTCTTCGCGATACTGAAATCGGTGAAGGTAGAAATCAAGAAATAGCATCAAGTGTTGATGGTTTACAAGACCACTAGTTTCAAGAAAAGGGCAAAGAAAAAGGGGAACTTCAAGAAGAATGGCAACCAAGTTGCCACTCCCATGAAGAAACCCAAAGCTAGACCCAAGCCTGAAACTGAGTGCTTCTACTGCAAAGGAAATGGTCGCTGGAAGTGGAACTACCCTAGGTACTTGGTGGATAAGAAGGATGGCAAAGTGAACAAAGCTATATTTGATATACATGTTATTGATGTGTACTTTACTAGTGTTTATAGCAACCCCTAGGTATTTGATACTGGTTCAGTTGCTAAGAGTAGTAACTCGAAACGGGAGTTGCAAAATAAACAGAGACTAGTTAAGGGCGAGGTGATATGTGTGTTGGAAGTGATTCCAAGGTTGATAAGATCACCATCGCAAACTCCCTTTACCTTCGGGATTAGTGTTGAACCTAAAATAAATATTTGGTGTTTGCGTTCAGCATGAATGTGATTGGATCATGTTTATTGCTATACGGTTATTCATAAAGTCAAAGAATAATTGTTGTTCTATTTACATGAATAAAACCTTCTATGGTCATACACTCAATATAAATGGTTTATTGAATCTCGATCGTAGTGATACACATATTGAAGCCAAAAGATGCAAAGTTAATAATGATAGTGCAATTTATTTGTGGCACTGCCGTTTAGGTCATATTGGTGTAAAGCGCATGAAGAAACTCCATGCTGATGGACTTTTGGAATCACTTGATTATGAATCACTTGATGCTTGCGAACCATGCCTCATGGGCAAGATGACTAAGACTCGGTTCTCTGGAACAATGGAGCGAGCAACTGAATTATTGGAAATAATACATACTGATGTATGCGGTCCGATGAGTGTTGAGGCTCGCGGCGGGTATCGTTATTTTCTGACCTTCATAGATGATTTGAGCATATATGGGTATAGCTACTTGATGAAACATAAGTCTGAAACATTTGAAAAGTTCAAAGAATTTCAGAGTGAAGTGGAGAATCATGGTAACGAGAAAATAAAGTTTCTACGATCTGATCGCGGAGGCGAATGTTTGAGTTATGAGTTTGGCCTTTAATTAAAACAATGTGGAATAGTTTCACAAACTCATGCCACCTGGAACACCACAGCGTAATGGTGTGTCCGAACGTCATAACAGTACTTTTATTAGGATATGGTACAATCTATGATGTCTCTTACCGATTTACCACTATCGTTTTGGGGTTATGCATTAGAGACAACTGCATTCACGTTAAATAGGGCACCATCAAAATCCATTGAGACGACACCGTATGAACTGTGGTTTGGCAAGAAACCTAAGCTGTCGTTTCTTAAAGTTTGGGGCTGCGATGCTTATGTGAAAAAACTTCAACTGATAAGCTCGAACCCAAATCGGAGAAATGTGTTTTCATAGGATACCCAAAGGAGACTGTTGGGTACACCTTCTATCACAAATCCGAAGGCAAGATATTCGTTGCTAAGAATGGATCCTTTCTAGAGAAGGAGTTTCTCTCGAAAGAAGTGAGTGGGAGGAAAGTAGAACTTGATGAGGTAATTGTACCTGCTCCCGAATTGGAAAGTAGTTCATTACAGAAATCAGTTCCAGTGATTCCTACACCAATTAGTGAGGAAGCTAATGATAGTGAACATGAAACTTCATATCAAGTTACTACTGAACCTCGTAGGTCTACCAGAGTAAGATCCGCACCAGAGTGGTACGGTAATCCTGTTCTGGATGTCATGTTACTAGACCATAACGAACCTACGAACTATAAGGAAGCGATGATGAGCCCAGATTCCGCGAAATGGCTTGAGGTCATGAAATCTGAGATGGGATCCATGTATGAGAACAAAGCGTGGACTTTGGTTGACTTGCCCATTGATCGGCAAGCCATCGAGAATAAATGGATCTTCAAGAAGAAGACTAACGCTGATGGTAATGTTACTGTTTACAAAGCTCGACTTGTTGCGAAAGGTTTTCGACAAGTTCAAGGAGTTGACTATGATGAGACTTTCTCGCCCGTAGCGATGCTTAAGTCTGTCCAAATCATGTTAGCAATTGCTGCATTTTATGATTATGAAATTTGGCAAATGGATGTCAAAACTGCATTCCTAAATGGATTTCTAGAAGAAGAGTTGTATATGATGCAACCAAAAGGTTTTGTTGATCCAAAGGATGCTAACAAAGTGTGCAAGCTCCAGCGATCCATTTATGGACTGGTGCAAGCCTCTCGGAGTTGGAATAAATGTTTTGATAGTGTGATCAAAGCATATGGTTTTATACAAACTTTTGGAGAAGCCTGTATTTACAAGAAAGTGAGTGGGAGCACTAGAGCCTTTCTGATAAGTATATGTGAATGACATATTGTTGATCATAAATAATGTAGAATTTTTCTGGAAAGCATAAACGAGTGTTTGAAAGGAGTTTTTCAAAGAAAGACCTTGGTAAAGCTGCTTACATATTGAGCACCAAGATCTATAGAGATAGATCAAGACGCTTGATAAGATTTTTTCAATGAGTACATACCTTGACAAGATTTTGAAGTAAGTTCAAAATGGAACAGTCAAAGAAGGAGTTCTTGCCTGTGTTGCAAGGTGTGAAGTTGAGTAAGACTCAAAACACGACCAAGGCAGAAAATAGAGAGAGAATGAAAAGTCATTCCCTATGCCTCAGTCATAGGTTCTATAAAGTATGCCATGTTGTGTACCAGACCTATTATGTACCTCGCCATGAGTTTGGCAAGAGGGTACAATAGTGATCCAGGAGTGGATCATTGGACAACGGTCAAAATTATCCTTAGTTGAATAAGGACATGTTTCTCGGTTATGGAAGTGATAAAGAGTTCGTCGCAAAGAGCTACGTCGATGCAAGCTTTGACACCTATCTGGATGACTCTGAGTCTCGATCTAGATACATATTGAAAGTGGGAGCAATTTGCTAGAGTAGCTCCATGCAGAGCATTGTAGACATAGAAATTTGCAAAATACATACGGGTCTGAATGTGGCAGACCCGTTGACTAAACTTCTCTCACAAGCAAAACACGATCACACCTTAGTACTCTTTGGGCGTTAATCACATGGCGATGTGATCTAGATTATTGACTCTAGTGCAAGTGGGAGACTGAAGGAAATATACCCTAGAGGCAATAATAAAGTTATTATTTATTTCCTCATTTCATGATAAATGTTTATTATTCATGCTAGAATTGTATTAACCGGAAACTTAGTACATGTGTGAATACATAGACAAAACAAAGTGTCCCTAGTATGCCTCTACTTGACTAGCTTGTTTATCAAAGATGGTTATGTTTCCTAACCATAGACATGTGTTGTCATTTGATGAATGGGATCACATCATTAGGAGAATGATGTGATGGACAAGACCCATTCGTTAGCTTAGCATTATGATCATTACAGTTTCATTGCTACTGCTTTCTTCATGACTTATACATGTTCCTCAGACTATGAGATTATGCAACTCCCAAATACCGGAGGAACACCTGGTGTGCTATCAAACGTCACAACGTAACTGGGTGATTATAAAGATGTTCTAAAGGTGTCTCCGAAGGTGTTTGTTGGGTTGGCATAGACCAAGATTAGGATTTGCCAATCCGTGTATCAGAGAGGTATCTCTGGGCCCTCTCGGTAATGCACATCACTATAAGCCTTGCAAGCAATGTGACTAATGAGTTAGTTGTGGGATGATGTGTTACGGAACGAGTAAAGAGACTTTTCGGTAATGAGATTGAACTAGGTATTGAGATACCGACGATCGAATCTCGCGCAAGTAACATACCGATGACAAAGGGAACAACGTATGTTGTTATGCGATTTTACCGATAAAGATCTTCGTAGAATATGTAGGAGCCAATATGAGCATCCAGGTTCCGCTATTGGTTATTGACCGGAGATGTGTCTCGGTCATGTCTACATAGTTCTCGAACCCGTAGGGTCCGCACGCTTAACGTTCGATGACGATCAGTATTATGAGTTTATGTGTTTTGATGTACCGAAGGTAGTTTGGAGTCCTGGATGTGATCACGGGCATGACGAGGAGTCTCGAAATGGTCGAGACATGAAGATTGATATATTGGACGACTATATTCGGACACCGGAAGTGTTCCGGGAGGTTTCGGATAAAACCGGAGTGCCGGAGGGTTACCGGAAACCCCCCGGGAAGTTATTGGGCCCTTAGTGGGCTTTAGGAGAGAGAGAGGGCAGCAGCCAGGAGGTGGCGCCCCCCCCCTCGAGGGAGGGGGGCGCGACCCCTCTTTCCCTCTCCCTCCCCCTCTCCTTCCTTCCCCCTCCTAGTAGGACTAGGAAAGGAGGAATCCTACTCCTACTAGGAGGAGGATTCCTCCCCTCCTTGCGCGCCTATAGGGCCGGCCGGCCTCCCCCTTGCTCCTTTATATACGGGGGCCAGGGGGCACCCTAGAACACACAAGCTGAAAATTGTTTTAACCGTGTGCGGTGCCCCCTCCACAGATTTCCACCTCGGTCATATCGTGGTAGTGCTTAGGCGAAGCCCTGCGCCGGTAACTTCATCATCACCGTCATCACGCCGTCGTGCTGACGAAACTCTCCCTCGACCTCAGCTGGATCTAGATTTTGTGGGACGTCACCGAGATAACGTGTGCAGATCACGGAGGTGCCGTACCTTCCGTGCTAGGATCGGTCGGATCGTGAAGACGTACGAGTACATCAACCGCGTTGTCATAACGCTTCCGCTTTCGGTCTAGGAGGGTACGTAGACAACACTCTCCCCTCTCGTTGCTATGCATCACCTAGATGGATCTTGCGTGTGCGTAGGAAAATTTTGAAATTACTGCGTTCCCGAACAGCCACCCCGATCCACTCCAAGCTGTTGAGACTACGTTCTAGCTCTGCTCTCTATCAAGTAAGCTGTCCCGCCGAGCATTAGTTTAGTAATGAAAACAAGATTAAATTGTTTATTTCCCTTGGCTAAATTAAGTCATTGTGATCTGCAAATGGCACAGTCGATCCTATAGTGTGCGCGGTGGGTGCTCTTTATCCACCCTACTTAAAAACCTAAAAGTGAGACCACACAACTTGAGTTTTGGGTGCATATAACTAACTATGTCCGTATTTTTTCAGCGGACCCCCTAAGCTTTTGGGGTATATTATTAAAAAATGATGGGAACATCCGTCAACAAGGTGTTAGATGAAATAACGAGTGGTACACACAACAAAAATTGAACTCTGGTCAAGACTTTGCCCACAAGCACTCGCTACAACGCGGCTTTTGAAGAGGCGGTGCATGCAACCGTAAATTGGAAAATGTCGCATCGATGTGTGGCAACACAGTGCTGAAGGATGGTTCTAGGCCATGACAACAACGGGCCATAGCGGCCAAGCCCAGGAGGGCCTCCCTCCCAGGTATGTTACATGTACTACTAGGGCCCATTGTGTAGTATCAAAAAATGAAGGCCCCCAAAAACCCGTACAAGCACAGACCCAAACGATATATATTGCCCATTACAACCATTAGTATCACGCCCTGACTTTCATGCCACAACACTTAAGCTAATAAATCGTGATAAAATATGGCTTGACAAAAACTTTTGAGTGTTTTGGACTTTACTTGATTGGATTTTTGTCTGCTGTTTGCAAGTGCTCTAAAAATCAAATAAATCCTCCAACTCTTATACTTCTTCTCCTTGCTCCAAAACCTTGCCCAATGAGCATTCCATGTGTATAGGACATAAAATATTTGCTTGCAAAAATTATTTGGTCAAAATTTATTTTCTAAATTAGGTTTTCCAAAACCCCCTGAATTGAGACTTGAACTACAAGTACTTAATCTAGGGTGTGAAAAATCTTCCAAAAGGTATATTTGACTCCTATTAGATATAGGACTTCCATAAACCACAAAAATATTATTTTAAAATTTATTTTGCTATTTTATTTAAAGGCTTTTTCTTAAGGCCAGAAATGGCCTTTAATAGGTTAAAACTATTTTAATGTTTCAAAAATATTTGAGAAAATTTAGGGAAACTCAATGGACATATAGTTTCCATATATATGAGTTTAAACACATGGTCATGTTCAAAATATTGGACAAAACCCTCCAAAACCATTTCTGCATAATTCAAGTATTTGAAATATTTCTATAAGAAATATTGTCAAATAAATCCAGGAAAATTTTAGAAAGTCACATCTGCCTAAAGTGATGATCTTGCAAAGTTTCATTCCAATCAAAATATTTTTGGTTCACAAAAGTACCCCAAAACCATTCCTGTCCAGATCCAAATTTGCGAACTCTACATTACCAACTGTCTCCTTTTGATCCCAAATTTTGTGGACATGCTCAAATCTCCAAATGATGACACTACACCAAGTGGTGCATCAAGGAGAATAGACTTGCATAGCTAGATATAGGAAAACCCATTTATGTTGATTTCTAGGGTTTGGAAAAGTTACATTGGAAACTTTCTCCAAATTATCTCAAAATTATACCTCATTGTCACATGATCATGGCCATCACCTTTATCAAGTGTAAGAAGAAGGAAATTAGTGCAACTATCCCTAATGACCATCAAACACCTTCTGTCATTTTTCCAAAATCACCATTTTGACCACTTACACTATTCTCTTTGAGCTCAAATTTTTAGCAGGGCTTCCCATAACCCTAACCTATCCCCAGTAGCTCCCACTCCTCCATAGCTCAATGATTGAGGGGTGAAAACCCTAATTTTCACCCCTGGACAACACTGTTTGTTCTCTCTTTCACCCCCCTCCTCACACCAGAGCCCCTCCAACGCATCCAAAGCTCCACCCCACTTGTTTACTCCTCCCTAGAGCCCCTAGAAGCGAGTGGGCTGATGCGGCTTGAACTACGTCGGTATTTCCCCAAAGAGGAAGGGATGATGCAGCACAACTACGTAGGTATTTCCCTCAATGATGAGACCAAGGTTATCGAACTAGTAGGAGTACCACGCAACACCACGTAAACGGCTCCTGCACACAAAGAACAAATACTTGCAACACGACGTAAGAGAGGGGTTGTCAATCCCTCATGGGTAAAAACATAGGTAAAATTGTAGTAGATTGGATAAATAGATCTCGCGGGAACACAAGATAAAATAAACAAATAAAAATTGCAGCAAGGTATTTTTGGGTTTTTGGATTAATAGATCTGAAAATAAAAGCAAATTAAAATAGATCGCAAAGGCAAATATAATAATGAAGAGACCCAGGGGCCGTAGATTTCACTAGTGGCTTCTCTCGAGAAAAATAGCATACGGCGGGTAAACAAATTACTGTTGGGCAATTGATAGAACTTAAAACAATCATGACGATATCCATGCAATGATCATTATATAGGCATCACGTCCAAGATTAGTAGACCGACTCCTGCCTGCATCTACTACTATTACTCCACAAATTGACCGCTATCCAGCATGCATCTAGTGTATAAATTCATGGAGAAACGGACTAATGCAATAAGGACGATCACATGATGTAGACAAGATTTTATGTATAAATAGACCCCATCTTGTTATCCTTAATAGCAATGATACATACATGTCGGTTCCCTTTCTGTCACTGGATCAAGCACCGTAAGATTAAACCCATCACAAAGCACCTCTTCCCATGGCAAGAAAAATCGATCTAGTTGGCCTACTAAACCAAAGATTCGAAGAAGAAATACGAGGCTATAAGTAATCACGCATCATCGGAGAGGCACCAATGAGGATGATGAACCCCTCCGTGATGGTGTCTAGATTGGGTCTGGTGGTTCTGGAACTTGCGGCGGCTGGAATTTATTTTCGTCGACTCCCTTAGGGTTTCTGGAATATTGGGGTATTTATAGAGCAAAGAGGCGGTGTGGGAGGCCACCGAGGTGGGCACCCACCAAGGCGCGCCTGGGCCCCCAGGCGCGCCCATGTGGGTTGTGCCCCGCTCGGGGTACCCTTCTGGTACTTCTTCGGCCCATCTTGTGTCTTCTGGTCCAGAAAAATTCTCCAAAAAGTTTCGCTGTATTTGGACTCCGTTTGGTATTGATTTTCTGTGAAGTAAAAAACAACAACTCGCACTGGACACTATGTTAATAGGTTATTCCCAATAAATGATATAAAGTTGCTATAAAATGACTGTAAAACATCCAAGAATGATAATATAACAACATGGAACAATCAAAAATTATAGATACGTACGTTGGAGATGTATCAGCATCCCCAAGCTTAATTCATGCTCGTCCTCGAGTAGGTAAATGATAAAAACAGAAT
Organism: Aegilops tauschii subsp. strangulata; assembly: GCF_002575655.3. NCBI lineage: Eukaryota > Viridiplantae > Streptophyta > Magnoliopsida > Poales > Poaceae > Aegilops > Aegilops tauschii. The sequence goes on along the minus strand of NC_053038.3, from coordinate 487,315,964 downwards.
TTTTGATGTGGAATGCTGCATAACATGTTCATCACACTTTTCTTTATAGCATGGACATTTGGACTTTTATATGATTCAAAGCAATAGTCTAGTTTTGACATAAAGACTTCAATACTCAAGCATATCAACAAGCAACCAAGTCTTTCCAAATATCAATACTAAAGCAAGTTATCCCTAGCCCATTATGCTCAACCATTGACCCATTCATGAAACACACTCACATATTAGCTACACCCAATGCTCAAGTACGATCATAGTGCCCCTTAGTTGGTGCTTTATAAGAAAAGATGGAGATTCAAAATACAAATTGCATAAAGTAAATAGAAAGGCCCTTCACGGAGGGAAGTAGGGATTTGTAGAGGTGCCAGAGCTCAAAGCGAAAAAGATAGAGATAAAAAAAATTTGGGTGGCATGCTTTTCCTATCAACGAAAACAATCGAGTAGTTCCCAATACTTTCCATGTTAGATGTATCATAGGCGATTCCCAAACAGAAAATAAAGTTTATTCCTTTTTCAACCATACTTTCACTTTCCATGGTAGCCGTATTCACGGGTGCCTTCCATACCAACACTTTCCAAGGAATTTATTATTTGACAACATAAAGTAAATTCATTTTACATTTCGGGAATGGGCATCCCTAATACGTTTGTCGTACTCTCATGCAATGACAAGTGATAAACACTCATCTTGAGAATAACACATCCAGCATGGAAAAATATCAGCCCCCCCTACCGTTTCATGAGCGGTACGAGCACACAAAAGAGAAATTTATTTTGAAAATTAGATATGACACATACAAATTTGCTTAGAACGGCAAAAGAATACCACATATAGGTACGTATAGTGGACTCATGTGCAAAACTAGTTTAAGGATTTTGGATGCACAAGTAGTGATCATACTTAGTGCAAATGAAGGCTAGCAAAAGATTGAGAAGCATCCAACCAAGAAACGAAAAATCTCATAAGCGAGCATTAAGCAAACTAACAGCGAATGATGCACCACAAGTAGGATGTAATTTCATTGCATAACTGTTGACTTTTGTGCTTGCATAGGGAATCACAAACCTTGACACCAATATTCTTAATAAAGCAAAATTACTCACCAACATGACTCACATATTATATCATCATATCGCAAACTATTACAAGGAATCAAGTTTATTTTGTCCAATGATCTTCATGAAAGTTTTGATTATATCCCTCTTGAATATCTATCACTTTGGAACTAGTTTCATATGTTGCTTTTGATAGCTCAAGCAAATATAAGTGAAGAACATGAGCATAAAATTTTTCTTCTCTCAAAATAATTTAAGTGAAGCGAGAGAGAATTTCTTAAAAAATTTACTAACTCTCAAATAAATCTAAGTGAAGTATGAGAGCATTTCTTCAAAAATACTAAAGCACACCGTGCTAAAAAATATATAAGTGAAGCACTAGAGCAATTCCATAGCTCAAGAAGATTTAATTGAAGCATAGAGAGCAATTCTAACAAGTCATAGCATAATTTTGGCTCTCTCAAATAGGTGTGTCCAGCAAGGATTCATGACACAAAATAAAAAGCAAAACAAGCAAAGACTCATATCATACAAGACGCTCCAAGCAAAACTCATGATATGTGACGAATAAAAATATAGCTCCAAGTAAAATACCGATGGTTGTTAGAAGAAAGAGGGGATGCCACTCGGGCATCCCCAAGTTTAGTTGCTTGCTTCTCTTTGGATAATAACTTGGGGTGCCATGGGCATCCCCAAGCTTAGGCTCTTCTTACTCCTTATTCCTTCATCCATCGTGATCTCACCCAAAACTTGAAAACTTCAATCACACAAAACTCAACAAAACCTTCGTGAGATCCGTTAGTATAACAAAGCAAATCACTACTCTAAGTACTGTTGCAAACCCATTCGTATTTTATTTTTGCATTATATCTACTGTATTCCAACTTTGTTATGGCTCAAACCCCTCAAAAGAGTCCATAGACCAATCAAAATAAGCACACAACGCAAACAAAACAAAATCTATCAAAAACAGAACAGTCTATAGCAATCTGAAAACTTCGTATACTTCTGTAACTCGAAAAAATCTAATAAATTAGGAAGATGTAGGCAACTTGTATATAAATCTTGTGCAAACAATTCAAAAGCATTTTTCAATTCTGTGATTTTATAAAATTGTTTTTCTGGACGCAAAAGTTTTTGTTTTCCAACATGATCAAATCAACTATCACCCAACATAATCCCAAAGGCTTTACTTGGCACAAAATTAAAACATAAAAACACAATCATAACAGTAGCATAATTGTGCAAACACTCAAGAACAGAAAGAAAAAGACAAAAATAAATTTTATTCATTGGGTTGCCTCCCAACAAGCTCTTTCTTTATAGCCATTAAGATAGGCTTGAGATTTCAATGATGCTCATATGAAAGATAGTAATTGGAATACGAAGAGAGCACCATGTACCATGTGAAAAACACATTTAAGTCTAACATATTTCCTATGCATAGGAATCTTATAATAAAACAAATTATCGAGATAAGAAACATCTAGCATATGCAAAGGAGAGGAATAAAACATTGACAATCTCAACATAACGAGAGGTAATTTAGTAACATGAAAATTTCTACAACCATATTTCCCTCTCTCATAATAATTACATGTGGGATCATATTCAAATTCAACAATATAACTATCACGTAAAATATTCTCTTCATGATCCACATGCATGCAAAGTTGACACTCTTCCAAAATAGTGGGATTATCATCAAATAAAGTCATGACCTCTCCGAACCCACTTTTGTCAAAAAATTCATAAGACTGAACACTCTCCAAATATGTGGGATTATTTTTACCTAGAGTTTACACTCTTCCAATCCCACTTTCAATATTATTGCAAACATTATTATCAATATCGTATTCATCATCAGGCTTAAATAAATTTTCAAGATCATAAGAAGAATCACCCCAATCATGATCGTTACAATAAGTAGTGGACATATCAAAATTAGCATCCTCAAGCTTGGGATTTGCATATAATTAACACAATTGACATTAATAGAATTTATAATAACATCATTGCAATCATGCTTTTCATTCAAGGAGGTATCATGAATCACTTTATAAATTTCTTCGTTTAACACTTCATCACAATTTTCAGATTCATAGATCTCAAGCAAATCTTCATAAAGATAATCTAGTGAACTCAATTCACTAGCAATTGGTTCATCATAATTGGATCTTTTGAAAAGATTAGCAAGTGGATGAAGATCCATATCAATAGATTATTAGCAAGTAAATAGAAGGCACATGGTAACACAAGTAGAGATAGCAAACAAGTGATCTGACGAGAAAAAGGCGAACGAGAAAGAGGGCGAATAAAACGACAATTTTTGTGAAGTGGGGGAGATGAAAACGAGAGGAAAATGGCAAATAATGTAAATTGCAAGGAGATGAGATTTGTGATTAGGAACCTGGTAGATGTTGATGATGTCTCCCCGGCAACGGCGCCAGAAATTCCTTTTGATGCGGCTTGAACTATGTCGGTATTTCCCCAAAGAGGAAGGGATGATGCAGCACAGCTACGGTAGGTATTTCTCTCAGTGATGAGACCAAGGTTATCGAACCAGTAGGAGAACCACGCAACACCACGTAAATGGCTCCTACACACAAAGAACAAATACTTGCAACCCGCCGTAAGAGAGGGGTTGTCAATCCCTCACGGGTAAAAAGATAGGTAAAATTGTAGTAGATTGGATAAATAGATCTCACGGGGACGCGAGATAAAATAAACAATTAAAAATTGCAACAAGGTATTTTTGGGTTTTTGGATTAATATATCTAAAAATAAAAGCAAATAAAAATATATCGCAAAGGCAAATATAATAAAGAAGAGACCCAGAGGACGTAGATTTCACTAGTGGCTTCTCTCGAAAAAAATAGCATACGGCGGGTAAACAAATTGCTGTTGGGCAATTCATAGAACTTCAAATAATCATGACGATATCCAGGCAATGATCATTATATAGGCATCACGTCCAAGATTAGTAGACCGACTCCTGCCTGCATCTACTACTATTACTCCACAGATCAACCGCTATCCAACATGCATCTAGTGTATTAAGTTCATGGAGAAACGGAGTAATGCAATAAGAATGATGACATGATGTAGATATATTTATGTAGAAATAGACCCCATCTTGTTATCCTTAATAGCAACTATACATATATGTCGGTTCCCTTTCTGTCACTGGGATCAAGCACCGTAAGATCGAACCCATCACAAAGCACCTCTTCCCATGGCAAGAAAAATCGATCTAGTTGGCCTAACAAAACCAAAGATTTGAAGAAGAAATATGAGGCTATAAGTAATCATGCATATAATAGATCAAAAGAAACTCAAACAACTTTCATGGATAAAAACATAGATCTGATCATAAACTCAAAGTTCATCGGATCCCAACAAACACACCGCAAAAAGAGTTACATCAAATAAATCCCCAAGAGACCATTGTATTGAGAATCAAAAGAGAGAGAGGAAGCCATCTAGCTACTAACTACGGACCCGTAGGTCTACAATGAACTACTCACGCATCATCGGAGAGGCACCAATGAGGATGATGAACCCGTCCGTGATGGTGTCTAGATTGGATCTGGTGGTTCTTGAACTTGCCGCGGTTGGAATTGATTTTTGTCGACTCCCCTAGGGTTTCTGGAATATTGGGGTATTTATAGAGCAAAGAGGCGGTGCGGGAGGCCACCGAGGTGGGTACAACCCACCAGGGCGCGCTTGGGCCCCCAGGCGCACCCAGGTGGGTTGTGCCCCCCTCGGGGCACCCCTCTCGTACTTCTTTGGCCCATCTTGTGTCTTCTGGTCCAGAAAAATTATCCAAAAAGTTTCGATGTGTTTGGACTCCGTTTGGTATTGATTTTCTGTGAAGTAAAAAACAAGCAAAAAACGGCAACTAGCACTGGGCACTATGTCAATAGGTTAGTCCCAAAAAATGATATAAAGTTGCTATAAAATGATTGTAAAACATCCAAGAATGATAATATAAGAGCGTGGAACAATAAAAAATTATAGATACGTTGGAGACGTATCGTGGGCACGCCCCTGCCCCTTAAACAATGCCAAGGCATGCCAATGGCATGCTCTGGAGCAAGCTACAGTGCACCAAGGAAATGTAGCCTCCCTCTGCCTGATGCGTCCGGCCACCTCGGACCTCCTTTGTGCGCCTGCCGAGGCCCCTCAGCGTCTGCAAGATGCTACATGGTCGGCCCCCTCCTTCCCCTCTCCCACCTACCTGTCCCACGCGTGAACAGAGCATCGCCCAGCTCCGCCACACCCCGTGCTCGCTCGGGCCCCGCCACTGTCTCGCTCCGCTCCTCCTCTCACTTCCCAGCACCATGCACAAGCCCTATGAGCGCCGCAGAGCCCTCCTTGCTCGCTCCCTTGGCCACCAAAGCCGTTCCCGTGGACGGCCGTGAGCTCCGTCCATGGTGCACCTCGGGCCCGGATATTTAAAGCCTCCCCGAGCCTCTCCATCGCCACCACTCGCTCCCTCTCCCTCCCAATCGACCACCCAGGCCAACCATTCGCCTCCAGGAGCTCCCGAGCTCGAGCTCCGCTGCCTCGGGTCGCCGTCGATCCTGATACGTCTCTGTCGTATCTATAATTTTTGATTGTTTCATGCTAATGTTTTACAACTTTCATATACTTTTGGCAACTATTTATATTATTTTTGGGACTAACATATTGATCCAGTGCCGAGTGCGAGTTCCTGTTTGTTGCATGTTTATTGTTTCGCAGAAAATCCATATCAAACAAAGTCCAAACGCGATAAAAACTTACAGAGATTTTTTTGGTATATATGTGATTTTTGGGAAGCGAAATCAACGCGAGATGATGCCTGAGGGGCCCACAAGGGCGCCCCCTACCCAGGACGCGCCTGGCAGGCTTGTGGCCACCCCGTAGGTCGGTTGGAGGTGTCCTTCGGCCGCAAGGAAGCTTATATCCAGATAAAAATCGTGTTAAAATTTCTGCCCAATCGGAGTTAAGGATCTCCGGGAATTTAAGAAACGGTGAAAGGCCAGAATCTAGGAACGCAAAACAGAAGAGAAACAGAGAGACAGATCCAATCTCGGAGGGGCTCTCGCCCCTCCGCCGCCATGGAGGCCATGGACCAGAGGGGAAACCCTCCTCCCATCTAGGGGGAGTTCAAGGAGGAATAAGGAGGGGGGTTCTGCCCCCCTCTCTCCCGGTGGCGCCGGAACACCGCCGGGGCAATCATCTTGTGATGGCGATCTACACCAACACCTCCGTCATCTTCCCCAACATCTTCATCACCTTCCCCCATCTATATTCAGCGGTCCACTCTACCGCAACTCGCTGTACCCTCTACTTGAACATGGTGCTTTATACTTCATATTATTATCCAATGATGTGTTGCCATCCTATGATGCTTGAGTGGATTTTTGTTGTCTTATCGGTGATTGGTGAATTGCTATGATTGGTTTAATTTGCTTGTGGTTATGTTGCTGTCCTTTGGTGCCATCATATGAGCGCGCGTGTGGATCACACCATAGGGTTAGTTTTATGTTGATAGGACTATGTATTGAAGGGCAAGGGTGACGGTAGCTTTAGCCTGGCATAGAAATTGATGCATACGGGATTTAAGGGGGACCAATATATCTTAATGCTATGGTTGGGTTTTACCTTAATGAATGCTAGTAGTTGCAGATGCTTGCTAATAGTTCCAACCATAAGTGCATAGAATTCCAACTAAGGGATGACATGCTAGCAGTGGCCTCTCCCACATAAAACTTGCTATCGGTCTAGTAATGTAGTCAATTGCTTAGGGACAATTCCGCAACTCCTACCACCACTTTTCCACAGTCGCTATACTAAGTTATTTTTTTACTTATCTAAACAGCTCCTAGTTTTTATTTACATGCTCTTTATTATCTTGCAACCCTATCCCACAACACCTAAGAAGAACTTCTAGTTTCATACTTGTTCTAGGTAAAGGGAACGTTAAACGTGCGTAGAGTTGTATCAGTGGTCTATAGAACTAGAGGGAATATTTGTTCTACCTTTAGCTCCTCGTTGGGTTTGACACTCTTACTTATCGAAAGAGGCTACAACTGATCCCCTATAATTGTGGGTTATCAAGACCTTTTTCTGGCGCCGTTGCCAGGGAGCAATAGCATGGGGTGAATATTCTCGTGTGTGCTTGTTTGCTTTATCACTAAGTAATTTTTGTTCTAAGTTGTTCTCTATCTTTAGTTATGGATATGGAACACGGAATACAAAAAAAATTAGGTGTAATTGCTACTCATGGAGATGGGGAACCTCCTAAAACCCTCGATGCTCGCTATGTAGGAAATATTAAACACTACTTTGATAATCCTGAGGAAACCCCATTCAACTTGATAATGGGAGACATGTTGGATCAATGTGAATACTTTAGGGATTATCGCTTGACTCTAAAACGGAAACTATTGCGGGATCAAATTCATATGTTGCATTGGTATGCTTGGAATTTATGTCGGAGATATGATTATACTTGTTGCTCTAGGATGAAGGCTCCACACCTTCCCTTTTCATGTAAATTTAATGATAATGAAACCTTGGCTTCTTATGCTAATGGTATATATGATTACTATGATGTGGAACGAATAGAAGAATTCATTGCTTAGGATGCTTATGAAATTGAATCTTTGTTTGAAAAGTGTGAAAATCTTGATGATGCTGTTTACAGACCTGAAAATTATGCTATACTTAAATACCGCTATGAGAATTATGAATATAATACCGATATTAATGAGTTTATTGATGACACTGTGTGCTCATTAGATGAAAAAGATGAGGAGGAGAGCGAAGAACAAACGGAGGAAGAGTGGATTGATCACCCGTGCCCAACTTCTAATGAGAGTAACTCTTTATCCCATGCATTGTTTAATTTCCCTTCATGCTTACCGAAGGATGATTGCTATGATAATTGCTAGGATCCCTTGGATTCGTTTGAATTATCCCTTTTTGATGAAATTGATGCTTGCTATGCTTGTGGCCATGATGCCAATATGAATTATGCTTATGGAGATGAACTTGCTATAGTTCCTTATGTTAAGAATGAAATTATTGCTATTGCACCCACACATGATAGTCCTATTATCTTTTTGAATTCTCCCAACTACACTATATCAGAGAAGTTTGTGCTTAATAAGGATTATATTGATGGGTTGTGTTATACCACTACACATGATGATTTTGATAGATATAATATGCATGTGCTTGCTGCTCCTACTTGCAATTATTATGAGAGAGGAACTACATCTCCAACTCTTTATGTTTTCAATATGATAAAATTGCAAGAAACTGTTTACGCAATGTGTCGGCCTTTACTATGTGTGCATGAATTATTCTTTTATGACATGCCGATGCATAGGAAGAGAGTTAGACTTCGTTGTTGCATGATATATGTTACTTTGTGCTCACTACTAAATCGCAAATCATTGTTAATTAAAATTGGCTTTGATATACCTTGGGATCTGGGTGGATCCATTACTTGAGCACTATATGCCTAGCTTAATGGCTTTAAAGAAAGCGCTGCTAGGGAGACAACCCGAAAGTTTTAGAGAATCATTTATTTCTGTTGAGTGCTTTTAAAAAGTTTTAAAATAAAAAATATAGCGGGGAACCTAAAACTTTTCAAAAGAAAAGTGAAAGTGAGAAAGACGAACACTGTTGAAGTGGGGGACGTCCTTGAACTTTGTTCAAGCCCATGGGAACTTTGTGAATCTCGATTACAGAAACTTTTCAACAAAAATAATTATCCCCTTGTATAAATCCATTATATTATAAAAATAATGTGCCAAGATTTGCCTTTAGGATGATTAGATTGCTTGTTTGGTGTGTGCAGTGCAAAAACGGAAACTTTGGCTGTAGTGCATGAATTTACATTTTTTACTGGAATTTCAAAAGTTTCTAAACTTTTTACATTGTATTGCTATGCAATTTTTTTATTTTTTTCCTATTTTCAGAATTTTGGAGTTACAGAAGTATGGTGAATGTTCAGATTGCTACAGACTGTTCTATTTTTGACAGATTCTGTTTTTGATGCATTGTTTTGCTTGTTTTGATGGAACTGTGGATTGTATCATTTGTATAAGCCATGGATAAGTTAGAGTACAGTAGTTATAAAGCAAAAATAAAATTTGAATGGGTTTACAATAGTACTTAAAGTGGTGATTTGCTTTATCATACTAACGGATCTAACGAGGGTTTTGTTAAGTTTTGTGTGATTGAAGTTTTCAAGTTTTGGGTGAGATCACGATGGATGAAGGAATAAGGAGTGGCAAGAGCATAAGCTTGGGGATGCCCGAGGCACCCCAAGGTAATATTTAAGGACTACCAAGCAACTAAGCTTGGGGATGCCCCGGAAGGCATCTCCTCTTTCTTCTAACGACCATCGGTAATTTTACTTGGAGCTATATTTTTATTCGTCACATGATATGTGTAAATCTTGGAGCGTCGTGTGCTTTTTATTTTTATTTTAATAATGCACCATGCTGGTATGAGATAGTCCTTGGTTGATTTATAGAATTCACTTTGCACTTCACTTATATCTTTTGAGTATGGATTTATAGAATGCTTCATGTGCTTCACTTATAACTTTTGAAGTTTGGATTGCTTGTTTCTCTACACATAGAAAACCACCATTTGTAGAATGCTCTTTTGCTTCACTTATATTTGTTAGAGCGTGGTCATATCTTTTGTAGAAAGAATTGAACTCTCATGCTTCACTTATATCTATTTAGAGAGTTGACAGGAATTGTCATTCACATGGTTAGTCATTAAATCCTACATAAAACTTGTAGATCACTGAATATGATATGCCTGATTCCTTGCAATAGTTTTGCGATATAGAGATGGTAATATGTGGGAGGTACTAGTGAATGATTGTAGTTTAGTAAGAATATTGGTGTTAAGGTTTGTGATTCCCGAAGCATGCACGTATGGTGAACCATTATGTGTGATGGAAGTCAGAGCATGATTTATTTTTTATTGTCTTCCTTATGAGTGGCAGTCGGGGATGAGCGATGGTCTTTTCCTACCAATCTACCCCCCTAGGAGCATGCGTATTAGTACTTTGCTTTGATGGCTAATAAATTTTTGCAATAAGTATGTGAGTTCTTTATGACTAATGTTGAGTCCATGGATTATACGCACTCTCACCCTTCCACCATTGCTAGTCTCTCTAGAACCGTGCAACTTTCTCCGGTGCATAAACTCTCCTTATACCTTCCTCAAAATAGCCACCATAGCCACCTATCATAGCATTTCCATAGCCATTCCGGGATATATTGCCATGCAACTTCCATCATCATCATATACATGACTTGAGCATTCATTGTCATGTTGCTTTGCATGATCGTAAGATAGCTAGCATGATATTTTCATGGCTTGTCCGTTTTTTGATATCTTTGCTATGCTATATTATTGCACATCCTGGTACACCGCCAGAGGCATTCATATAGAGTCATATTTTGTTCTAGTATCGAGTTGTAAGTAAATAAAAGTGTGATGATCATCATTATTAGAGCATTGTCCCATGTGAGGAAAGGATGATGGAGACTATGATTCCCCCACAAGTCGGGATGAGACTCCGGACTTAAAATAAAAAAGAGGCCAAAGAGCCCAAAATAAAAATAAATAAAAAAGAGAGGCCAAAGAGCCCAAAAAGAAAAAAAATAAAAAATAAAAAAAGAGAGAAAAAGAGAGCAGGGACAATGTTACTATCCTTTTCCACACTTGTGCTTCAAATTAGCACCATGTTCTTCATATAGAGAGTCTCTTGAGTTATCACTTTCAGATACTAGTGGGAATTTTTCATTATAGAACTTGGCTTGTATATTCCGATGACGGGCTTCCTCAAATGCCCGAGGTCTTCATGAGCAAGCAAGTTGGATGCACACCCACTTAGTTTTCAGTTTGAGCTTTCATACACTTATAGCTCTAGTGCATCCGTTGCATGGCAATCCCTACTCACTTGCATCGATATCGATTGATGGGCATCTCCATAGCCCATTAATTTGCCTAGTTGATGTGAGACTTTCTCCTTTTTTTGTCTCCTCCTCATAACCACCTTCTAGTCCACGTATAGTGCTATATCCATGGCTCGCATTCATGTATTGCGTGAAAATTGAAAAGGCTAACATTAAAAGTACGAAACAATTGCTTGGCTTGTCATCGGGGTTGTGCAAATATTCTGTGTGATGAAGATGAAGCATTGCCAGACTATATGATTTTGTAGGGATAACATTCTTTAGCATTGTTATTTTGAAAGACATGATTATTTGTTGGGATGCCTGGATATTGATGTCTTTATGTCAAATTATAGACTATTGCTTTGAATCACTCGTATCTTAATTTTCATGCCATGATTAGATTACATGATCAAGATTATGCTAGGTAGCACTACACATAAAAAATTATCTTTTTTAATCATTTACCTACTCGAGGACGAGCAGGAATTAAGCTTGGGAAGGCTGATACGTCTCCGTCGTATCTATGATTTTTGATTATTTCATGCCAATGTTTTACAACTTTCATATACTTTTGACAACTATTTATATTATTTTTGGGACTAACATATTGATCCAGTGCCTAGTGCCAGTTCCTGTTTGTTGCATGTTTTTTGTTTCGCAGAAAATCCATATCAAACGAAGTCCAAACGCGATAAAAATTTACGGAGATTTTTTTAGAATATATGTGATTTTTGGGAAGGGGAATCAATGCGAGACGATGCCCGAGGGCCCCACAAGCCCTAGGGGCGCACCCCCTACCCAGGGCGCGCCTGGCAGGCTTGTGGCCACCCCGTAGGTCGGTTGGAGGTGTCCTTCTACCACAAGGAAGCTTATATCCAGATAAAAATCGTGTTAAAATTCCAACCCAATCGGAGTTACGGAATTTAAGAAACGGTGAAAGGCCAGAATCTCGGAACTCGAAACAGAATAGAAACAAAGAGACATATCCAATCTCGGAAGGGCTCTCGCCCCTCCGCCACCATGGAGGCCATGGACCAGAGGGGAAACCCTCCTCCCATCTAGAGGGAGGTCAAGGAAGAAGAGGGAGGGGGATCTCTCCCCTCTCTCCCGGTGGCGCCGGAACGCCGACGGGGCAATCATCGTGTGACAGTGATCTACACCAACACCTCCGTCATCTTCCCCAACATCTTCATCACCTTCCCCCATCTATATTCAGCGGTCCACTCTCCCGCAACCCGCCGTACCCTCTACTTGAACATGGTGCTTTATACTTCATATTATTATCCAATGATGTGTTTCCATCCTATGATGCTTGAGTAGATTTTTGTTGTCCTATCGGTGATTGGTGAATTGCTATGATTGGTTTAATTTGCTTGTGGTTATGTTGTTGTCCTTTGGTGCCCATCATATGAGCGCGCGTGTGGATCACACCATAGGGTTAGTTGTATGTTGATAGGACTATGTATTGAAGGGCAAGGGTGATAGCAGCTTCAGCCTAGCATAGAAATTGATGCATACGGGATTGAAGGGGGACCAATATATCTTAATGCTATGGTTGGGTTTTACCTTAATGAACGTTAGTAGTTGCGGATGCTTGCTAATAGTTCCAATCATAAGTGCATAGAATTCCAAGTAAGGGATGACATGCTAGCAGTGGCCTCTCCCACATAAAACTTGCTATCGGTCTAGTAACGTAGTCAATTGCTTAGGGACAATTCCGCAACTCCTACCACCACTTTTCCACACTCGCTATACTAACTTATTTTTTACTTATCTAAACAGCTCCTAGTTTTTATTACGTGCTCTTTATTATCTTGTAAACCTATCCCACAACACCTATGATACGTCTCCAACGTATCTATATTTTTTTATTGTTCCATGCTGTTATATTATCATTCTTGGATGTTTTACAATCATTTTATAGCAAATTTATATCATTTTTTGGGACTAACCTATTGACATAGTGCCCAGTGCCAGTTGCTATTTTTTACTTCACAGGAAATCAATACCAAACGGAGTCCAAACACAACGAAACTTTTTGGTGATTTTTTCTGGACCAGAAGACACAACATTGGCCGAAGAAGTACCAGAGGGGTGCCCCGAGGGGGGCCCACCCCGCCTGGGCACGCCTGGGGGTCCAGGCGCGCCCTGGTGGGTTGTGCCCACCTCGGTGGCCTCCCGCACCGCCTCTTTGCTCTATAAATACCCCCAATATTCTAGAAACCCTAGGGGAGTCGACGAAAATCAATTCCAGCCACCGCAAGTTCCAAAACCACTAGATCCAATCTAGACACCATCATGGAGGGGTTCATCATCCTCATTGGTGCCTCTCCGATGATGCGTGAGTAGTTCATTGTAGACCTACGGGTCCGTAGTTAGTAGCTAGATGGCTTCCTCTCTCTCTTTTGATTCTCAATACAATAGTCTCTTAGAGATCTATTTGATGTAACTCTTTTTGCGGTGTGTTTGTTGGGATCCAATGAACTTTGAGTTTATGATCAGATCTATGTTTTTATCCATGAAAGTTATTTGAGTTTCTTTGATCTCTTATATGCATGATTACTTATAGCCTCGTATTTCTTCTTCGAATCTTTGGTTTTTCTTGCCATGGGAAGAGGTGCTTTGTGATGGGTTCGATCTTACGGTGCTTGATCCCAGTGACAGAAGGGGAACCGACATGTATGTATCATTGCTATTAAGGATAACAACATGGGGTCTATTTCTACATAAATAGATCTTGTCTACATCATGTCATCGTTCTTATTGCAATACTCCGTTTCTCCATGAACTTAATACACCAGATGCATGCTGGATAGCGGTCGATTTGTGGAGTAATAGTAGTAGATGCAGGCAGGAGTCGGTTTACTAATCTTGAACGTGATGCCTATATAATGATCATTGCCTGGATATCGTCATAATTGCCCAACAGTTATTTGTTTACCCACCGCATGCTATGTTTCTCGAGAGAAGACACCAGTGAAATCTACGGCCCCCAGGTCTCTTCTTTATTATATTTGCCTTCGTGATCTATTTTTGTTTGCTTTTATTTTCAGATCTATTAATCCAAAAACACAAAAATACCTTGCTGCAATTTTATTTATTTATTTTATCTTGCGTTCCCGCGAGATCTAGTTATCCAATCTACTACAATTTTACCTATCCTTTTACCCGTGAGGGATTGACAACCCCTCTCTTACGTTGGGTTGCAAGTATTTGTTCTTTGTGTGCAGGAGCTGTTTACATGGTGTTGCGTGGTTCTCCTACTGGTTTGATAACCTTGGTCTCATCACTGAGGAAAATACCTATCGTAGCTGTGCTGCATCATCCCTTCCTCTTTGGGGAAATACTGACGTAGTTCAAGCCGCATCAACCTACAAAGTACTTCTAGTTTCATACTTGTTCTAGGTAAAGCGAACGTTAAACGTACGTAGACTTGTATCGGTTGTCGATAGAACTTGAAGGAATATTTGTTCTACCTTTAGCTCCTTGTTGGGTTCGACACTCTTACTTATCGAAAGAGGCTACAACTGACCCCCTATACTTGTGGGTTATCAGATCCCGCGGTACAGGCCTCCCTCGGCCCTCTTTCTTATTCCTCCGAATCACCCGCAGCGTGCTGACCCTTTCATCCCTCTATCTCCCGCGTCTTTTGCAGCCTGGTGCGAGTGGATCAACCTCGAGCCGAAGCTCCGTCGCGCTGTTCCTCGTCGCTGGCGAACCGGGCCTTCCCGGCGACCAACTCCGGCACCCCCCGAACAACGACTCTCTCCTGAGTCTAACGGTCTCATCCACTCGCCTCGTCGTGGTCCACGTCGCCGCCAGTGAGCACGGGATGGTCGCACGCCGCCCCCCTGTTGCGAGGTTGGAGATGATAGGCGGGCCCCTCCTGTCATACTCACCTCTCTCTCACTCACTGACAGGTGGGATCCACCCGGTAGGTTTAAACATGCCCGCCGCGCGCGCATCGTGTCAACTGAAGGCGTATTTCTCCTTTACGCCTTCGACGTGGCAGCCGTGCAGGCTGGAACCCCCTCTGGGCATGTTGCACTGTGGCTGAATAGGCCCAGTTGCACAGTGTTGTTTCTTCTTTTTCTTTTTCCAGCAACTTACAAATATTCCACAGATCAAAATATATGTCCAAATGAAATAATTCGAACTCCTAAATTCCTCTAAAAATCCCACCTATTTAATGGTGTAACTTTCATACAAATCCGTCACTCTTTTCTGTACTGTTCAAAACTAAATTCAAATTTGAGCAATTAAAACCATCTCTGAAAATCCATCTCTTAGTTTTAACTCCATTATTTAACAGAAATGAGTGAACATTTTTAAGAGCACTTTTATATTTCGGTTTTGCTATTTGCCTTATTTTCCGTTATTCCTCTGCGACAATTAGATTATGTGTCTGACGAAGTTATTGGAGAGGAGTTGGAGAAGGACTTGAAGACTTTGACGATCAAGCCAACCAAGGCAAGCAACCTTTTGACCATGATACCCCTCTCTTGTTCATCGGTATCTTTCCGTATGCATGATGATGATGTTGATGATGAGCTTGTTATGACCGTTGCATTGATGCATACCTATTGACACTTGCATGCTCGTAGCTCTACCTTGTGCTCAGAGATACGATGACAAAATACACGATATTGACGCATGATGTTGCATCTATGCCATGATCATCTCTCGTTTACAATCATTCGAAAACCCCATTGGGTGCCCCAAATGCCCCTGGGAAATGATAATGAGCTAGGTCACTACTTGTTGGAGAATTAGTGTACCGAGGCATGATGAATGTGTTGTTTCCAGAAATGGATTAGATTTAAGATTTGTCGACCATCCCAACCATACATGTGCAACTACTCTACCCCTTATGGAACGGGGCGCTATTGATTACCTAGTCCGATACTAGCATGGTGCCCACATTACTAGTGACGGGTGTGATGTGTGTTCACTCTCGGGACGGGGTCGTGCTTGGATAGGCGGCCATGACTGTGTTTACAGGGCACCGGACACACAGTTGGTCCCTTCGTGTAAATGTGACGTTGAAATGGACCAAGTCCCAAGATCTCTTATGATAATGACACAAAGGTTGTGTACCAACGAGTGGACTCGATGTTAGTGTCGCCTAGGGAAAGATAGTGACTGGGTGCTTACCTCGGGTACATCATGTACGGCGAGTTGTGGATGACACAAAATCTCCCCGGATCTTGTGGGTAAAGTGTACAACCTCTGCAGAGTGTAAAACTATTCGAATAGTCGTGTCCACAGTCAAGGACAGTTGGGTGGTGCTGCTTAGACTAAGTTCATATGTTTCTGAAAAACAACACGATATGAAAATGATGATGTAAATCGTGGGGAGGTCACGATAAGTTGGACATTGAGTTGCGTAAAACTACTTCTCAATGTTGACATCTGTAACCTCTTGACACATATGCTTGAGTATTGATCATACTTGCATAATAAAATCTTTCTTACCACAGATATACCAACATAGTGATATTGTCATGCATACTTTACTCTGTTCCATTCATGGGTTGCTTGCGAGTACATTCAAACATATTCACTGGCTTGTCCCTGGCTATTTACTTGGCCAGACATGGAAGAGCGTGAATACAAAGAAGAGTTCTTTGGTGACGACCATGTGAACTAGGATGCTTTTCCAGTCAGAATGCATGTAGGGTTAAGGCAGATGGCATGGGTTCACGCTATCATTGAAGATTTCCACTGCGAGTTTATGAAGGCATGGCCATAAAGGTCATATTTGAGTAAAACGGTATGTACAAGATGTAAGACTCTTGTTATTCAGTTTCTGTGTGTTCAGTGAGCATTGATCTCTGGGATCACTGTACACGTGCATTCGGTGATCACGACTTATGAGTCGACGTCCTCACAATTAGCCTAGCGGTCGCTTACAGATTTCTCATCCGGGTCGGCCAGTTAGTAGCGGGAGCACGACAAAAATTGTTTTTATTTTGAGGAAGTGATATGCTTCGACAGGAACCACCCACTAGCGCTATCTCTTCGGACAGACCCATAAGCGGAGGCCGTCGTTCGCTAGGAGGAGTTTTAGCCAGTTCTTAGAGGCTTCTAGAACCTTCTACACGGTTTTGCAAAGGTTGCGAAAGTTTTTTTGACAGCTTCCTTATTTTATTTCTGTATTTCTATTTTCCTTTTCCCTTTTTAATTTATTTGTAATTCATGGACCTTTTTAAAATTCATGAACACTTTTATTTTTTAATTTGCAAATAATTATAAAATATTGTGAACATTTTTTCAGTTCACGAACATTTTCTGAATACCAAAAGAAAAATCTTTGATGTAATATAAAACGGACCAACATAAGAAAACAAGGTGAAAACATTGAAAAAAGAGAGTAGGCGCTTCTCGGAGACGTGCGATCGCACTCGGCCTGGCCCTTTAGGCCTCCTTTGGTTCATATGATAGGAATGTTATAGAGAATAGAGAAATCATAGGAAGTAAAATGACATGCATCTCAATTCCTATAGAGAAAGAGATGTCATTTGATGCATATAATAGGAATGTTTCCATTGAGTCTGAGCTAATGTTTTTTTCTTCCAAAATGTGAAGGATTGATTTCTATCATACATAGGAATAGGAATTCATTCCTACAAACCAAAGGGTTTCAAAGGAATTTTTCCTCTGCGAATCCTATCCTATAGACTTCCTATAAAATTCCTACAAACCAAAGGATGCCTTATAGTGCTCATGAGCGATTAGGGATGGAACGATCGCTACAAAAGTGATATATATCACCTCCCCGTGCACCACTGCAATTCCATTTGATGCATTCTGCGTAAAACAGAGTGACAAAATTATGGGCTGGCCTAATACCACTAGGTATGGATAGGAATGTTATTTTACGAATCATCAACAAGGTTCTGATCTATTGTTTTTATTTTCTTTATGGATTTTGCTTTTTAGATTTATTTATAATTAATTTTTTTGGAATTTTAAAAAATGTTCACATTTTGAAAAAAATGGACTTTAGAAGAAAAATTATTAAAGTCAGATATTTTCCAAAAATGTTTGGAATTTTCAAAATATTGGTCTCAAAATTCGAAGAATGCTCACAATTTTCAAAAACATTTGGATATTGAAGAATTCAAAACATATTCGTAATTTCGTAAATGTATAGATTTTTAAAAATGTTTTGAAAACAAAAAAATGTTCACTTTTCAAAAAACCATAAAAAACATCGGAAAATGTTTGTCTTTAAAAAAATGGAAATTAAGAAAAATTTCGGCAATTGCGAAAAAGTTAATAGATTTTGGAAATAAATAAGCACTACAAAAATTATGGCGTTGAAGAAATCTCGCTGGCTACGGCTTGCTGCGGTATTTTGTGAAGGCGCCGGCCCAGCAGCGCACACCCTGTGCGTTTCCCCTCCCTATTTTGCGCATTGAGCGTCAAATAGGAGATCTCGTGCACTACTCATGCATTGTCCCCCAAAAATGAAGGAAAACGTAAACACACCTCCCCATACCACTGGACCATGTTAGCTCCCTGGTTGACTTGTACAGGGCTAGACACCTAGAGTTGGAGAGGCGTCTTTGATCGACTCGTCAGCTTGTTTCGACGCCATGTCCGTGAGCTCCTATTGAGCGCATTGAGCGTCAAGTCGTTGGGCCTGAGATAGTGGGCGCCCCAATCAGACCGGCTCATTGGCCACACACCGAATCGATCAGGCGCTGTAGCGAGTGGGAGAAACGACATTGTATCGGACACACTATAGCGGGGACAAGCAAAATGAAGAAATCATACTATAGCGGACCAAGGCACTATAGTGTACTGTACTATAGCAAACATTTCTTTTTACAATTTTGATATTATTTTTAAAATAAGAAATATTTTATGAAAAATGTGATTTGTTTCGGATCTTTTGAACATTTTTTGAAATGCACAAACTAATTTAAATTTGTGATTTTTTTTGAAACACAAACATTTTAAAAATTTGTGAACAAATTTTGAAATGAAACATTTGTTCAATTTCTGGAAAAATTATGAAAAGTTTTTTTTTGAAATTTTTTAGTTGAAAAGAAACCAAAAATGGAAAATAATGAAAAGAACACAAAAAACCTAAAAAATGGTAAAGAAAACAACAAAAAGATAGAAAACCAATTCAGGAACCTTCTAGAAAGTTTCCAAAACAGGCGAGGACCCTTCTAGAAGGCTTGCAAAACTGGGTACTGTAGTCAACTGTGCTAGCTACAAATGGGCCGGAGCATTTAATCCTTAATTTTGTTACGTGTGTATTTCGCCGACAGTTTGCCGCATTGAGCGGCAAATAGGAGTCACCGCTAAGTCACCATACAGGTTCAAAAAAAAAATTAGGAGTCGCCGCTAAGTCCGTCGTCTTTTTGTCTGGCAGTCTCCCTGACTCCTGTCCTCTCCCTCCACTAGATCGGGATCGCGCCTTGGCGCGAAGGTGCCGGTCACAACGTTTTGATCAAGCGGGTAATGCGAAGTCAGTAGTATTCCATGTACAGCATATACATTCATACATGATAACAATACAATGAAGAAGAAACATTCAATTGTGATGGAAGCGAGACATAGTGATACTCATTATCGGCGTCACATTATAAGGCATGATCAATTTTAATGCGTTCATAAGACCACAAAACATAGCCACTCGACAGGAAGTTTGAAACCAAAAGCACAGCCACTCGACATGAACTTCGGTACCAAAAGCGCTATAATAGGAGAGGGGGTAATAAGCGCCGGATAGGAGAGACAACTACCGAGTCATAGCTACTAAGCATACTAATAAGTGTCTTCATTCAACTGCCTTTAGTGACATGTTTCAAGCCATCAAAAGGAAAGCTTTGTACAAACTAAATGTGACCAAAGTAATACAACCTTACGGTGCCATCAACAAAAGGAAATTTTGGTTTCGATGCGGCAATTTCCTTCAAAAAAGTTGAGCAAAACATGGTTAACAAATAGCCCAACACATCTCTTGATACATCAGTCATCGACTAAACCAAGTCGATTTAGAGCAAAAGTGCATATGCAGCATAGCCTCGATGTAAAATGTATCAAACCAAGTGATGCACCTGCCTAAATAGGGCGAGATTTGTAGTGACCATCAAAAGCAGTAAATAACGATCACAGTAATCAAAACAGGGCAATTGCTATGGAACAATTCACATTGATTAAATACAAAATTCAAGACACACAAAAAATGAAAACATGGAAGGGCATAAGACTCACCTCAGGTACCCTACCTTTCTCTCCGGACTTTAGGTACACAAAAAAAACCTCACCGTAAGAGTTTACCCCCATTGCCGCAGCATGGTAAATTTCCATACCGCAACAACAAACATGCAGTTTCATAGCCTACTGTTGGGGAACGTAGTAATTTCAAAAAATTTCCTACGCACACGCAAGATCATGGTGATGCATAACAACGAGAGGGGAGAGTGTTGTCCACGTACCCTCGTAGACCGACAGCGGAAGCGTTATCACAACGTGGTTGATGTAGTCATACGTCTTCACGATCCGACCGATCAAGTACCGAACGCACGGCACCTCCGAGTTCTACACACGTTCAGCTCAATGACGTCCCTCGAACTCCGATCCAGCCGAGTGTTGAGGGAGAGTTTCGTCAGCACGACGGCGTGGTGACGATGATGATGTTCCACCGACGCAGGGCTTCGCCTAAGCTCCGCAACGGTATTATCAAGGTGTAATATGGTGGAGGGGGGCACCGCACACGGCTAAGAGATCTCAAGGATCAATTGTTGTGTCTCTGGAGTGCCCCCTTGCCCCCGTATATAAAGGAGCAAGGGGGAGGCAGCCGGCCAAGGGGAGAGGCGCGCCATAGGGGGGAGTAGGACTCCTCCTTTCCTTGTGGGAGTAGGAGAAGGGAAGGGGGAAGGAGAAAGAAGGAAGGGTGCGCCCCCCTTCCCTAGTCCAATTCGGACCAGACCATGGGGAGGGGTGCGGCCACCTTTTGAGGCCTTTCTCTCCTTTCCCGTATGGCCCATTAAGGCCCAATACGAATTCGCGTAACTCTCCGGTACTCCGAAAAATACCTGAATCACTCGGAACCTTTCCGAAGTCCGAATATAGTCGTCCAATATATCGATTTTTACGTCTCGACCATTTCGAGACTCCTCATCATAACCCCGATCTCATCCGGGACTCCGAACTCCTTCGGTACATCAAAACTCAATAAAACTGTCATCGTAACGTTAAGTGTGCGGACCCTTCGGGTTCGAGAACTATGTAGACATGACCGAGACACTTCTCCGGTCAATAACCAATAGCGGGACCTGGATGCCCATATTGGTTCCCACATATTCTACGAAGATCTTTATCGGTCAGACCGCATAACAACATACGTTGTTCCCTTTGTCATCGGTATGTTACTTGCCTGAGATTCGATCGTCGGTATCTCGATACCTAGTTCAATTTCGTTACCGGCAAGTCTCTTTACTCGTTCCGTAACACATCATCCCGCAACTAACTCATTAGTCACAATGCTTGCAAGTCTTATAGTGATGTGCATTACCGAGTGGGCCCAGAGATACCTCTCCGACAATCGGAGTGACAAATCCTAATCTCGAAATACGCCAACCCAACAAGTACCTTTGGAGACACCTGTAGAGCACCTTTATAATCACCCATTTACGTTGTGACGTTTGGTAGCACACAAAGTGTTCCTCCGGTAAACGGGAGTTGCATAATCTCATAGTCATAGGAACATGTATAAGTCATGAAGAAAGCAATAGCAACATACTAAACGATCGAGTGCTAAGCTAACGGAATGGGTCAAGTCAATCACGTCATTCTCCTAATGAGGTGATCTCGTTAATCAAATGACAACTTATGTCTATGGCTAGGAAACATAACCATCTTTGATTAACGAGCTAGTCAAGTAGAGGCATACTAGTGACACTCTGTTTGTCTATATATTCACACATGTATTATGTTTCCGGTTATACAATTCTAGCATGAATAATAAACATTTATCATGATACAAGGAAATAAATAATACTTTATTATTGCCTCTAGGGCATATTTCATTCAGTCTCCCACTTGCACTACAGTCAATAATCTAGATTACACAGTAATGATTCTTACACCCATGGAGCCTTGGTGCTGATCATGTTTTGCTCGTGGAAGAGGCTTAGTCAACGGGTCTGCAACATTCAGATCCGTATGTATCTTGCAAATTTCTATCTCTCCCACCTGGACTAAATCCCGGATGGAATTGAAGCGTCTTTTGATGTGCTCGGTTCTCTTGTGAAATCTGGATTCCTTTGCCAAGGCAATTGCATCAGTATTGTCACAAAAGATTTTCATAGGACCCGATGCACTAGGTATGACACCTAGATCGGATATGAACTCCTTCATCCAGACTCCTTCATTTGCTGCTTCCGAAGCAGCTATGTACTCCGCTTCACATGTAGATCCCGCCACGACGCTTTGCTTAGAACTGCACCAACTGACAGCTCCACCGTTCAATGTAAATACGTATCCGGTTTGCGATTTAGAATCGTCCGGATCAGTGTCAAAGCTTGCATCAACGTAACCATTTACGATGAGCTCTTTGTCACCTCCATATACGAGAAACATATCCTTAGTCCTTTTCAGGTATTTCAGGATGTTCTTGACCGCTGTCCAGTGATCCACTCCTGGATTACTTTGGTACCTTCCTGCTAGACTTATAGCAAGGCATACATCAGGTCTGGTACACAGCATTGCATACATGATAGAGCCTATGGCTGAAGCATAGGGGACATCTTTCATCTTCTCTCTATCTTCTGCAGTGGTCGGGCATTGAGTCTTACTCAACTTCACACCTTGCAACACAGGCAAGAATCCTTTCTTTGCTTGATCCATTTTGAACTTCTTCAAAACTTTGTCAAGGTATGTGCTTTGTGAAAGTCCAATTAAGCGTCTTGATCTATCTCTATAGATCTTGATGCCCAATATATACGCAGCTTCACCGAGGTCTTTCATTGAAAAACTCTTATTCAAGTATCCCTTTATGCTATCTAGAAATTCTATATCATTTCCAATCAGTAATATGTCATCCACATATAATATCAGAAATGCTACAGAGCTCCCACTCACTTTCTTGTAAATACAGGCTTCTCCAAAAGTCTGTATAAAATCAAATGCTTTGATCACACTATCAAAGCGTTTATTCCAACTCCGAGAGGCTTGCACCAGTCCATAAATGGATCGCTGGAGCTTGCACACTTTGTTAGCTCCCTTTGGGTCGACAAAACCTTCTGGTTGCATCATATACAACTCTTCTTCCAGAAATCCATTCAGGAATGCAGTTTTGACATCCAGTTGCCAAATTTCATAATCATAAAATGCGGCAATTGCTAACATGATTCGGACAGACTTAAGCATCGCTACGGGTGAGAAGGTCTCATCGTAGTCAATCCCTTGAACTTGTCGAAAACCTTTCGCAACAAGTCGAGCTTTATAGACAGTAACATTACCATCAGCGTCAGTCTTCTTCTTGAAGATCCATTTATTTTCAATGGCTTGCCGATCATCGGGCAAGTCAACCAAAGTCCATACTTTGTTCTCATACATGGATCCCATCTCGGATTTCATGGCCTCAAGCCATTTTGTGGAATCTAGGCTCACCATCGCTTCTTCATAGTTCGTAGGTTCGTCATGGTCTAGTAACATAACTTCCAGAACAGGATTACCGTACCACTCTGGTGTGGATCTTACTCTGGTTGATCTACGAGGTTCAGTAATAACTTGATCTGAAGTTTCATGATCATCATCATTAACTTCCTCACTAATTGGTGTAGGTGTCTCAGAAACTGGTTTCTGTGATGAACTACTTTCCAATAAGGGAGCAGGTATAGTTACCTCATCAAGTTCTACTTTCCTCCCACTCACTTCTTTCGAGAGAAACTCCTTCTCTAGAAAATTTCCGAATTTAGCAACAAAAGTTTTGCCTTCGGATCTGTGATAGAAGGTATACCCAACAGTCTCCTTTGGGTATCCTATGAAGACACATTTCTCCGATTTGGGTTCGAGCTTATCAGGTTGAAGTTTCTTCACATAAGCATCGCAGCCCCAAACTTTAAGAAACGACAACTTTGGTTTCTTGCCAAACCACAGTTCATAAGGCGTCGTCTCAACGGATTTTGATGGTGCCCTATTTAACGTGAATGCAGCCGTCTCTAAAGCATAACCCCAAAACGATAGCGGTAAATCAGTAAGAGACATCATAGATCGCACCATATCTAGTAAAGTGCGATTACGACGTTCGGACACACCATTACGCTGTGGTGTTCCGGGTGGCGTGAGTTGCGAAACTATTCCGCATTATTTCAAATGTAGACCAAACTCGTAACTCAAATATTCTCCTCCATGATCTGATCGTATAAACTTTATTTTCTTGTTACGATGATTTTCAACTTCACTCTGAAATTCTTTGAACTTTTCAAATGTTTCAGACTTATGTTTCATTAAGTAGATATACCCATATCTGCTTAAATCATCTGTGAAGGTGAGAAAATAACGATATCCGCCACGAGCCTCAACATTCATCGGACCACATACATCTGTATGTATGATTTCCAACAAATCTGTTGCTCTCTCCATAGTTTCGGAGAACGGTGTTTTAGTCATCTTGCCCATGAGGCACGGTTCGCAAGTACCAAGTGATTCATAATCAAGTGGTTCCAAAAGTCCATCAGTATGGAGTTTTTTCATGCGCTTTACACCGATATGACCTAAACGGCAGTGCCACAAATAAGTTGCACTATCATTATCAACTCTGCATCTTTTGGCTTCAATATTATGAATATGTGTATCACTACTATCGAGATTCAACAAGAACAGACCACTCTTCAAGGGTGCATGACCATATAAGATATTACTCATATAAATAGAACAACCATTATTCTCTGATTTAAATGAATAACCGTCTCGCATCAAACAAGATCCAGATATAATGTTCATGCTCAACGCTGGCACCAAATAACAATTATTTAGGTCTAAAACTAATCCCGAAGGTAGATGTAGAGGTAGCGTGCCGACCGCGATCACATCGACTTTGGAACCATTTCCCACGCGCATCGTCACCTCGTCCTTAGCTAATCTTCACTTAATCCGTAGCCCCTGTTTCGAGTTGCAAATATTAGCAACAGAACCAGTATCAAATACCCAGGTGCTACTGCGAGCATTAGTAAGGTACACATCAATAACATGTATATCACATATACCTTTGTTCACCTTGCCATCCTTCTTATCCGCCAAATACTTTGGGCAGTTCCGCTTCCAGTGACCAGTTTGCTTGCAGTAGAAGCACTCAGTTTCAGGCTTAGGTCCAGACTTGGGTTTCTTCTCCTGAGCAGCAACTTGTTTGCTGTTCTTCTTGAAGTTCCCTTT
This sequence comes from Aegilops tauschii subsp. strangulata, assembly GCF_002575655.3. NCBI lineage: Eukaryota > Viridiplantae > Streptophyta > Magnoliopsida > Poales > Poaceae > Aegilops > Aegilops tauschii. The sequence goes on along the minus strand of NC_053038.3, from coordinate 487,290,522 downwards.
CTTCTTCCCTTTACCGTTTTTCTTGAAACTGGTGGTCTTATTGACCATCAACACTTGATGCTCCTTTTTGATTTCTACCTCCGCAGCCTTTAGCATTGCGAAGAGCTCGAGAATTGTCTTACTCATCCCTTGCATATTATAGTTCATCACGAAGCTCTTGTAGCTTGGTGGCAGTGATTGAAGAATTCTGTCAATAACGCTATCATCCGGAAGATTAACTCCCAGTTGAATCAAGTGATTGTTATAGCCAGACATTTTGAGTATATGCTCACTGACAGAACTATTCTCTTCCATCTTGCAGCTGAAGAACTTATTGGAGACTTCATATCTCTCAATCCGGGCATTTGCTTGAAATATTAACTTCAACTCCTGGAACATCTCATATGCTCCATGACGTTCAAAACGTCGTTGAAGACCCGGTTCTAAGTCGTAAAGCATGGCACACTGAACTATCGAGTAGTCATCAGCTTTGCTCTGCCAGACGTTCATAACATCTGGTGTTGCTCCTGCAGCAGGCCTGGCACCCAGCGGTGCTTCCAGGACGTAATTCTTCTGTGCAGCAATGAGGATAATTCTCAAGTTACGGACCCAGTCCGTGTAATTGCTACCATCATCTTTCAACTTTGCTTTCTCAAGAAACGCATTAAATTCAACGGAACAACAGCACGGGCCATCTATCTACAATTAACATAGACAAGCAAAATACTATCAGGTACTAAGTTCATGATAAATTCAAGTTCAATTAATCATATTACTTAAGAACTCCCACTTAGATAGACATCCCTCTAATCCTCTAAGTGATCACGTGATCCATATCAACTAAACCATGTCCGATCATCACGTGAGATGGAGTAGTTTCAACGGTGAACATCACTATGTTGATCATATCTACTATATGATTCACGCTCGACCTTTCGGTCTCCGTGTTCCGAGGCCATATCTGTTATATGCTAGGCTCGTCAAGTTTAACCTGAGTATTCCGCGTGTGCAACTGTTTTGCACCCGTTGTATTTGAACGTAGAGCCTATCACACCCGATCATCACGTGGTGTCTCAGCACGAAGAACTTTCGCAACGGTGCATACTCAGGGAGAACACTTATACTTTGATAATTTAGTGAAGGATCATCTCATAATGCTACCGTCAAACAAAGCAAGATAAGATGCATAAAGGATTAACATCACATGCAATCAATATAAGTGATATGATATGGCCATCATCATCTTGTGCTTGTGATCTCCATATCCGAAGCACCGTGCTTGTGATCTCCATCTCCGAAGCACCATCATGATCACCATCGTCACCGGCACGACACCTTGATCTCCATCGTAGTATTGTTGTTGTCTCGCCAACTAATTGCTTTTACGACTATCGCTACCGCTTAGTGATAAAGTAAAACTATTACATGGTGATTGCATCTCATACAATAAAGCGACAACCATATGGCTCCTGCCAGTTGCCGATAACTCGGTTACAAAACATGATCATCTCATACAACAAATTATATCACATCATGTCTTGACCATATCACATCACAACATGCCCTGCAAAAACAAGTTAGACGTCCTCTACTTTGTTGTTGCAAGTTTTACGTGGCTGCTACGGGTTTAGCAAGAACCGTTCTTACCTACGCATCAAAACCACAACGATAGTTTGTCAAGTTGGTGTTGTTTTGACCTTCGCAAGGACCGGGCGTAGCCACACTCGGTTCAACTAAAGTGAGAGAGACAGACACCCGCCAGTCACCTTTAAGCAACGAGTGCTCGCAACGGTGAAACCAGTCTCGCGTAAGCGTACGCGTAATGTCGGTCCGGGCCGCTTCATCTCACAATACCGCTGAACCAAAGTATGACATGCTGGTAAGCAGTATGACTTATATCGCCCACAACTCACTTGTGTTCTACTCGTGCATAGCATCAACGCATAAAACCAGGCTCGGATGCCACTGTTGGGGAACGTAGTAATTTAAAAAATTTCCTACGCACACGCAAGATCATGGTGATGCATAACAACGAGAGGGGAGAGTGTTGTCCACGTACCCTCGTAGACCGACAGCGGAAGCGTTATCACAACGCGGTTGATGTAGTCGTACGTCTTCACGATCCGATCGATCAAGTACCGAACGCACGACACCTCCGAGTTCTACACACGTTCAGCTCGATGACGTCCCTCGAACTCCGATCCAGCCGAGTGTTGAGGGAGAGTTTTGTCAGCACGACGGCGTGGTGACGATAATGATGTTCCACCGACGCAGGGCTTCGCCTAAGCTCCGCAACGGTATTATCGAGGTGTAATATGGTGGAGGGGGCACCGCACACGGCTAAGAGATCTCAAGGATCAATTGTTGTGTCTCTGGGGTGCCCCCCTGCCCCCGTATATAAAGGAGCAAGGGGGAGGCAGCCGGCCAAGGGGAGAGGCGCGCCATAGGGGGGAGTCCTACTCCCACCGGGAGTAGGACTCCTCCTTTCCTTGTGGGAGTAGGAGAAGGGAAGGGGGAAGGAGAAAGAAGGAAGGGTGCGCCCCCCTTCCCTAGTCCAATTCGGACCAAACCATGGGGAGGGGTGCGGCCACCTTTTGAGGCCTTTCTCTCCTTTCCCGTATGGCCCATTAAGGCCCAATACGAATTCCCGTAACTCTCCGGTACTCTGAAAAATACCCGAATCACTCAGAACCTTTCCGAAGTCCAAATATAGTCGTCCAATATATCGATTTTTACGTCTCAACCATTTCGAGACTCCTCGTCATATCCCCGATCTCATCCGGGACTCCGAACTCCTTCGGTACATCAAAACTCAATAAAACTGTCATCGTAACGTTAAGCGTGCGGACCCTTCGGGTTCGAGAACTATGTAGACATGACCGAGACACTTCTCCGATCAATAACCAATAGCGGGACCTGGATGCCCATATTGGCTCCTACATGTTCTACGAAGATCTTTATCGGTCAGACCGCATAACAACATACGTTGTTCCCTTTGTCATCGGTATGTTACTTGCCCGAGATTCGATCGTCGGTATCTCGATACCTAGTTCAATCTCGTTACTGGCAAGTCTCTTTACTCGTTCCGTAACACATCATCCCACAACTAACTCATTAGTCACAATGCTTGCAAGGCTTATAGTGATGTGCATTACCGAGTGGGCCCAGAGATACCTCTCCGACAATCGGAGTGACAAATCCTAATCTCGAAATACGCCAACCCAACAAGTACCTTTGGAGACACCTGTAGAGCACCTTTATAATCACCCATTTAAGTTGTGACGTTTGGTAGCACACAAAGTGTTTCTCCGGTAAACGGGAGTTGCATAATCTCATAGTCATAGGAACATGTATAAGTCATGAAGAAAGCAATAGCAACATACTAAACGATCGAGTGCTAAGCTAACGGAATGGGTCAAGTCAATCACGTCATTCTCCTAATGAGGTGATCTCGTTAATCAAATGACAACTTATGTCTATGGCTAGGAAACATAACCATCTTTAATTAACGAGCTAGTCAAGTAGAGGCATACTAGTGACACTCTGTTTGTCTATATATTCACACATGTATTATGTTTCCGGTTAATACAATTCTAGCATGAATAATAAACATTTATCATGATACAAGGAAATAAATAATACTTTATTATTGCCTCTAGGACATATTTCCTTCACCTACAAGATTGACACTGCTGCTATGCATTATTGCTTTTGCTAATTTTGAATGTACTATACTCATGATCAAAGCATGAATTGAATATTCAAATAGACTGCACCCCCCGTCCACAAATCACACACTCGAGTGTAAACATGACCATTATCTGAAACGGAGAAATAGGAAAGAGATTCATAAACCGCATGAAACATGGAATAAGTTGTTTTTTTAATTCTCGGCAGAAAAGCACCACCAGTGTTACGCCCCCGATTTGACCGTACACTAATCATGCACGCAAATGTGTACGACCAAGATCAGGGACTCACGGGAAGATATCACAACACAACTCTACAACATAAATAAGTCATACAAGCATCATAATACAAGCCAGGGGCCTCGAGGGCTCGAATACAAGTGCTCGATCATAGACGAGTCAGCGGAAGCAACAATATCTGAGTACAGACATAAGTTAAACAAGTTTTGCCTTAAGAAGGCTAGCACAAAAGTAGCAACGATCGAAAAGGCAAGGCCTCCTGCCTGGGACCTCCTAACTACTCCTGGTCGTCGTCAGCGGCCTGCACGTAGTAGTAGGCACCTCCAGTGCCGTGGGAGTCGTCGTCGACGGTGGCGTCTGGCTCCTGAACTCCAGCATCTGGTTGCGACAATCCGGTATAGAAAGGGGAAAAGAGGGAGAAAAGCAACCGTGAGTACTCATCCAAAGTACTCGCAAGCAAGGAGCTACACTACATATGCATGAGTATATGTGTAAAGGGGAATATCAGTGGACTGAACTGCAGATTGCCAGATTAAGAGGGGGATAGCTAGTCCTGTCGAAGACTACGCTTCTGGACATCTCCATCTTGCAGCATGTAGAAGAGAATAGATTGAATTCCTCCAAGTAGCATCGTATAGCATAATCCTACCCGGCGATCCCCTCCTCGTCGCCCTGTTAGAGAGCGATCACCGGGTTGTATCTGGCACTTGGAAGGGTGTATTTTACTCAGTATCCAGTTCTAGTTGTCATAAGCTCAAGGTACAACTCCGGGTCGTCCTTTTACCGAGGGACACGGCTATTCGAATAGATAAACTTCCCTGCAGGGGTGCACCACATAACCCAACACGCTCGATCCCAATTGGCCGGACACACTTTCCTAGGTCATGCCCGGCCTCGTAAGATCAACACGTCGCAGCCCCACCTAAGCACAACAGAGAGGTCAGCACGCCGGTCTAACCCTATGCGCGCAGGGGTCTGGGCCCATCGCCCTATGCACACCTGCACGTTGCGTACGCGGCCGGAAGCAGACCTAGCCTAGTGGCGTTCCAGTCCAATCCGGCGCGCGCCACTCAGTCGCTGACGTCAAGAAGGCTTCGGCTGATACTACGACGCCGGGATACCCATAACTACTCCCGCGTAGATGGTTAGTGCGTATAGACCAAATGGCCAGACTCAGATCAAATACCAAGATCTCGTTAAGCGTGTTAAGTATCCGCGAACGCCGACCAGGGCCAGGCCCACCTCTCACCTAGGCGGTCTCAACCTGCCCTGTCGCTCCGCCACAAAGATCCACTTGCGGGTACTCCTACGAGCCGACCCGACTTTAGTCATCACATGTGTCATGTATGTAGTATATAAATATATACCCGTGATCACCGCCCAGGTGATCACGGCCCGATAGTATAGCACAGCAGACGGACAAGAATGTAGGGCCACTGATGGAAATCTAGCATCCTATACTAAGCATGTAGGATTGCAGGTAAAGGTATCAACAGTAGTAGCAAGGATAGGCTATGCATCAGGATAGAATATCGAAAAGCAGTAACATGCTAAACTACTCTAATGCAAGCAGTATAGAGAATAGAGTAGGCGATATCTGGTGATCAAGGGGGGGGGGCTTGCCTGGTTGCTCTGGCAAGTAGGAGGGGTCGTCGACTCCGTAGTCGAACTGGGCAGCAGCAGTGTCGGTCTCGTAGTCTACCGGAGAGAAGAGGGGGAAGAAACAGTAAATACAAAGCAAACATAAGCATGACGATGCGTGACATGTCAATGAGCGATGCTAGGGGTGTCCTAACGCGACAGTAGGTGGTACCGGTGAAGGGGGGGAACACCCGGGAGGTATTCCCGATGTTTCACGTTTTCGGACAGACGGACCGGAGGGGGAAAGTTGCTAGTTCGATAGGTTAGGGAGGTGTGGTGGACGAACGGACTGCGTATTCGGATTCGTCTCGTCGTTCTGAGCAACTTTCATATAGAAAACATTTTCAACCGAGTTACAGTTTAAAAGATATGAATTTTCAAAGTTTATTTGAATTTCTGGAATTATTTATATTCAGAAAAATGAATTATGACGTCAGCATGAGGTAATGCTGACGTCAGCAGGTCAACTGGTCGGCTGACCAGTCAAACCAGACAGGTGGGTCCAGTGGGACCCACATGTCAGCCTCTGTTAGTCTAACATTTAGTTAAACTAAACTAACAGTATAATTAGAGGGATGGGCCCCACATGTCAGTGACTAATTAGTTAATCTAATTACTTTTAATTATAAAATCATTTTAATTATTTATTTTAAGGGGCGGGGCCCGCACGTCAGTGGCTGGGGCCGCCCAGTCAGCCCAGTTGACCAGGTCAACTGGTCAACAGGTGACCAGGGGGCCCACTGGCAGTGACCCAGGGGGTGGCCCCCAGGTGTGCCAGGTCGGACGCCGGCGGGAGGGCACTCCGGCGAGCCCGTACACGGCGACGAGCCTCGGCCGTGGCCGGATTTCGGCCACAGGGGTCCGTTTCACGCGCGCTTGGTCGCGTTCGAACGGCCAAGACGATCCGCGCCGGATGGTGGTAGTGGTTCGTCCGGAGATGGCCGGAAACGGCACCGGCGGTGAGCTTAGCGGCGGCCGGAGTTCGGGGTTGTACGGGCACGGCGATGGGAGGCACGGGAAGGCCAGGCGTGGGGCTCTACGGGGTCCTGGGAGTGCCAGGGGCACGCGGGGACCATCGGTGCGGGCGGAGGAGCTCGGGGTGCGCGAGGACGAGGGGGGGGGCAGGCGGGGCGTGGCCGACGCGGGCGCGCGGTCGGGGCGCGCGCGGGCGAAGGCCGTGCGGGCGCGCGTGCGTGGGCTGGCGCGGCGGGGCGCGTCTGGGCGCGCCGGAGCGCGAGCGGGGCGGCGGTGACCGAGAGGAGAGGGGCGGGCGACGGAGGCCGGTGGCCTCACCGAGGGATGCAGGGTCACGGCAGTGGGGTCGAGGGGGAGACGGGGGCGACGGCGATGCGGTGTCGAGGCGCAGGCCGGCGAGGAGGAGGAGGCAGGCCGGCGAGGCAGCGCTCCGGCGAGGCGAGGGCGCGGGGTCGAGCGCGACGGCGTCGGTCTCCTCCTCGATCCAGACCGGGGGGGTGAGATATTTCGGGGGGGGGGGGAAGCGAGGCTGTCGGTGGGGGGGGGCAGGGGATAAGGTGAGGGGGGTTGGGCCGGCCGGCTGGGCCTGGGGTGGCCCAGTTGGGCCAGGTCCAGTGGGGGGGGCTTTTGTTCCTTTTTTTTTTCTTTGTTCTGTTTTCTGTTTTCTCTTTTTTGTTTATTTCCTTTTCTGTTTTATTTCATTTAAAAGTATTTAGACATTTTATAAAAATGTGTTTCCTCCACCATAATTATCAGTGTATTATTTAGAACCCACTGAACATTTCTGTTTGAATTTTTGAAAACTTTTATTTTCCACTTTGATTATATTTGAAGTTTGAACTAGGAGTTTGACAAGGGTGTGGTTCAAATGTGATCAAGCCCTGTTTAGCAACATGATTAGCTTAATCACAGGGGGTTACTGTAGCATGATTCCCAGGGTGTTACAAATCTCCTCCACTACAAGAAATCTCGTCCCGAGATTTAGGAGGTAGAAGGAAACAGTGCGGGGTATTCTTCGCGCAGACGATCCTCTCGTTCCCAAGTGGCCTCATCTTCAGAATGGTGCGACCACTGGACTTTGAGAAACTTGATCGCCTTCTGACGTGTGCGGCGTTCAGCTTGGTCGAGAATGCGGACCGGATGCTCCTTATAGGAGAGGTCTTGCTGCAATTCGAGCACTTCATGATCCACAGCTCGGATTGGATCCTTGAAGCATCGGCGGAGCTGTGACACATGGAACACATCGTGAACCTGAGAAAGGTTCGGCGGTAGTTCCAGTTGGTATGCCACTTTTCCACGCCTTTCGAGAATAGTGAATGGGCCAATATAGCGAGGAGCTAGTTTGCCCTTGATCCCGAATCGGTGAGCACCCTTCATAGGTGTGACTCGAAGATAAGCCTTTTCGCCAGGTTGATAGACCATGTCTTTATGATGACGGTCATACTGACTCTTCTGACGTGACTGAGCAGTCTTGAGATTCTCGCGAATAATGCGGACTTGTTCTTCGGCATCTTGGATAATATCCGGACCGAAGAGTGGACGTTCCCCAGTTTCTGACCAGTTCAGAGGGGTTCGGCACTTTCGTCCATATAACACCTCGAAGGGGGCCATCTTCAGACTAGCTTGATAGCTATTATTATAGGAGAACTCAGCATACGGGAGAGATTCCTCCCATTTCTTGCCGAAGGAAATAACGCAAGCTCGAAGCATGTCTTCGAGGATTTGATTGACGCGTTCAACTTGTCCTTGCGATTGAGGATGAAACGCGGTACTAAATGACAGATGAGTTCCCATTGCTTCTTGGAAACTTGCCCAGAATCTTGAAGTGAATATGCTACCACGGTCTGAACTGATAACCAATGGAATACCATGGAGTGAAACAATCCTGGACATATAGAGCGTTGCCAACTGGCTAGCAGTGATCGTTTCTTTGACTGCCAGGAAATGTGCAACTTTGGAAAGCCGGTCAATGACGACAAGAATAGCATCATTACCTTTCTGCGATTTGGGAAATCCAGTGACGAAGTCCATCTCAACATGGTCCCATTTCCATTCAGGAATAGAGATAGGTTGCAGAGTTCCAGCAGGCCTTTGATGTTCTGCTTTGATGCGACGGCAAACGTCACACTCAGCAACATAACGAGCAATGTCTTGCTTCATATTAGTCCACCAGAATCTCTGACGGATATCTTGGTACATCTTTGTACTACCCGGATGGATACACAGAGGCGTATCATGAGCTTCTTTCATAACTTCCTGTGTCATATCCAGGTTTTTCTCTGCACATGGCACCACTAGGCGGCCCTTGAAGTATAGGGTGCCATCTTCAGAAATGGTGAAGAATGAGGGCTTTCCTTCTGCGAGGTAGCGCTTAATCTTGTGGGCTTCAGAGTCATACCCCTGTATTCTCTTGATGGAGTCCAGGAGATCTGGTTCGACGATCAGGGTATTGAGGGAACCCTGGGGAACAACACGGAGGTTCATCTTGCGGAACTCCTTAGGAGGGGGAGCGAGTGCACCCGGAGGAACAATATGGAGGTTCAGCTTCCTGAATTCTTCAACAAGTGAGGGCTGAACTTTATGAACTTGGAGGTGGTTGCAGTAAGACTTGCGGCTCAAGGCATCAGCCATTACATTAGCCTTGCCTGGAGTATAGGAAATACCCAAGTCAAAGTCTGCAACGAGCTCCATCCATCTCTGTTGACGGAGGTTCAGATCTGGCTGAGTAAACAGATACTTCAGACTTTGGTGGTCAGTGAAGATCTCGCAACGATTACCGAGAAGGTAATGTCGCCACTGCTTCAGCGCATGAATGACAGCAGCAAGTTCGAGGTCGTGAACTGGGTAGTTCTCTTCGTGAGGGCGCAATTGTCGAGAGGCATAAGCAATCACTTTGCGGTCTTGCATTAGGACACAGCCTAATCCTTGACGGGAAGCGTCGCAGTAAATGACAAAGTCCTTCTTAGTATCAGGTGGAGCTAGAACTGGAGCAGAAGTCAACTTGTCTTTGAGTGCTTGGAAACTTTCCTGACATTTGTCTGTCCATTGGAACTTGACGCCCTTATGCAGCAGGTTAGTCAGAGGCCTGGCGATCTTAGAGAAGTTCTCGACGAATCGACGGCAATAGCTGGCGAGACCGAGAAAACTTCTGACTTGCTTAACGTTCTTGGGAGGAGTCCAATCAAGAATAGCCTGAACTCGCTCGGGGTTGACGGCAATACCATCCTTAGAGATGACATGCCCCAGATAGGTTACTTCGGGTAGCCAGAATTCACATTTAGAGAACTTGGCATATAGTTGATGTTCTCGTAGTTTTTCCAGCACAAGTCGAAGATGCTCAGCATGTTCCTCTTCGTTCTTGGAAAATATCAGGATATCATCCAGATAAACCACGACGAACTTGTCGAGGTAATCCATGAATATGTAGTTCATCAGACGAGAGAAGGTGGCTGGAGCATTGGTTAAACCGAAAGACATGACGGTGTACTCGTATGAACCATAGCGAGTCACGAAGGCGGTCTTTGGGATATCCTCTTCGCGAACACGGATCTGGTGGTAGCCCAACCTCAAGTCGAGCTTAGAGAACACTGACGAACCCGCCAGTTGATCATACAGATCATTGATCCGAGGAAGAGGGTATTTATTCTGAATGGTAGCTTGGTTTATAGGACGGTAGTCTTGAACTAACCGGTTTGTCCCATCCTTCTTCTTGACATAGAGAGAAGGTGCTCCCCAAGGAGAGCAACTTGGGCGAATGAATCCTTTGCGAAGAGACTTGTCGATTTCCTCCTTAAGCTCAAGGAGTTCATGCGGCGGCATTTTGTAGGGTCGCTTGGCTATAGGAGTGGTGCCTGGTTTCAAGTCGATGATGAATTCGACAGCTCTAGCAGGGGGAATCCCTGGAAGCTCTTCAGGGAAGACGTCGAGGAATTCACGCACGACGGGAATATTTTCAATGCCCTCGAGTGGTGCAGCGTTCAATGCATTCAATGCATAGAGCCTTGCCTCGGCATTTTGCACCAGATTAGCTTGGTAAGCAACTATTTCATCTGAAGGGTGTAGCAGATGGACGGTTTTAGTGGCGCAAACTATAGAAGCAGTATGCGCTTTCAACCAATCCATACCCAAAATGAGGTCGATGTTAGACGACTTCAGGATAATGGGAGAGGCATAGAATTCCAGCCCTTCGATTTCCACGGGGACATCGATGCCAACCAAGGAGGTTTGACACTGTCCCACGGGGGTTTTGACCAATACAGAGGTGTTCATCTCCTCACATTTAACGTCGTGCTTGTATGCAAAATCTTCTGACATGAATGAATGCGATGCACCTGTATCAAATAAAACGGATGCTGGTACTGAATTTACGAGGAGTGTACCCATCACAGTAGCAGGCTGGTCTTGAGCTTCGTTGAGATCAACGTGGTTGGCATGAGCACGACCATAAGACTTAGCATTGTTGTTGCGGGGCTGATTGTTACCACGGCCAGTTGCTGGAAGGGCCAGTTGATTCTGGTTCTGGTTGCATTCTTTAGCACGGTGCCCTGGCTGACCACACCTGAAGCACAAGCCATTATTCGGAGTGGGAACAGGAGCTTGGGATGGTGGAGCCGGAAGTCTTGACTGCCTAGTTGGTGGTGGAGGCAGACGAGGTGCAGCATAGGTCTGCCTTGGGGCAGATGCATTTGGACGGTACATGCTGTTCGGGATCCATATCTTACGCTTCTGTGAGGGCGGGCCCGAAGATGAGCCCGTGTCACGGTTGCGTCTGTGAGAGCTCTGGTATTCCTGCAGACCAGTTTCGACATTGATGGCCTTGTTCACCAAGGTGGCGAAATCAGCAAAGTCATGCACTAGAAGTGCGAGCTTGATGTCAGCTTGAAGGCCATCACGGAACTTCTCCTGTCTGCGTGCATCAGTTGCAATGTCTTCTTCAGCATAGCGGGACAAGTCCAGAAACTCCCGCTGATAAGCTTCGACAGTTTTGTTGCCTTGGGTGAGGTTGCGGAACTCACGCTTCTTCCGGTCCATGACTCCTTGAGGAATGAAGCGGGCACGGAAAGCAGCTTGGAAGTCTGGCCATGTGATGATTGTTCCAGCTGGCAGAGTACGCCTGTGGCTGTCCCACCATTGAGCTGCGGGTCCCTTCAAGAAGAAGGAAGCAAAGGTGACATAGCTGGCAGGGGCTACATCAGCAGACTCCATCTCATAGGTGATGTCACGGAGCCAGTCATCAGCATCCAGAGGCTGAGTTGAGCTGCGGTAGATGGTTGGGTTGAGGCGTATGAAATCTTGAAGAGTCACTTGGGCTGGCTGCTGGTTCATATTGGGGCGAGGAAACTGAGCCATCATATTTTCCATGAATTGGCGGTTCAGTTCGAACTGTTGGATCATACCAGCCATGTACTCAGGTGGTGGTGGGGCATCGCCACCACGGCCACGACCACCTGGTCTAACCATCCTGCTAATATATAACAGGGGTAGTTCAGCATTTAGAAAATTTGCAATGACAAGAATCATTCATGATGAAACATGCATAATGAAAGGAGCACGATAGCTACTACTCAGTAGTCGGCATAGCTTACAAAAGGGGTCATGCATAGAGTTCAGTACACAGGGTTCAGTACATAGACTAAAACATCATAGGCGGCACACAGGCTCGCGGCGAATGCCGTTAACACTACAAACAAGCCTACATCAGTCCCAAGAGGTACTGTGGAGGTAATCGTAGCCCGACAGCTGGTAGTGAGGCAACAGATAGCCCTCCACGTCAGCAGACTGGGGGCCGCGGATACTCAGGTGTAGAGCCCGACGCTCAGGTGGCAGAAGAGGACCAAGTGCGGGAGAGTAACCTCCCACCTCTGGCCAACCGACACCGTGGGGCATCACGGTCCTGGCTGGGTAGATCGCAGAACGCGGTACCTGTCCAGACCGGACAAAGGGGTGTAGCAGCGTCAGAGCACGGTAAAGGTGCTGACGGGTGGTGTACATCTCGTGGCGAAGAGCTCGGTTAGCTCGATCCAGCCCATCAGCATGCAGAACCAGGTGCTGATGGTAGAAGGGCTCTCGGGTGACAGTGGAGTAGGCAGCAGTATAGTATCCCTCTGCACCAACATCAGAGGCGGTAGCAATGTGCCTGAAAGGGGAGGTGTCCAACTCCCGATACTCTCCACGAAGACGTGTCAGAGCAGCATAGGCTGCATCGTGGACAACCATATCGATGGTCACACCAACACCATGTGCGGTGTGCAGCACAGTAGTGGAGTCGTACTCCCGAGAGTAGAGGTGGACGATGGCACGGTACTGCTCCTGGTTAAAGTCCTGGTACTCCTCGTAGACGGTGTACTCAGGGTGCCAGCGATAACCCAGATAGGTCATCATCTCAGCTAGCACCGCAGGTGATCCCGAGGCACCAATGGCCATCGTGTGGCGAACAACCTGCCTCGTGGTTTCCATCTGAAAGCAAAGACGTTTCAAAGGAGTCAAATGACAGTGTGTGAATTGTTCAAAATACTATTCTAAGAAACAACTATGGCTTATCCATCTTAGGGGTGAACGCGGTCACGGGATCCTAGTGTTAGAGTTAGCAAATTCGTTTAACCCGAGTAGAAGAGAGTTCAGAGTCCCAGAGTAAAGGTCGAGGAGTAAAAGATCCTAGTACCACCCAATGGCGACGTGGGCCCGTAAGCCGCACATCCATGTTAGTAAAAGTTTTGCAATGTCTAGACTCGACTTCGGCCAAGGAGTGTGGAAGGGGGGTTCCTACAGGCAGTCGGCTCTGATACCAACTTGTTACGCCCCCGATTTGACCGTACACTAATCATGCACGCAAATGTGTACGACCAAGATCAGGGACTCACGGGAAGATATCACAACACAACTCTACAACATAAATAAGTCATACAAGCATCATAATACAAGCCAGGGGCCTCGAGGGCTCGAATACAAGTGCTCGATCATAGACGAGTCAGCGGAAGCAACAATATCTGAGTACAGACATAAGTTAAACAAGTTTTGCCTTAAGAAGGCTAGCACAAAAGTAGCAACGATCGAAAAGGCAAGGCCTCCTGCCTGGGACCTCCTAACTACTCCTGGTCGTCGTCAGCGGCCTGCACGTAGTAGTAGGCACCTCCAGTGCCGTGGGAGTCGTCGTCGACGGTGGCGTCTGGCTCCTGAACTCCAGCATCTGGTTGCGACAATCCGGTATAGAAAGGGGAAAAGAGGGAGAAAAGCAACCGTGAGTACTCATCCAAAGTACTCGCAAGCAAGGAGCTACACTACATATGCATGAGTATATGTGTAAAGGGGAATATCAGTGGACTGAACTGCAGATTGCCAGATTAAGAGGGGGATAGCTAGTCCTGTCGAAGACTACGCTTCTGGACATCTCCATCTTGCAGCATGTAGAAGAGAATAGATTGAATTCCTCCAAGTAGCATCGTATAGCATAATCCTACCCGGCGATCCCCTCCTCGTCGCCCTGTTAGAGAGCGATCACCGGGTTGTATCTGGCACTTGGAAGGGTGTATTTTACTCAGTATCCAGTTCTAGTTGTCATAAGCTCAAGGTACAACTCCGGGTCGTCCTTTTACCGAGGGACACGGCTATTCGAATAGATAAACTTCCCTGCAGGGGTGCACCACATAACCCAACACGCTCGATCCCAATTGGCCGGACACACTTTCCTAGGTCATGCCCGGCCTCGTAAGATCAACACGTCGCAGCCCCACCTAAGCACAACAGAGAGGTCAGCACGCCGGTCTAACCCTATGCGCGCAGGGGTCTGGGCCCATCGCCCTATGCACACCTGCACGTTGCGTACGCGGCCGGAAGCAGACCTAGCCTAGTGGCGTTCCAGTCCAATCCGGCGCGCGCCACTCAGTCGCTGACGTCAAGAAGGCTTCGGCTGATACTACGACGCCGGGATACCCATAACTACTCCCGCGTAGATGGTTAGTGCGTATAGACCAAATGGCCAGACTCAGATCAAATACCAAGATCTCGTTAAGCGTGTTAAGTATCCGCGAACGCCGACCAGGGCCAGGCCCACCTCTCACCTAGGCGGTCTCAACCTGCCCTGTCGCTCCGCCACAAAGATCCACTTGCGGGTACTCCTACGAGCCGACCCGACTTTAGTCATCACATGTGTCATGTATGTAGTATATAAATATATACCCGTGATCACCGCCCAGGTGATCACGGCCCGATAGTATAGCACAGCAGACGGACAAGAATGTAGGGCCACTGATGGAAATCTAGCATCCTATACTAAGCATGTAGGATTGCAGGTAAAGGTATCAACAGTAGTAGCAAGGATAGGCTATGCATCAGGATAGAATATCGAAAAGCAGTAACATGCTAAACTACTCTAATGCAAGCAGTATAGAGAATAGAGTAGGCGATATCTGGTGATCAAGGGGGGGGGGGCTTGCCTGGTTGCTCTGGCAAGTAGGAGGGGTCGTCGACTCCGTAGTCGAACTGGGCAGCAGCAGTGTCGGTCTCGTAGTCTACCGGAGAGAAGAGGGGGAAGAAACAGTAAATACAAAGCAAACATAAGCATGACGATGCGTGACATGTCAATGAGCGATGCTAGGGGTGTCCTAACGCGACAGTAGGTGGTACCGGTGAAGGGGGGGGAACACCCGGGAGGTATTCCCGATGTTTCACGTTTTCGGACAGACGGACCGGAGGGGGAAAGTTGCTAGTTCGATAGGTTAGGGAGGTGTGGTGGACGAACGGACTGCGTATTCGGATTCGTCTCGTCGTTCTGAGCAACTTTCATATAGAAAACATTTTCAACCGAGTTACGGTTTAAAAGATATGAATTTTCAAAGTTTATTTGAATTTCTGGAATTATTTATATTCAGAAAAATGAATTATGACGTCAGCATGAGGTAATGCTGACGTCAGCAGGTCAACTGGTCGGCTGACCAGTCAAACCAGACAGGTGGGTCCAGTGGGACCCACATGTCAGCCTCTGTTAGTCTAACATTTAGTTAAACTAAACTAACAGTATAATTAGAGGGATGGGCCCCACATGTCAGTGACTAATTAGTTAATCTAATTACTTTTAATTATAAAATCATTTTAATTATTTATTTTAAGGGGCGGGGCCCGCACGTCAGTGGCTGGGGCCGCCCAGTCAGCCCAGTTGACCAGGTCAACTGGTCAACAGGTGACCAGGGGGCCCACTGGCAGTGACCCAGGGGGTGGCCCCCAGGTGTGCCAGGTCGGACGCCGGCGGGAGGGCACTCCGGCGAGCCCGTACACGGCGACGAGCCTCGGCCGTGGCCGGATTTCGGCCACAGGGGTCCGTTTCACGCGCGCTTGGTCGCGTTCGAACGGCCAAGACGATCCGCGCCGGATGGTGGTAGTGGTTCGTCCGGAGATGGCCGGAAACGGCACCGGCGGTGAGCTTAGCGGCGGCCGGAGTTCGGGGTTGTACGGGCACGGCGATGGGAGGCACGGGAAGGCCAGGCGTGGGGCTCTACGGGGTCCTGGGAGTGCCAGGGGCACGCGGGGACCATCGGTGCGGGCGGAGGAGCTCGGGGTGCGCGAGGACGAGGGGGGGGGGCAGGCGGGGCGTGGCCGACGCGGGCGCGCGGTCGGGGCGCGCGCGGGCGAAGGCCGTGCGGGCGCGCGTGCGTGGGCTGGCGCGGCGGGGCGCGTCTGGGCGCGCCGGAGCGCGAGCGGGGCGGCGGTGACCGAGAGGAGAGGGGCGGGCGACGGAGGCCGGTGGCCTCACCGAGGGATGCAGGGTCACGGCAGTGGGGTCGAGGGGGAGACGGGGGCGACGGCGATGCGGTGTCGAGGCGCAGGCCGGCGAGGAGGAGGAGGCAGGCCGGCGAGGCAGCGCTCCGGCGAGGCGAGGGCGCGGGGTCGAGCGCGACGGCGTCGGTCTCCTCCTCGATCCAGACCGGGGGGGTGAGATATTTCGGGGGGGGGGGGGGGGGAAGCGAGGCTGTCGGTGGGGGGGGGGGCAGGGGATAAGGTGAGGGGGGTTGGGCCGGCCGGCTGGGCCTGGGGTGGCCCAGTTGGGCCAGGTCCAGTGGGGGGGGCTTTTGTTCCTTTTTTTTTTCTTTGTTCTGTTTTCTGTTTTCTCTTTTTTGTTTATTTCCTTTTCTGTTTTATTTCATTTAAAAGTATTTAGACATTTTATAAAAATGTGTTTCCTCCACCATAATTATCAGTGTATTATTTAGAACCCACTGAACATTTCTGTTTGAATTTTTGAAAACTTTTATTTTCCACTTTGATTATATTTGAAGTTTGAACTAGGAGTTTGACAAGGGTGTGGTTCAAATGTGATCAAGCCCTGTTTAGCAACATGATTAGCTTAATCACAGGGGGTTACTGTAGCATGATTCCCAGGGTGTTACAACCAGCGACCCATCAGCAATGAAGGAGCTAGTAAACTTAACAAACGCTAACCACACTATGAATCACAGCTGCCAAGGTATCATGCGTCATGAACTCAGCAACGAGCAGCCGCTCGCCACCCTCGTAGCATCATCCGATGAGGTTGGACAAGCGAACGCTCTGCAGCAGCCCAACTGCCCTAGCCTCCTCCTGTGCATCCAAAAAAAATGACAGCCAAATTCAGTTCAGACTCCGTTGCAGAGGCCAGTCGAACACTGGTGCATACGAGGTGACGATCCACCCCCCGCGAAGCAAAACAAACCAAAGCAAGGGGCACGAACCATGAATTGGCGTGCTTCAGGCCAGGCGGAGCGGTAGAAGAGCTTGATGGCGACGGTGGTGCCAGAGCTGAAGAGGGCCCGTGGTAGATGGCGTTAGGCTCCTTCTCGTAGTGCTCGAAGACGATGTGGTCCGTTGCGAAGCCGTCGGTGGAGGCGCGGAGCTCGTCGAGGTTGTACTCCGCGAACACGGGCACGCCGCTGCCGTCCTCCCAGGTGACGCCATTCTCTGCAGGGGCACGGAGACTGGATGAGCAGCGGATCGAGCCCCGGACCAATCAGCAAAATGAGCCCAATGCAAGGTAAGCAAGGCATAGTCAATCCACAGGATAATTGATTTCCATGGTCACAACAAAAGCAAGAAGGGGATCGGTATTGAACTGGACACTAAAACTGAACATTTTTATGATATTCTAAAAGCTTTCATACACATAAATGATGCATTTCACAAGGACTGAAACATACCAGCACATGGTTTACATGATTAAACTGAAAAAACCTCGAAAGGACCACTTAAATCTAGAGTTAATCCAGCCAATTATCTGAGCGCACCTTCTCTGAACATATTTCTACCACATAAATTTAGAATTATCTAAATAGTATCTACAATATCAAGTTTGAGGCAACCGAACACAAAATAGAGAAGGGGGGAGGAGGAGCGAGCTGTGGTGGGCTAGCTGTACCTACTTGAGCTGGCCCTCCTCCTCTTAGAGAGGACAACGATCTGGTAGTTAAGCGTCTTCCAGGCGCCATCCTTGAAGGAGAGCTCGACGATGTCCTTCCTAGTGCTGGCCACATCGCCAGCCAGGCAACACTGCTTCTCCGCATTTAGGAGTTACTCGATTGCCATGTCGACGCTGTTGCCCTCCTGCCTCACCACAAACGACCATCGTCACACGTGCGGTAATAGCACATCAATCGGAAACCCTAGGCACGGGGACGATAACATGTGAAGCAAAGCAGATCCGCGTGCTACCTTGTGTAAAGGTTCTGTCACACATGGATTTCTTTATACAATTGAAACTCTTGTTTTTTAGGTGCCGTGGAAATTCTCTGAAAAGATCCATTATACAAAAAGTTAGATATTTCAATGTGAGGTTACAAAAATAAAAGGAATACAGTGGGTCCCAGTACGCCTAAGTATCTACATACATCTAAATAAATTCATATACCCGGTGAAGTGTGTAAGGCTGAACCAAAATGTAGAACAAAGGAGCTGCTCGATCGAGTATTTTCCAAACCCAATTCATACCAACAATGTTTAATGGGGTTTTAAAGTTCTAAAATTGGTCACGACCATCTTCAATCAGGAGAAGCACCAAAATTAATTAAAGAAAATTGCACATGTATTAGTACTATGAGTAACTCTACTGATCGCTAGCAACCTCTGAGATTATCCTAACAAAATCTCACCCAAGCAATTCGTTTAACTCGCATGGAGAAGAACCGCCGTTTCAATGATGCTACTGGCTGGGAAACTAATACAGAATTCAGTTTGCATGCATTTACTAATCAACATCTCTACGTATCTACACGAAATGCGCCATGGAGAAAAGCAGCTATAGCTACACATGTATAGATCAACCGAAGGTTCCAAAGAGTAAGCCAGTAGTATTACCAGCTCCCAGGAAACAGCAGGCTCTTCGATTAGTAATATAGTTAATTAATCAGTGTCTGAGATTAGAGCTAATGTATTGTCCGTCTACAGTTTGTACAAGTAGGGAATGCAAGATGAAACATGTGCTTCACCAGATAATCTAATGTGTTAGCATAAAGTTAAATAAAGGATAATTAAGCATTAATTTCTCACCCAGCTGTTAGAAGTGTTGGCACTCCAATTACGATCTAGAGATATACTACCTTCACTAATTATCAGGTGGCAAAGAATTCCAAGTGCATGAGCCCAGCGGTAGTATAATAGACAACAGATGAAGATGATTAATTACAGTTTACAGCCCTAGAAATCACAAACAAAGACCTGGCGAGTGATAAAACATTTAAATTCAGATTGAATAAGCATCTAAATTCAATTAAACATGACATACACATCCCAGTCATTTAGCCAAAACTACATATTCAATTACGATCTAGAGATATACTGACATACATATTCAGATCATGGTAAGTCAAAACTACATGGATCATCAACCAACTTATCAAGGTCCTGAACCTTGGTACGAGTAACAAAAACAACATGCCATGTTTCAGTAAAAATACAGCTGAGCAGAGTATCGATTCTCAGTATAACCCACTGAATTTAGTTTGTCAATTAGGATAGCTTCAATTACTTCAAAGAAGATCCCAGTACCTAAGCTACAAAATTGAAAACAAAGAACCTGTCATACACCCATTTCACTATATACACAAAGAATTGTAGACTTATGCATGCATTAAGTAGGCGAAAGTATGAGCAGCAGAGGTCACTTGTGAGAGATTAAGCAGGAAAGGCGAAGCAAATGAGGCATACAACGAGTCTGTGTATAGCATTTGTTCAAGAATACTATCTTGTTTATTCCATTAGACAGGAATATCATGATGTTTAACAGACCATAGGACAACACATGAATGCTCCCTAGAAGTCAAAGCGCCTGATGGATTTCAATCTGCATCTTAAAGTCAAATTTTGTTTTCCCCCGGCAATTTTTTGTACAGCTTGTTGAATAGGATAGTGCGAAACTATTGAGCAATAAGTTTTTTTAAATTTCTGCACAATTAATAAGGGCCCAACTCTTTATCCTGAGACTGGTATAATCCTATCAGGGAATATCTACAATTCTGCTCAATAACACTCCTCTCCAAACTGCGGCGGATCAAGATGGCGTGCCACGTGGGCACACCGGCACACCCCAAAATTGTGAAGCTCGGTCTGATTTAACAAATCGCTAGGTGAAACAACCCCATACCTCGAAACCCAATCGCCTGGGACGGGGGTGGAGACAGCGGGAACGCGATGTCCCGGCGAGGGAGGACGGGGAAGGCGATGGCGGCGGCGCGCGCGAGAGGCGAGAGGCGGGGGTGGGGGCGGGGTTGAGGCGGCTGGGGAGGAAGAAGAGCGCATTGATGGCTCAGTTAACCTATTAGAATTATGGCCAGATAAAGAAGAAAGAATCACTGATTATTTCCATACATCAGAATTATGGCTAAAAAATGTAATTAGAGTTATGACTCTTGAACAAAGCTAATACCCATGAAACACACACTTTGAAACCACGAGTGCTACTAATTTATCTATGCAAACCTACAACAAAATTATGGCTGAAATGACATGCCATGAAACTGGAGGGGTAGTGCATGTTTCGGAAAAATGATCGAGGTTCCCTAATCCTAGTAATGTGAGCATGAACCCCTGTGTGACAACCTACCTTCAGCGGCAGAGCTATAAACTACCGAATGGACCAAAATGAAGCTACAGATAAAATCAGTCATTTACCTAGCTGGAGAAACCAAACAGGAAGTAAAATCACAGGAGGAGGCTTTTCATATCTACAGATAATCAATATCTGTCAACAGAGCCAACAGAGCGTAGGTAGAGAGAAACCTCACCCGCTGACATCACCAAGAGTAGCTCAAGTGGGCCTTGGAACTGCACACACCACCATGGAAGTTTTGTGCACTGGGGATCAGTCCCAGAGGTGTTGTCACTTCAGCCTTTTACCTCGCTAACACACTCGTACCCCTCATTCAGGAGCCGCTGGAGGAAGAAGGCGAACGTCAATGACCAAAAATTGTTTGCTATAAAATGTAGAAATTTCCAATGAACACTAAATAACAAATATTAGACTAACATGTGTTTTATTGTAAAATGTAAAATAGAGCAGAAACACCTTAAAACTATTTGATCCCGGTCATCACATTCTTCCAAACAAATGCTTAGAATTGAATGTCAAAATATAACAGGCGAAGTCTAATACTTACGTGTGCAACATAAATTGATTCACACTAACTATGACAAGTGAGGATTAGATCCAATTTTTGCTATTTCATAGCTCAATTTGTATATAGCTTCAGCCCACATGATAACACGAAATTAAGCACGTGCAAATGGAATTTTCTTCAGGAAGAATTAAGGAAGCAATAATGGCAACTCCGTGAACAATAATTATAGCAAAATAGGAACAAAGCAAAACAAGAAAAAGAGGCATGCAAGAGCAGCACCTAGCATTCGGGGTGACATGGAAGTGCTCACTCAGTTCCTTTACCTGAAAAACAACCTAGAATGTAAACATATGTGAAGTTTCCTCTAAATGTTAATATATCTAAAATTTCCAAAAATGAGTATTATAGCACACAAGCTCTCCAAAAGTTCCAGCGTGATATTGTAAAGAGGTGTTATTCACAAATCAATTTAAAGGGTGGATCTGGTACCTAGGACTGTTAAATCTTCATTCTGATCAAATGCTCCATTACTTTGAGATATTCAATTGCATTTTGTGCCTGGAACAAATACATTGGAATAATTTATCAGGTCATCTGAACAAACGAAGGATAAAATGTGTGATTGTGGAAACAAAGAGTGAAAAGAAAGGTACCGATAGAGACTCAGTTACTGCAAGGTCGAGATAAAAATTCTGAGATGCTCCCAAGCCGCAAGCTTTTTATTTGCAAACATGGGTTGGAGAGGGGTTCTCAGAAGTTCCAGTATCTGGTAGTCAGCGAACAAATTATATACATGATCTGGATAGAGATGGAAGCATTACCCTGATTGAAACTAAGATGGATAATAAAGAGAAATTAAGATGAGCAATTAATGGCCACCTGACACTTCTTTAATCTGTATTATAGAAACCTTGCAGCAAATTTTTAGAACTGGACCAACAAGCACATGTGGACGGGAGAAAGAAATGTTGAAAGTGTCATCCACTTGTCATACTTGCATACCAGCCGATTTACTCCAAGGCCATGCTAATTGATCTTGAGACATCAATTTCTTTCAAATCACAGAGAACTGCATCAAATAAAGATTGATCTGGTTAGAGGATGCACAAATCTGCATACGACAAAGTGTATTGATGCAAAATAATGTAATGAAAGCTCTAATTGATGCACATGCAGCCAATTGAGCTATTACCGTTCGACTCCATAGAAGTACTAAACTTGATGATAAACAAAGAGTATACATGGATTAGCCAATTGAGCTATTCCCACAGCCATTGCTAAGCGTCTTATCTGCAGAGAAACTTCTGGATACGTTCTCGTCGCACTAACCTGTCAAAGTAGATTTTATCAACGGTGCAAATCATTGAACTATCTAAAGAGCTAGTCAGCAACTTAATTGAACAGATGGTGAGTAAAAACCGTATTGAAGCTAGGTTATGAATAGCCCATAAGGCACCCTCCTACCAATGCGGCTGCAGGCCATTGGAATATTCAGAGTTTATGTGATTACTCCGCTAATCAATATTTCAGCCACTGAACACTGAATCATTGCAGCTTGTAAGTCAACTACTAATGAACAGTCCTCCCCCTATGGATCCTGCCACAGACAGCAGAACCATCCCAGATCAGAAGCCCGCACACCACTAAACGAATCTAATACTCTGAAATTGAACTGGGCACATGATAAACTCATACTGTGTAGAAGAGAGTAAAAGGAGAGGAGCTACCTTCAAGCAAACTTGACCCAAAATCAGAACCCACGCTCGGGGCCTGGGCTCTCCCTCTCCCTCTGGCGCATGGTGGTGGAGAGGTGGACGGGCGTGGTGCGTGTTTCTGCCAGAGAGCTCATCCCGGCGTGCCCATCATCGGCAGCTCGCTGTGTACCTCCTTGTCCACAACGGCCGCTGCTCTCCACGAACAGAGCCCAAGGAGGGGGGAGCGGTAGCGAGACCATGGGGAGCAGGAGGCACACGCCCGGGCTCGAGCTCGTCCATGGCCGCCACCTCGCCCGGATCCGGATCCGGAGCACCCTTCGACCCCTCGGTGCTCAGCAAAAGGAGCTCTGCTCGCCGCCGGGCCTCACGGGACTGGTCGCCGCCCCGCCGTCTTCGGATCTTGACCCGCCACTCCCCCTGCGCACACTCCTCCTATGGCGGCGAGAGAGCGAGCGAATGAGACCTCTGTCGTCTCTGCAGCCAACACACCTCCAGCTGGGCCGTGAGGTACGGCGATGGCGCCACAGGCAACTCGACCACCTCGTCATCTCCGTGGCTCGCACCGCTCCTCCTCTGCCTGGTCCCGACGGGGAGGAAAACAGAGGCGCACAGGAGAGGTCGTGGCTTGCGCTGTAGAAAGGGAGGATGAAGGAGGAAAAAGGCGGGATGGAGATGGCGCTCCTCACGTCGACGGCGGCGCGGAGAGATGTGAGGGAGAGAGAGAGACGTGAAAGGAGAGAGAGGTGACCTAGGTCTCACCCGATTGGGGATGAAGCAATGAATCGAGGGAAACCGCGTGGCAAGGGGTAGGTGAAATTCCAATAATGCCCTCGGCGGGGCACTGAATTTACTGACGGTGGTAGCAGATATTTACCACGGGAGGTAACTATTCATTGCAACAGGGCTTCGGTTATGATCCGGCGGCCCAGATCATTCGGGCGCTCGATCCGACGGCCGAAAACGCATCAAGAAATCGATCGAACGGCCAGAATGATCTAAACTCTGAGAACGCTCGGGAGCTCCCAACTAACACAGTAGTCTGATTGTGTCTGTGTGTGTGTTCTCTTTTGACAAACATGAACCATCCAAAGAAGGGCTCCCCTTAATATCTACTATCTCTATTACTTTTTATAATTATTAACTTATTTTATATCCATCGCGCTGAAGCAAAAGATTTGACCCTCGGGAAAGAGAATAGGTCTGATCCGTCCCTCTGTCGTGTTGGAGATGAGGTGGAGGGGGGAGAGGAAGAGTTCTTGATCCATCACGCCCCCGTCGACCTGGGTTAAGGAAGCCATACAAATCCGCTACAACGGTCAACACGCATAGATCCCTACCTGACATGTCAACTGTCGGTGTTTTGTGACCCGTAATACCGTCGAGGACGATATATTTTTAGGAGAGGCATGCGAGCAATGGATCGAGATGGAAGGCATGAACCAACGAGTTTACCCACGTCGGGGCCCTTCGGCAGGAGGTAAGACCATACTCATACATTTGCTTATGTATTGCTCGACATTTGATTATTTAGCAAATCAACATCTCATAAAAGTATAATTGCTAAAATTTAGCAACCTTTTATGAGTTTGATATAAGAGAAGTTGGTAATCAACCAATTACTAGCCAATAGCCAATATTTAGGGGCCGTTCGAAGGCCCTCCGCTCCCGGAGCGGACGGAGCTGCGGCTAGAAAATTCAGAGCGGCCGAAACGGTGCTCCCCAGCTCCGCGTATTTTGAGGAGCTGGTGGATCCTCGAACGGGCCCTTAGAGCAACTCTAGCGGACCCCACAAAAATTCGACCTGCAAAACGCGTTTGCGGTTTCACGAAAATCGCGTTTGCGGGTCGAAAACATGCGCGGCCGATCAGATACTGTATCTAAACCTGCATAATGTGAAAAAAACACTTTCGCGGGAGAAATTACACAAACATAGTTCATCACATCACATACTACAGAGTTCATACATACTACATGATCAACAAATTAAGCATAGATCATACTACATGCTACGTTAACTAGTAGTAGAGGGGGTCGGATCTGACGGCGGCGAGGTCGCGGCAAAATGGACGACGCCGTGGAGGTCGAGCGACGCTCAATCCTCCTCGCCGGAGCTGCACAGGTCGACGTACTTCGCCGTCTGCTCCGCGCGGATGCGGCGCCACTCGTCAGACTTCTCGTTGGCGGCGAAGTTGTCGGCGACCGCCTGCCGCCACTCGAGGGCTTCGAGTTCCTCAGCGTGGCGCCGGCGCTTCGCCTCCTCGCGCACGCTCCGCTCGGCGATGGCGGCAGCAACAGCGTCGAAGTCCGCGACGTAGTCCTCGGGCCCGACGACCGCGGCGGCCGAGCGGAGCGGGCTCCTCGGGCTCCTCCTTCACCGGGACGAAGGCGAACGGCGCCGGCTCCTCCTCGTCGTCCGACCACTCCCTCTTCACGGGGAGAAAGCCCGCGCCGGAGGACGGGGAGGATCCGGCGTAGGAAGACCTGGCGGAGGAGAAGGACGCGCGCCGGCGGTCGTACTCCTCCGTCTCGCGGCGGTTGAAGCTAGCCGGCGCGACATCCCGTGGTTCGTCCACTTCCGGGCGCCGCGCTTCCTCGCGCCGTCCGACCGGACGCGCCGCTCGCGCTCCGGGTCCCTCTCACGGCCGGATCTGCTGCCGGAGCCGCGTCCGGAGCTCCACATTCGGCCCCACATGGCGGCTGGAGGCAGGGCGGGTGGTTGCCGGCGGCGAGAAATATGGAGAGGGAAAGGGGAATCGGGTGGCTCGCGGCGGCGGGGGATAGGGTTTGGACCCGCAAAAGGGTCGCGGAATCGCAGTTATAGTGCTCGGGGCGTGCGGTTTGCGGGCTGCGGCAAAAATTTTTGCGGGCCGGGCAAGTATGCGTGCTCTGTTCTGGCTAGAAAATTGGGCCGAGGCCGCATATTCGCCGGAATTTTTGCGAGACGGGCGTTTTACTAGATCTGCTAGAGTTGCTCTTAGCATACATGTGGCATCAAACCAAATCAATCATAGGAGCACCTATACGGCATTTACCTGAATTTTTTTATTCAAAGTTCAGTCACTTTCCCCTGTGTCCTCCTTCCGTGGCCTTCGTCCTCCTCCTCTCTGCGGCGTCACTTCCGACGCTGGCCCAACCGCCGTTCCCCGCCACCCGTGACCGGTGCTGCCGCCACGCTGTCACCTCCACTGAGCCGCCGCTCATCCCTCTAAACCCCCAGCTCCTTTTCCGGCGAGCTGCTGCTCTGTCTTCCATTAATCGACTGAACAAATCTTCTTTTTTTCAATCGAACGAGGGACAGCAAATGCGTTGCTCAGTACAGTACTCCGTTTACAATCTTACCGGGAGTCAGTCTACTAGAGACGGTGCTGGCCATGGTGGCGCCGCAGGCTGAGCTCCTCGCCCCCCAATCGCCGTCGAATTCCCGTCGGTAAGAAGCCATTGAGCAACCCCGACGGGCTGGGCGTGCGTGGTCCCGGAGGCGTTCCCTGGTAGCGCGGCCTTTGGGGGCTCCGGATCCATGGCGGGCGGCGACAGCTTGGGCTGCTGCGGCGGCCTTCTTCAGGGTTTCTGCGGCCTCGCTCAGGTTTTCCTGGCTCCCCGGGGGCGTCCGTCTGCTGGAATCCTCGCCAGGAGGCCCGGCGATCTGTGCTCGAGTTCTTCTCAGGCTGGGAGAACGGGGTCGCCGCGGGATGCGGAGATCATCTCCGACATGGAGTACTCTCCCCAAGTGGCCAGGGAGCTGCTATTCTCTTATTATCAGGAGGAGGACCTGCCCCGCGTGGCCAGGAACCCGCCGGCGGTGGCGGGCGATCTGTGCACGAGTTCTTCTCAGCTTTGGAGAACGGGGTCGCCGCGGGATGTGGGGGTCAGCTCCGGCATGGAGGAGTCTCCCCCAGTGGACAGGGAGCTGCGTTTTGATGACCAGGAGGAGGACCTGTCCCCCGTGGCCAGGAACTCGCCGGCGGCGGCGGGCGATCTGTGCTCGAGTTCTTCTATGGTTGGGAGCACGGGGTCGTCTCGGGATGTGGCGGGCGATCCGTGCTCGTGTTCTTCTATGGTTGGGTGGACATCGTGGGATATGGAGATCATGATGGACATGGAGTATTCTCTCCCGGTGGCCAGGAATTCGCCGGCGGTGGCGCCACCGCAGCAGAAGGGCATGGCCGGTGGCGCTGAAGACGACGACGACGACGATGATGACTGCGTGATTCTAGACAGTGATCCTTTCGCCGCGGTCGCCGTGAATGATGAGAAGGATGGCTGCTCGGATGAGGAGTTGCAGATAGTCGCGGAGAAAGGCAAGGTATTGGCTTCCTTGCATTTTGATCTCCGGAATTGCAATTTGATTTTGTGGATACAATAGAAGCATTACCTCCTTGTTATATTTCAGGGCATTTTTGGTAGAGATATGACATGATCGATTTGCAAAGTGATTTGGAGAGCACACCGTAATTTGAATTTGGTGATAAGCATAACTGAATTTATTGCAAGTTATTAAAGATGCATTATTCAACTTGTAACATAATTCTTCCATGCTTATCTGCTCGTATTAATTGTCTATGAATATCTGTGGTATGTTTTAGTTGACAACAAAGTTGACAAAAGACATTTCAGAGTTTAGGAGCTTCTATGTAGAACCTATGCTACTTCTGTCTACCTGCAATATCATATTTTCATTATTGGTTATATATGCTTCTGCAGGTAGCATGCCGTGACTTCCCTCACTCGCGCCATTTATGTTCCAATATGCCCTTCGGCGCTACCTCTCACGAGAAGCATTGTGCCATGGTGAGTTATGAACAATCCACTCCCTGATGCTTCTGGGGATGTGATACATAATGATTATATCAAGCAGAGTAGAGAGTATGTTTGTTTTAAATGGCATTTCATTGCCTATTTCCAAATGCAGTGCTACTGTTTTGTGTGCGACGCCCCAGCTCCATGCAGTTATTGGGGTAACGGTCTCTCGGTTGGCGATCATTGTCATGCTATGGATAAGGAAACCAAATGGAAAATGCTGAGGGAGGCATTCAGGTGCAAAAATCTTCCAGCGCCTCATCCAGAAACAGAAACTGCTGTGCACCCAGCAATGGTGTCACTCGACCGCCTTTTTCTTAGCAATCAGATTTCTCTTCAGGATGTTGTGACCCAAAACCAACACACACATACTTCAGTTAGAGCCTCACTGAGTGTAGCACCGACTGTCAATGCGCCAAGAGAGGGAAGTGGTACAAGCAGTGCTCACACTGCTCAAGTTACTCGCCTAGGAGAGCCAACTGTCAGTGCACCAAGGGCACACCCTGTGGCAGGAGCTGGAAGAGGTACAAGCAACGCTCACACTGCTCAAGTTTCTGCGCCAAGAGCATCCTCTGCAACAGGAGTTGGAAGAAGTGGTACCAGCAATGCCCACAGTGCTCAAGTTACTCGCCTAGTACAGCCGACTGTCAGTGCACCAAGGCCACAGCCTGCAGCAGGAGCTGGAAGAGGTACAAGCAGCACTCACACTGCTCAAATTACTCACCCAGTAGAGCCAACTGTCAGTGCAGCAAGAGCATACTCTGCAGCAAGAACTGGAAGAGGTACTAGCAGTGCTCAGTCTGCTCAAATTACTCACCCAGTAGAGCCAACTGTCAGTGCAGCAAGAGCATACTCTGCAGCAAGAACTGGAAGAGGTACTAGCAGTGCTCAGTCTGCTCAAATTACTCGCCCCGTGGAGCAAACTGTCAGTGCACCAAGAGTATACCCTGCGGCAGGAGCTTCAAGCAATGCTCGCTCTGCTCAAATTACTTACCCCACCACTCCAGGTGGCTACCTGCCGGAGCCCAATGTGCCGGAGGGGGCCACGGTGTACGTCGGGAACCTACCCTACCACATTGACAATGAGAGACTCAAGCTAAGCTTCCAACGTGCTGGGGCCGTCCTGTTCTCAAAGGTGAGCTTTTTAGCTCTTCATTGTCTGTCCACACAACTATACGTGAAAAAATGCCTCAGATCGCTCACCACCAGCATGACTAGACTTATGCATAGTTGAAGCTCAAGGGGTGAAGCTGCTGGAGTCTAATTGGCTGCTTTGTAACGTTCCTGTATGATATCTTTAGATTACACTCTGCTGCTCGATGGTGTTATTTTAATTTTCAAAGGATGCTTGTGCTGGGTGGAGAGGTTGCTGATTACAAGCTGTGTGGATCATTACTCATCTATTTGTTAGGCAATCTGTTCCATCGGCTTCTTCATCATTACTGTTGGGACGCAGCTTGTTGGTTATGTTTTTTTCTCTCTTTTTGTTCTAAAATGCATGAAATGTGCAGGTCATTTACGACAGAGAAACAGGCCAGAGCCGTGGATTTGGGTTTGTCACCATGAATACTGTTCAGGAGGCTGAGAAGGCTGTGACGATCTATCATGGCTCTGTGAGTATACTGTGCAACTTGATGCCTTGATGGGGCTAGTTTATTTTATAACTTTTAATTCAAGCCAGCTTAATCATCCTTTTCTCATTCTGTTAGTCTTGTATACTAGCTCATTCATTCGTAGGTGCTATGCAGCATGTACATGCGAGTGTTCTTTAATCTATATTATTTTTTTGAGCCTGTAGAAATGTGTCATGCGTTGTTCAGTTCATATGCTAAACACTAGAAATATTATGCATTGAGCTTCGCTGATTAACCTTTCGTGCGGACATTACAGGGGATGTATGGCAGGCCTCTGACTGTAAAAATCGCAGCTCCTAGAGGGGACGCCCGGGTGGACGCCCCTCGCCGTCAACCTGGTTCCCCACTCAGAATATTCGTATGCAATCTACCGAGTCAGGTGGACAACCCTCGGCTGGAGGAGCTGTTCAGCAAGCATGGCAAAGTGGTTGATGCAAGAGTTGTCTACGAGCGCCGAGAAGGGGCCTCGTGTTCGAGGGGATTTGGTTTTGTCACAATGGCGACCGGCGAGGAGTCGTACAAGGCGATACGTGCCCTCAACAAGCAGGTCAGTGTAACAGTTGGTCGGTTTTCAGTGTCAGCTTGAGTTTCCGTCCGGGAATCTGGTTCTCACTCTGCATTTCTGCAGATTCTGGAGGGAAATGCCCTTGGAGTGAAGGTTGCAAGGGAGCGGCCGAACCAAGGCTGCCTCTCTCTTGGCAACCAGATTCCTCCTGAGAATACTGCCAGTCAAAACCAACATGCACATACTTTGGTTGGAGCCTCACTGAATGTAGTGCCAACTATCAGTGCGCCAAGAGCATACCGTGCAACAGGAGCTAGAAGTAGTACAAGCAATGTTTCCACTGCTCAAGTTACTCGCCGACTAGATCCAACTGTCAGTTCACCAAGATCGGGTGAATATAGGATGCTCGGTCCCTCTAGTTGATTGACCTTTGGTCTTTTACCCAATGCCTATACATAATCTCTATATACGCACACAGGATTCTAATGGTCATGGACCAGGACATGCCACTTTCCTCCCCTTGAAACTCCGTTGACCCTCAAGCACCATACTCCCTTGCCAGTGTCTGGTTCAGCTACATCGTCAGAAGCCAGTATATTTGTCCTCAGTTTCCTGTTGTTCTCACGGAAACGTGAATGGTCAAAACAAATCAGTCTTCTCTGTATTGCTCAGCTGAACATATACAAGGATATACATGGGCCTTGATCCTGCCTGGATTATTGAGTTTGAGAACATGAAGCCTATGCTGTTCTCGGGTTTGAGCCTTGGTAAAGAAGGATGCAACTTGTGATGGAACATATTGGAGAAAATTGTTGATTGCTGGCAGTAAGAACGTTTTAAAGAAGCAGCCACACAAATGTGCTTGGTTAGCTCATGCCTCACATTTTCACAGGATCAATGGCAATCTAAATAGCAGCAGTACTATCAATGGCGCGCCCTGCAAGGAAATGCCCAAGTACACACTCCCATCTGTCAAGCTTGCTGGTAAGCAATTTCACAATTCTATTGATGTTCACATAGAGAATTTAGGAGTGCCTGTCAAGAAGCTTGGTATCTGAATCTCAAATCTGCGCTGACACAACAGTAGTCCTGTGCCCAACCAGTTCCATACTAATGCACATTCATGTTGAACCTTGAACTATCTGTATCTCTTCGTGCAAATAGGGCTGAATGTAGTCTAGGAAAGGAACATGTGGTGCACCATTTTCTAGTTTTACCATAATGAATGGTGCAATGTCAGAGATCCCCTCTAGTGGGATCCTCGTACACTCGAGGCACATAAGCCAAAATTTGAAAGCTTTGATTTGTGGTGAATTAAGGTTCTTAACTAATCTTGATTCGATAAGCATACTTGTGTGCTCCTTGTGAGCTATTCTGAGAACAGTATGTGGTTATTACTACAGAAGCTCAAACTGAACCTGCAGAAGGTCATGAAACTTAAATACTCTTACCTCGGCCTCGAACTTGCTTGGATGCAGAACAACTTAGGTGTATATGTTGAAGTGAATCAAGTGTTTGATCTTTTTTAGCGAATCAAGTGATAGTTAATTAACCTATCTAGTGTCACAATTTCATCTTAAGAAAAGTTCATTACTTCACGACCTGTTTAAGGCTTATCTAAAGAACAGCCTACGAACATAGCCGGTTTAAAACCTGCATGACATAGATGCAATAAAGTACCAAAACTAATATAAATTTGAAACTATCGTATGAATTAAGACTAAGGATCATAAGAAGGCATTACGGCAAAGTTTCAGTGTAATGCTGCAACAGTGACTATATATTATTGAATGGATGAAGCATTTGTCCTTGCATACAAATTGAAACATCACCTCCTGCAGTAGGTCAATAAGATAATACTGTAGTTTCCTAGCTGGTGATCGCATCTTGGGTATCCGATGCTTTTGTATTGCATGATATTTTCAGAAATACTCACTCCGTTCCTAAATATAAGTCTTTGGAGAGATTTCACTATGGACCACATACGGAGCAAAATGAGTGAATCTATACTCTAAAATGCATCTAGATTCATCTGTATGTGGTCCATAGTGAAATCTCTACAAAGACTTATATTTAGAAAAGGAGGGAGTAGATCCTCGAGTCTTGTTCTAACTAGATAATGTTAGGTTGACCTCTCTCCCGTTCGAACCCAACGGGTCGAACGGGCCCCTGACTCGCGCTCTGATCGGGGGCGCCCAACCAAACCATGGTTGGTGGGCCCTTGTGACCCGCGCTATATAAACAGAGGTGGGGTCGGGGCACGACTCACGAGGTTAATCGCTGCCACAATCCCCACCTACAATCCCTATCGATCTAGGGTTAGCGCGGTGCTCACGGGAAGCTCCACCACCTCGCCCACTCTCTGCCATCACCGGCCACCGTCACCATGGCCGGCACCGGGAGTTCCTCGACTGGACAAGCAGAAGGTAGGTTCACCGGATCTAATCCTACCCTACACGATCCCATGGATCTATCAGATAATTTATATTGAAGCTGTCATGATGGCTGGATGTATGTCGAGGAAGATTTTGTTTAATGAGGTGAAAAGCTGGAACCATTTTAAAGAAAAGCATGATGGCTGTTGTGGATGAGCAATACTTGGAAAGAAGAATATACTGCTCACCCTATACACCAAGTCGTTTGCAGATACTATATGCTTTATCCGATTATCCCCCTAATAAAAAGTACACGTTCTCTATTCTGTTAATCTAGAAAGTCCGGTCAGGTGTTGCCTTTGTTAAGCAATGTATCTACCACGACAGAGTTGACGCATGGGTTCGACCAAGAGTCCACGTCAACCGAAGCTGTAGACTAGGGTAGTTGTGATTCTCTCTTATCTATTGTAACTATCTCTATCTCTCTAGTCTATCCCTTGGGTCTCAAGTCAGGATCCCAACGATGTAATCAACCTCTGTACGCTGTGCGGGAGTTGCGCCCCGACCCTATATAACACGAAGCCGTCGCCCTAGGCAGGGTATGACGTTCTCTCACATGGTAATCAGAGCCTACCTCTTTCATCTCATCTAGTTTCTCCATTGCCAGAAACCTCCCACCATGGCCTCCTCTGGCTCCTCCAACTCAACCTCTCCGGCCAGATCACCGAGCGCCTCACTGATACGTCTCCAACGTATCTATAATTTTTGATTGTTCAATGCTATATTATATTCTGTTTTGGACATTAATGAGCTTTATTATACACTTCTATACTATTTTTGGGACTAACCTATTAACCGGAGGCCCAGCCTAGAATTGCTGTTTTTTGACTATTTCAGAGTTTCGCAGAAAAAGAATATCAAACGGAGTCCAAACGGAATGAAACCTTTGGGAACGTGATTTTTGGAACGAACGTGATCCAGAGGACTTGGACCATACGTCAAGACATCAACCAGGAAGGCACGAGGTAGGGAGGCGCGCCCTCCACCCTCGTGGGCCCCACGTTACTCCACCGACATACTTCTTCCTCCTATATATACCTACGTACCCCCAAACTACCAGATACGGAGCCAAAAACTTAATTCCATCGCCGCAACCTTCTGTACCCGTGAGATCCCATCTTGGGACCTTTTTCGGAGCTCCACCGGAGGGGGCATCGATCACGGAGGGCTTCTACATCAACACCATAGCCTCTCCGATGATGTGTGAGTAGTTTACCTCGGACCTTTGGGTCCATAGTTATTAGCTAGATGGCTTCTTCTCTCTTTTTGGATCTCAATACAATGTTCTCCCCCTCTCTTGTGGAGATCTATTCAATGTAATCTTCTTTTGCGGTGTGTTTGTTGAGACCGATGAATTGTGGGTTTATGATCAAGTTTATCTATGAACAATATTTGAATCTTCTCTGAATTCTTTTATGTATGATTGGTTATCTTTGCAAGTCTCTTCGAATTATCAGTTTGGTTTGGCCTACTAGATTGATCTTTCTTGCAATGGGAGAAGTGCTTAGCTTTGGGTTCAATCTTGCGGTGTCCTTTCCCAGTGACAGTAGGGGCAGCAAGGCACGTATTGTATTGTTGCCATCGAGGATAACAAGATGGGGTTTATGTCATATTGCATGAGTTTATCCCTTTACATCATGCCATCTTACTTAAGGCGTTACTCTGTTCTTTTGAACTTAATACTCTAGATGCATACTGGATAGCGGTCGATGTGTGGAGTAATAGCAGTAGATGCAGGCAGGAGTCGGTCTACTTGTCACGGACGTGATGCCTATATACATGATCATACCTAGATCTCATAACTATGCTCAGTTCTGTCAATTGCTCAACAGTAATTTGTTTACCCATCGTAATACTTATGCTCTCGAGAGAAGCCACTAGTGAAACCTATGGCCCCCGGGTCTATTTTTCATCATATTTAATCTCCCGACAACAAGCTATTTCTGTCGCCGTTTTTATTTTGCTTTCTTTACTTTGCATCTTTATCATAAAAATACCAAAAATATTATCTTATCATATCTATCAGATCTCACTCTCGTAAGTGACCGTGAAGGGATTGACAACCCTTTTATTGTGTTGGTTGCGAGGATTTATTTGTTTGTGTAGGTGCGAGGGACTCGTGCGTGGCCTCCTACTGGATTGATACCTTGGTTCTCAAAAACTGAGGGAAATACTTATGCTACTTTACTGCATCACCCTTTCCTCTTCAAGAGAAAACCAACGCAGTGCTCAAGAGGTAGCAAGAAGGATTTCTGGCGCCGTTGCCGGGGAGTCTACGCAAAAGTCAACATACCAAGTACCCATCACAAACCCTTATCTCCCGCATTACATTATTTGCCATTTGCCTCTCGTTTTCCTCTCCCCCACTTCACCCTTACCGTTTTATTCGCCCTCTCTTTTCCGTTCGCCTCTTTTTTCCCTTGCTTCTTGTTTGCTCGTGTGTTGGATTGCTTGCTTGTCACGATGGCTTAAGATAATACCAAATTGTGTGACTTTACCAATACCAACAACAATGATTTTCTTAGCACTCCGATTGCTACTCTTACCGATACTGAATCTTGTGAAATTAATGCCGCTTTGTTGAATCTTGTCATGAAAGATGCCGCTACCCATCTAAATAGCTTCGTTGATTTGTGTGATATGCAAAAGAAGAAAGATGTGGACAATGATATTGTTAAATTGAAGATATTTTCTTTTTCGCTTAGAGGTCGTGCTAAAGCTTGGTTTTTGTCTTTGCCTAAAAATAGTATTGATTCTTGGAATAAGTGTAAAGATGCTTTTATCTCTAAGTATTTTCCTCCCGCTAAGATCATCTCTCTTAGAAACGATATTATGAATTTAAGCAACTTGATCATGAACATGTTGCACAAGCTTGGGAGAGGATGAAATTAATGATACGTAATTGCCCTACACATGGTTTGAATTTATGGATGATTATACAAATTTTTTATGCCGGATTGAATTTTGCTTCTCGAAATTTTTTAGATTCGGCCGCGGGAGGCACTTTTATGGAAATCACTTTAGGAGAAGCTATTAAACTCCTAGATAATATTATGGTTAATTATTCTTAATGGCACACCGAAAGATCCACTAATAAAAAAGTGCAGGCGATAGAAGAAATTAATGTTTTGAGTGGAAAGATGGATGAACTTATGAAATTATTTGCTAATAAAAGTGTTTCTTCTTATCCTAATGATATGCCTTTGTCTACCTTGATTGAGAATAATAATGAATCTATGGATGTGAATTTTTTTTGTAGGAATAATTTTGGTAACAACGCGTATAGAGGAAACTCTAATCCTAGGCAGTATCCTAGTAATTCCTCTAATAATTATGGTAATTCCTACAACAGTTCTTATGGAAATTTTAATAAGATGCCTTCTGAA
Organism: Aegilops tauschii subsp. strangulata; assembly: GCF_002575655.3. Classification (NCBI taxonomy): domain Eukaryota; kingdom Viridiplantae; phylum Streptophyta; class Magnoliopsida; order Poales; family Poaceae; genus Aegilops; species Aegilops tauschii. Next base: position 487,254,953 of record NC_053038.3, on the reverse strand, counting down.
TTTGAGACTAGTGTTAAGGAGTTTATGAATTCGCAAAAGAATTTCAATGCTTTGCTTGAAGAAAAATTGCTTAAAGTTGATGAATTGGCTAGGAACGTTGATAGAATTTCTCTTGATGTTGATTCTTTGAAACTTAGATCTATTCCACCTAAGCATGATATCAATGAGTCTCTCAAAGCCATGAGAATTTCCATTGATGAGTGCAAAGAAAGAACCGCTAGGATGCGTGCTAAGAAAGATTTTGTGAAAGCGTGTTCTTCTAGTTTCTATGAAAATAAAGATGAAGACCTAAAAGTTATTGATGTGTCCCCTATTAAATCTTTGTTTTGCAATATGAATCTTGATAATGATGGGACTGAATATGATCCACCTTTACCTAGAAGGCGTTCCAAAAATTCGGAGTCTTTAGATCTTGATGCAAAAATTGGTAAAAGTGGGATTGAAGAGATCAAAACTCTAGATATTAATGAACACACTATTTTGGATTTCAAAAAATTTAATTATGATAATTGCTCTTTGATAGATTGTATTTCCTTGTTGCAATCCGTGCTAAATTCTCCACATGCTTATAGTCAACATAAAGCTTTTACTAAACATATCGTTGATGCTTTAATGCAATCTTATGAAGAAAAACTTGTGTTGGAAGTTTCTATCCCTAGAAAACTTTATGATGAATGGGAACCTACTATTAAAATTAAAATTAAAAATCATGAATGCTATGCTTTGTGTAATTTGGGTGCTAGTGTTTCCACGATTCCAAAAACTTTGTGTGATTTGCTAGGTTTCCGTGATTTTGATGATTGCTCTCTAAACTTGCACCTTGCGGATTCCACCATTAAGAAACCTATGGGAAGAATTAATGATGTTCTTATTATTGCAAATAGGAATTATGTGCCTATAGATTTTATTGTTCTTGATATAGATTGCAATCCTTCATGTCCTATTATTCTTGGTAGACCTTTCCTTAGAACGATTGGTGCAATTATTGATATGAAGGAAGGGAATATTAGATTCCAATTTCCGTTAAGGAAAGGCATGGAACACTTCCCTAGAAAGAAGATAAAATTACCTTATGAATCTATTATGAGAGCCATGTCGTGGAATTGTCACGGCAGATGTCCTCGAGCTAGGACTTAGTCGTGGAGCCATCGCTACTAGGAAGCTTGAAGGGGTTAAGTGGGACAAGGAATACGAGGGTTTATACTGGTTCGGCCCCTTACGGTGAAGGTAAAAGCCTACGTCCAGTTTGCGGTGGTATTGATTAGGGTTTCGATGACCAGGGAGCTTAACTGCTATGCCTGGCTTTCGTCGAGGTCGTTCTTGTCCCTAAACCGCTACCGGGTCGTCCCTTTATATAGGGAGGCTGACGCCCAGCAGTTCTCAGAGTCCCGGCCGGCTCATAAGAGTGTCCGGCTCGGACTCTTAACTATTCTTGCCTTACACTACAAGTTCTACCATAATAAGCATTGTAACTACGGGCCTTAAGCCATATCCGGGTCTTAAGCCGATCTCTGGCCCATCGTCTTCAAGCTTGGCTCCGGGCTTCTGGCAACGACCATATGAGTAACCCGGCCCCTCCTGGCGGGTGACTCTAAGGTCCATATCCTCAACATTAGGCCCCAGATTGATTTGAGCCGACTCATGTCAATCTTCAATCCCTTCGACAGAAAATCGCCGACTTACAATTGTGTGAAGACCATAACCCGGCGTGACGTCATCCTTTGGACTCCGGATAATCCGCCGTGACGTCATCTTCCATTAAGCCCGTTTTTTACTCTGCCAGATCCGCAACGGATCTTTACATTTACTGTCATCCCGAAAATCGAGGCGTCTCGTGAGGAGATAACCACGCCGTGGTCTCCTTGATTCTCGCGCCCACTTATGAGCTCTCCCTTATAAATAGGCCGGCCCGACGGGCTTTCAGCCACTTCTCTCTTCTTCGTCTTCTTCCTCGCGCCACTGCTCCCCTGCTCAAGCTCTGCTGCCGCCGCCGCCGCGGGTCTTCTCGTCGTCACCAGCTCAGGCCGCTGCATCACCCTGATTTGACCAGAGAAACGCGACGACCTCCGCGACTCACCAGCCCCTGTAAGTTTCTTCTGCCCTGTAGAACAGATCTGCAGTAGGGTTCGAGTAGTTCATCCGTGTTCCTCGTAGTTCATCGCGGGCCTTAGTAGATTTGATTTTTACTGCCTCCTTTTGATCTTAGACCTGCATAGAACTATTGCGGTGACGGTTTAGCACCCATTTTACATGCAAGCAACCCTCTTTTTACTGCATAGGAGCCTTGTTCGAGCCCAAGAACTCCCTCGCTTCTGTTTCTAGGTCTAGAAACGTTTCTTTCGCCCGACCATTTTGATCCGAAATAGTTACTGCAAAGTGTGAAACCTGTTTTACCACACTTAGTAAAAAACTGCAACCATTGAATCACGGCAGTTTACATTTCCGGCTTAAAGAAACCACACGCCATAGAACCTTCCGGGTTAAAGAAAATCATGCTCCGTAGAATCCTCCGGCTTGGCTGTGATAAGACCGTAGACAATCAAATTATTCTGAATACCCTTGCGGCTTAAATAACCCGCTGTACTTAGGTATATACCATTAGTCCCCTTCATAAGCCGCCACCTTGACTTTGAGCTGTAGATTTCCCCCGGCTTATAATTAATCCGGACGTTTTCCTTTTTGTCATAGACTGCCGACTTTCACCATGCCTCCCAAAGCTCCCAAAGCCTCCATCACTTGCAACTGGATGAGGTCCAATGTCACCAGTGAGACACTAGCAGATTTTGTTAAGTCTGGATATCTGCCCAAGAAGGACGTCATGTCCTACCGTGCCCCTGACCCGTCAGAAGAGAGACCCCAGCCACAGGACGAGGAGGTAGTGATTTTTGCGGATCACATGAGCCGGGGCTTCGCACCGCCCGGCTCAAAGTTTTTTAGAGACGTTCTAAACTTCTTCGACTTGCGGCCTCAGGACATAGGACCCAACTCAGTGTCCAACATCTGCAACTTCCAAGTATTCTGCGAGGTTTACCTTGGAGAAGAACCTAGTCTGCTGCTCTTCAGAGAGCTTTTTTACTTGAACCGTCAGAATGAGTGCGCCAATGGGCCAAGTCTGGAGCTAGGTGGCATCTCCATCCAGCGGCGTAGGGACTGCCTCTTCCCTTACGCAGAGCCGCCCAGCCATCCCAAGGACTGGAATCTGACGTGGTTTTACTGCCAAGACACGTCGCCGGCTGACGAGAGTCCGTTGCCCGGCTTTCGCCCCTCGCGTCTGGAGCCGACTCACCCACTGTCAGACAAGCTGACTCGAGCGGAGCGCCAACCTCTGCTCCCCACCATCAACAAGATCAAGGCTCTCCTGGGCAATGGTCTGAATGGGATCGATCTGGTCCGGGTCTGGATATCGTGGCGGGTGATCCCATTGAGCCGCCGCCACGGCTTAATGTGCGAGTACACAGGCCGAAAGGATGACCCTCAGAGACACAGCCGCAACGATCTTCCTGAAGACGTTGCAGAAGATATGACCAACGCTCTTCTGAACGAGACCCTGGCAGACTGCGGGAGGACCGGGTTAGCCCCCTTCTGCAAGACCAACCCAGCCCCAGCGGTAAGCCGCTGACTTTAACATTTTATCTTCTCCTGCATATAACTTTCATCTGAACCGTTTTAAAAATTCATCATTGTATTTTTCAGGCTGATGACAAGTTCTGGCGGGTCAAGTATGACCATGACGCCGCCAAAAAGGCCAGAAAGGCGAAGAAAGCCACCAAGAAAGCCGCTCCCCGTAAGAAGGGAAGTAGGCCCACTGCTTCGGAGCTGTTGCAGCTGAGTGACAGCTCCGAGTCTGAGGTAATTCCTAAACCTGTAAGCTCTTGTTATACTTGTTGCTTTAGTTTGTCCGCCTTATCAATGCTGTTTATCAACAGGAGGACACCGGAGCCAGTAACCCGGTGGTTGAAGAGGTAACAATACTTTCCTCCGACTCGGAGCCCTTGCCACGGCCGAAAACCCGAAGAGTAACCCGGAAAGTAAGCTTTTCCCATCCTTTAGCTTACCAAGATCCTCAATTTATTTTGAAGCGACAGGTTCATGAAAGCCGGCGGCATACCCGGACCAACAAGGACGCTGACCTCTCCTCCGGGTTACCTGATGCATCAAGGAAACGTCGGACCGAGTGACTACAAAATTGTACCCTTTTCATCCTTTTGCGGGTGTTATACGCCAACCGCTTAATTCCTCTGATTCAAATTATCAGGAGACTTCCCCTTCTTCCGGCGATTCTATGCAGTCGAATCTGCCAACTTTCAAGACCGTGCCCGGGTAATGATAACCATCTCATGTTGTTCTGATCTTTGCTCATACTTTTTGTACTAACCTTTGTTATTCTTTCAGTGCCCAGGCAAAGCTCACCAAGAGGGCGAAGAAAACCAAGTCGGCCGGAGAGCCGGATTTGCCTGAACCGGAGGTGACGGTTCAAGAACCGCCAGCTGCCTCCGCCCCCGAAGCCACCGCTCCAATCGACAAGGCACCTGTAGAAGCTTCTGCTGACCCGGAGGCCTCCGGCTCGGCTCAGCCAACAAATGACCCGGACGTGGAAATCAACCGGACGTGGAAATCACCCGGACGGAATTCGTTGAGCCGGGGAGGCCTACGGCACTGGCCAAGTGCTCTGCCAAGGGGGAAGTACTGCAGCCCCACCGGGTCAGTCTGGATCTAACTGACTATGCCAACCTGAGCATCGGAGAGCTTGTCTCCGGCTACATCAACCAAGTGCACAAGAGCCGGGACCCAGAGGTTGCCATGGTGACCCAGATCCAGCAGAAATCTGAGGTATTATCTTCTGTCCTCTTACTTACTGCCTAGTTACTTTTACCATGCTAGCCCTTAAGTCAACAACTTATGATTGAATATGTTGTAGACTGAAGTTCCGGCTTTACAAATTAAACCGGTAATTTGTAGATAAGAGCCTTCGATACACATTAGCCCCCAAGTGCCAGGTGTCTTTGCTTTAGAAAACACTTGGGACTTATCTTCCGGCTTGCTTCCATGAACCGGAAATTGGTAAATAGAAACATTGAACATGCATTAGCCCCCAAGTGCCAAGTGTCTTTGCTTGGAAAACACTTGGGACTTTAAATTTGTATAGCAACTGTGCATTTCATAACCCGGACATTTATACAGGCTGCTGGCAAGAAACTTGAGGCTGACCTCGCTGACCTCAAGAACCGGCTGAAGATGCAAGAGATGGAGACCCAGAAGGCAAATGCCAAGTTCGTGTCCAGCATCGCCTCACAAGAGAAGCTGAAGACAGAGTTTGACGCTGAACGAAAAGCGTGGGCCGAAGAAAAGGCCGCATTGGTGAACCGGGCTGATCAGGCGGAGAGGGCCCTGTCAGAGAAGACGGCCGAACTCTCCGGCTTAAAGCGCCAAGTGTCTCAAATGGTTGCTGCAATCTTTGGTAAGTCATCCACCGGCTTTTATTCAATTTAAATTTTAATGCCTCATAACTCACCCTGGTCGGCGGCTTGTCCTGCTCTATGAAACAGGTTCCAGAAGTGCCAACCTCAACCAGAGTGTGGTAACCAAGCTAAAGGCCGTGTACACCCTGGTGGAGCAACTCTACACCGGGTCACAACGTGCCTTAGCTGTGGTAGCCTTATCCAACGAGGTGCCGACTCACTTGGCGGAGGTTCTTCGCCGGCTCGCCGTCCTTCCGCAACGTATCCAAGAGCTGTGACGAGCCTCTGCGAGATCCGGAGCGATCGCCGCGCTGAGCCGGGCCAAGGCTTTCCTGCCGGAGCTAGACCCGGCAGACATCGCCCTCGGCTATCCAAGTCTGAAGGAGGATGGCACGACTTTCGACCAAAAAGACTTCGCCGCCTGCGTGAAGATCGTGCGCCCGGTGGCGGCTCTTATTGGAAACGACACGGATCTGACCAAGTACCAGCCGGGTTATAATGCGGAAAATCAGAGGATTCCAACCCCTCGCTATGAAGCTCTGAGTTTAATTCCGCCGGCTCGTCAGCACACCTTTGCCCCGGAGATTGACCCGGCCGGGTTAATTGACGAGGAAGCCCAATTCGAAGCGCTGAGCGGGATCGACTGGAAGTCGTCGACCTTCCAGACCTTGGGGACAGCCGGAGGAGAAGGAAGAGATGAGTCGGAGACTTCCACCCAGCAAGCGTCTTAACTTCTGCAGCCGGTTTACCAAACAATGCTCCACCCTTTTGGACTCGATGAGTCTTGTAATAGAGTAGGTGCAACAGTTTATCTTTGCCGTGCCATCGTGCACATATTGAATGCTGAAGCCTATTGAAGTTGTCTCTTTGATATTTCTCCGGGTCATTCATTCTCCTTAGTCTCAAATAATTGCCTTGAACTATCCTGCATACAAGGACAAATCACAAGTCTCTGGGCGGCTTACCGCGCTGAGAATCATCGGTTTTAGATATATAACCCGGATATGAATCAAAAAGATTGACTCTTAATCATGTCTTTAATATAGCCGTGATGACGCACTTAGCGGCCTGCCAGCGCCTTTCCGGTTTAGATAACCCGGGTAAGAAGGGTGGTACCTTAACTCTGGTGTATCTGTTTTAATGACACCTATTGTGCCGAAACAACACTAGAAATCAAAATTTAAACCGGCCAAGCGAGACCTGGCTGTACACACCTTGACATAATCAGAGAAATCTTGTGATAAAGCAGAAGAACTTGGGGGCTTCCGGTTCGAATTCGACCAGAGACCCGGCCCAAAGGGGTTAAGCTAAGATTCGGATACGATCATATAGCCCCCAGTGGGTGTGGCGATGCCAATCAAGAGGGTACCGACAGCTATGTTCTCTTTGGTTCGAATACGACCCATGTTTGAACAGGAAGCCCCCAAGTGATTTTAAGAATTGTTTAACGACGCTGATTCAAATACGATCCACGTTGGTTCTCAAAGGGGTTAAACTATGATTCAAATATGATCAGAGAAAACCTCCCAATGAGCTCGGCACTTTGCCAATCAAATGGGTATCGACAGCTATGTTCTCTTTGGTTCGAATACGACCCATGTTTGAACAGGAAGCCCCCAAGTGACCTTATTACCTGCGGCTAGATTCGAATACGATCATGAGCCGGATCCTCCTTCAAGTTACCATGTTGATCTTGCAAAGAAAACACATGCACATTTGGAGGAGAAAAAGGACAGCGGTCCTGCTTTATTGCTTTATCATAATATATACATGGCTGAGAGAAATATGTACATTATGAAAGCCGGTGGCTCAAGTGTAGTAAGGCCGAAGCTGAGCTATGTTCCACGGCCGACGGGTCTCTTCCTCCGACTTACGTGAATCTTTGTGCTCCCGGACGTCAATGAGGTAATACGACCCGTTGTGCAAGTTCTTGCTGACCACAAAGGGCCCTTCCCAAGGCGGGGATAGTTTGTGCGTATCAGTTTGATCTTGGATAAGCCGGAGCACCAGATCCCCTTCCTGAAAGACCCGGGATTTAACCCGGCGGCTATGATAACGGCGCAGGTCTTGTTGGTAAATCGCTGAACGGGCTGCTGCCACATCACGCTGTTCGTCCAGCAAGTCAAGAGCATCTTGGCGCGCCTGCTCATTATCCACCTCAACATAAGCCGCCACTCGTGGTGAGTCATGACGGATGTCACTGGGGAGGACTGCTTCTGCCCCGTAAACCATGAAGAAAGGCGTGAAGCCCATAGACTTGTTAGGAGTAGTGTTGATACTCCATAACACGGAGGGCAACTCCTCCACCCAACAACCCGGCGTTCGTTGCAAAGGGACCAAAAGCCGGGGCTTGATGCCCTTCAGAATCTCCTGATTAGCTCTCTCAGCTTGACCATTGGATTGAGGATGAGCTACTGAGGAAACATCAAGTCGGATATGCTCTCGTTGACAAAATTCTTCCATGGCGCCTTTGGAGAGATTGGTGCCATTGTCAGTGATAATACTGTGCGGAAAACCAAAGCGAAAGATCACCTTTTTCATAAACTGAACCGCCGTGGCTGCATCACACTTGCTAACGGGCTCCGCTTCAACCCACTTGGTAAACTTGTCAACTGCCACCAAAAGGTGGGTCTTCTTATCCTTGGACCTTTTGAAAGGCCCAACCATATCAAGCCCCCAGACCGCAAAGGGCCAAGTAATTGGGATCATCCTCAGCTCTTGAGCCGGTATGTGAGCCCGTCGCGAGAACCTTTGGCAACCATCACATTTACTAACCAAGTCCTCTGCATCAGCATGAGCCGTCAACCAATAGAAACCATGAAGAAAAGCCTTGGCCACAAGAGACTTTGAGCCGGCGTGATGGCCACAATCCCCTTCATGAACCTCACGCAAGATTTCTTGACCTTCCTCAGGGGAAACACAACGCTGAAACGCTCCCGTCACACTGCGGTGATGCAATTCCCCATTGATAACAATCATTGACTTAGCCCACCGGGTTATTTGCCTGGCCAAGGTTTCATCCTCGGGCAACTCGCCCCGGGTCATGTAAGCCAGATACGGCATTGTCCAGTCTGGTATGATATGGAGAGCCGCCACCAGTCGTGCCTCCGGGTCAGGGACAGCCAAGTCTTCCTCTGTAGGCAACTTAACAGAAGGGCTATACAGGACGTCCAGGAAAGTGTTAGGCGGCACCGGCTTTCGCTGAGAGCCTAGCCGGCTTAAAGCATCCGCCGCCTCGTTCTTCCTGCGGTCGATGTGTTCCACCTGGTAACCCTGAAAATGCCCAGCAATGGCATCAACCTCGCGGCGATAAGCCGCCATGAGAGGGTCCTTGGAATCCCACTTCCCTGATACTTGTTGAGCCACCAAGTCTGAGTCGCCGAAGCACCTTACCCGGCTTAAGCTCATCTCTTTAGCCATCCGAAGACCATGGAGCAAGGCCTCGTACTCAGCCGCGTTGTTAGTACAAGGAAACAGCAACTGTAGCACATAATGGAACTTGTCACCTTTAGGAGAAGCTAACACGACTCCGGCCCCCGAGCCCTCCAACTGCCTGGACCCATCAAAGTAAATAGTCCAATATGTGTTATCCGGCTTCCGCTCGGGCACCTGCGACTCTGTCCAATCATTGATGAAATCCACCAAGGCCTGAGATTTAACAGCAGTGCGTGGCACGTATTTGAGACCATGGGGTCCAAGTTCTATAGCCCACTTAGCAATTCTCCCTGTGGCCTCTCTGTTTTGAATGATATCACCAAGAGGGGCAGAACTGACGACAATGATGGGATGACCCTGAAAATAATGCTTAAGTTTCCGGCTTGCCATGAACACACCATACACAAGCTTCTGCCAATGCGGGTACCGCTGCTTGGACTCAATGAGCACCTCGCTGACATAATAAACCGGCCGCTGAACCGGATGCTCCTTACCCTCCTCCTTGCGCTCCACCACAATAGCCACATTGACGGCTCGTGTGTTCGCCGCTACATATAATAATAAGGGCTCCTTATCAACCGGAGCAGCAAGGACTGGAGGCTCTGCCAGCTGCTTCTTCAAATCCTCGAAGGCTGTATTAGCTGCATCATTCCAGACAAAGTTATCAGTCTTTTTCATCAACTGATATAATGGCATGGCCTTCTCACCCAGACGGCTTATAAACCGGCTTAATGCAGCGATGCGACCCGCCAAGCACTGAACGTCATTTATACACGCCGGCTTAGCCAGGGAGGTGATGGCCTTGATCTTCTCTGGGTTAGCTTCAATGCCTCTGTCAGAAACCAAAAAACCCAAGAGTTTGCCTGCGGGAACACCAAAGACACACTTGGCCGGGTTAAGCATCATCTTGTAGACCCGGAGATTATCAAAGGTTTCTCTCAAATCATCTATCAGGGTTTCCTCCTTTATGGACTTAACCACAATATCGTCCACATAGGCGTGAACATTGCGCCCAATCTGTTTATGAAGACAGTTCTGCACGCAACGCTGATAAGTCGCCTGTGCACACTTGAGTCCAAAGGGCATGGACACATAGCAGAAGGCTCCAAAGGGAGTGATGAACGCCGTCTTCTCCTGGTCCTTAACCACCATTTTAATCTGATGATATCCAGAATAAGCGTCCAGAAAACTTAAACGCGCACAACCGGCCGTAGCATCAATAATTTGATCAATACGGGGAAGGGCAAAAGGATCAGCCGGACACGCCTTGTTCAAGTCCGTCTAGTCTACACACATCCGCCAAGTGCCGTTCTTCTTGAGTACGAGCACCGGGTTAGCTAACCACTCTGGGTGGAAGACTTCAACAATAAACCCGGCCGCCAAGAGCCGAGCCACCTCTTCACCAATGGCTTTCCGCCTCTCTTCATTAAACCGCCGAAGGAACTGTCTGACCGGCTTAAATTTCGGATCAACATTGAGAGTGTGCTCAGCGAGTTCCCTAGGTACACCTGGCATGTCAGAAGGTTTCCATGCGAAGATGTCCCTATTCTCACGGATGAACTCGATGAGCGCGCCTTCCTATTTCGGATCCAGATTTGCACTGATGCTAAACTGCTGAGATGAATCTCCTGGGACAAAATCAACGAGCTTAGTTTCATCAGCCGACTTAAATTTCATCGCCGGCTCATTTTCCGTAGTCGGCTTTTTCAGAGAGGTCATATCTGTTGGGTCAACATTGTCTTTGTAAAACTTCAACTCCTCCGTTGCACAAACAGATTCTGCATAAGCTGCATCGCCTTCCTCACATTCCAAGGCCACCTTCCGGCTGCCGTGAACCGTAATGGTCCCATTGTGACCCGGCATCTTGAGCTGTAAGCACACATAACACGGCCGTGCCATGAACTTGGCGTAAGCCGGCCGTCCAAATATAGCATGGTACGGGCTCCTTATCTTGACCACCTCAAAGGTCAATTTCTCCACCCTGTAGTTGTTCTCATCTCCAAAGGCCACTTCCAATTCAATCTTGCCGACTGGATAAGCCGACTTACCCGGTACCACACCGTGGAAAATAGTGTTGGACTGGCTGAGGTTTTTATCAATCAACCCCATACGACGGAAAGTCTCATAATAGAGGATGTTGATGCTGCTGCCTCCATCCATGAGCACTTTAGTGAACTTATATCCTCCTACCTGAGGAGCCACTACCAAGGCCAAGTGACCCGGATTATCCACCCGGGGAGGGTGATCCTCCCTACTCCACACTATGGGCTGTTCAGACCACCGCAAGTAGCGTGGAACCGCCGGCTCAACGGCATTTACTGCCCTTTTATGAAGCTTCTGATCTCGTTTACACAGACTGGTGGTAAACACATGATATTGTCCACCGCTAAGCTGCTTTGGATTGGTCTGATAACCTCCCTGCTGCTGCTGATGACCCTGGCCAGACTACTGATTAAAGCCCCCTTGACCATTCTGAGGATTAGAATTTGAGCCGCCGCCCGGGCCATGAAAACCGCCGGCGCCTGAGCCGCCGCCTGGGCCATTGTAGTTCTTAAAGGCCTTCATGATTGCACAATCCTTCCATAGATGAGTCGCTGGCTTCTCTCTAGAGCCATGCCTTGGACAAGGCTCATTCAACAGCTGCTCCAGTGTCGGTCCTGACCCGCCGCCTCGGGGAGGGGGTCTCCCCTTGCGTCGCTGGTTATTGCCTTGTGCGCTGGCGTTGGCTACAAACTCTAGGCTGCCATCTGCCTTGCGCTTGCCTCCTCCTTGGTTCCCCGGGTTATGCTGGGGACCCTTGCCATTGCCATTCTTCTTTCCCTTCCCTGTCCTTTCATCATCTGAAGGGGGATCCTTGGTACCATCAGAATCGGCGTACTTGACAAGAGCCGCCATTAGTGTACCCATGTCACTGCAGTCGCGCTTAAGCTGCCCGAGTTTCATCTTCAGGGGCACAAAACGACAATTTTGCTCCAGCATTAAGACTGCTGAGCCGGCATCCATCTTGTCCGACGAGTGTATGATCTCTTTAACCCGGCGAACCCAATGTGTCATAGACTCACCCTCCTGCTGCTTACAGTTAGTCAAATCCACAATTGACATAGACTGCCTACAGGTATCTTTGAAGTTTTGGATGAAATGGGCTTTCAGCTCAGCCCAAGACCCAATGGAATTTGGTGGTAGCCCTTTTAACCAAGTGCGGGCAGTCCCATCCAACATCATGGTGAAGTACTTGGCCATTGCCGCCTCACTGACCTCCAGTAGCTCCATGGCCATCTCATAACTCTCGATCCAGGCTGCGGGTTGTAAGTCAGCCGTGTAGTTGGGCACCTTTCTAGGGCCTTTGAAGTCCTTGGGTAAACGTTCATTGCGGATAGCCGGCACTAAACAGGGGACACCTCCCGTCCTGGTAGGGATACCCACGTCGACGGAAGTCGTCGGATAAGCCGGGGGGGTCTGGTAAGCCGTCAATTGAGGCACCTGCTCCGCCTCTTGCCGCGCTCTGTCTTGGTCCACTGCGTGATAGGCCCCGTTATAAACCGGGCCGTGGCCAGGGGCGGGTCATGGCGTCGGACGTTGCTTGAGCCGGTCGCTGAGACCATGTGCCTGCTGTAACTCGGGCTCCGGCCCGGACGAGGGGTCGAGTGGATCCTATCCCGGCTGTAGGAGTACGCCTCTTGCTGCGCCAGTGCTGTCTGAAGGAGTTCCCTGACCCGCCGGGTTTCAATAGCCGTCGGAGAGTCGCCGTCAACTGGGAGAGCCGCCAGCCATGCTGCCGCAGCAACCATGTTCTCCAACGGGTTATTATAATGAACCGGGGGTGTTGGCACATACTGAGGTGTGGCAGGGGGCACCTGGGGAGGCCCCATCACTCGTGGCTGAATAGGGGGCCCAGACCCGGGCGCTATGACCCCTGGCGGGTTACTAGACCCTGCACCTGGCGTGCTGAAGAGGTTGCGTGGATCGTAAACCGGCGGGAGCCGAGATTGGGTCTTTTGATACCTCCTTCTCATGACCTCATTGGACGCGTTCTGATCCATCGTGAGTTGGAAGGACTGCGCCTGGATCAACTGAGTTTGGGCATCGAGGGCCGCCCTCTCCGCAGCCATCCTGATCCCTTCCGCTGCGAGGTCCTCCTTAGCTTTCACTAGATCCAATCTTAACTGTGCCACCTCCGCATCATGCTGAGCTTGATCCGCCGGGTCAACCGTGGCGGTTAACAGGGCCGTCATCTTGTCCGTGAGATCCATCAGTACCTGAGCCAGAGAAGGCACCGGGTTTCCTACTCCAGCCGCGGGGTTCTGAACAGGCTGTGCATCGGCCATAAAGATTCCCACCCGGCTTGGCGGCTCAAATAGGTCCGGAATACTGTCACCATCGGAACAACCCATGAGCCTGCCACCTTGAAGTTGATACAACGAGTTTGACTCACCGGTGGCCGACTCGCCGTCAGAGCCGGCGGCCGTCTCATCACCAGATCCAGATCGATCAGAGAGTCCTCCGTGGATACACCCCACAAAAGCATGCCTTAAGGCAGGCCGGGCCCGGGCGGGTCGTGCGCGCTGAGACACCTCGATGAGATCGGTGCAGAGATCCGGCTCAGGGCCCGGCTCACCAACCTTGCCGATGAAAACATGAATTCCGCCGAAGGGGACCCGGTACCCGTACTCAATTGAGCCGGCATCGGGGCCCCAGTCTGCATCGTCGATGTAAAGCTTGCCGCGATGACTCTTGGTCATCCGGCCCACAGCGTATCCCTTGAGCCCTTCGAAGCTGCCCTTCAAGAACTCAAATCCACCGTGCGCTGGCCCCACGGTGGGCGCCAACTGTCGTGGAATTGTCACGGCAGATGTCCTCGAGCTAGGACTTAATCGTGGAGCCATCGCTACTAGGAAGCTTGAAGGGGTTAAGTGGGACAAGGAATACGAGGGTTTATACTGGTTCGGCCCCTTACGGTGAAGGTAAAAGCCTACGTCCAGTTTGCGGTGGTATTGATTAGGGTTTCGATGACCAAGGAGCTTAACTGCTATGCCTGGCTTTCGTCGAGGTCGTTCTTGTCCCTAAACCGCTACCGGGTCGTCCCTTTATATAGGGAGGCTGACGCCCAGCAGTTCTCAGAGTCCCGGCCGGCTCATAAGAGTGTCCGGCTCAGACTCTTAACTATTCTTGCCTTACACTACAAGTTCTACCATAATAAGCATTGTAACTACGGGCCTTAAGCCATATCCGGGTCTTAAGCCCATCTCTGGCCCATCGTCTTCAAGCTTGGCTCCGGGCTTCTGGCAACGACCATATGAGTAACCCGGCCCCTCCTGGCGGGTGACTCTAAGGTCCATATCCTCAACAAGCCACTTATGGATTGCCTATCAAAGATGGCAGTACCTAGATCTATCCTTGCTATTATGCCTAGCTAGGGGCGTTAAACGATAGCGCTTGTTGGGAGGCAACCCAATTTTATTTTTAGTTTTTTGCTTTTTGCTTCTGCTTAGGAATAAATATTTGATCTAGCCTCTGGTTAGATGTGTTTTTATGTTTTAATTAGTGTTTGTGCCAAGTTTAAGCTATAAGATCTCCTTGGATGATAGTTATTTGATCTTGCTGAAAATTCCAGAAACTTTCTATTCACGAAAATAATTGTTAAAAATCACCAGAATGTGATAAAATAAAAATTTATTCCAATTGCTGCTGATCAATAAACAAATTGTCTAGGTCGTCCTATTTGGGCTGAATTTTTTGAGTTCCAGAAGTTTGCGTTAGTTACAGATTACTATAGACTGTTCTGTTTTTGACAGATTCTGTTTTTCATGTGTTGTTTGCTTATTTTGATGAATCTATGGCTAGTAAAATAGTTTATAAATCAGAGAGAAGTGGGAATACAGTAGGTTTAACACCAATATAAGTAAAGAATGAGTTCATTATAGTACCTTGAAGTGGTGTTTTGTTTTCTTTCGCTAACGGAGCTCACGAGATTTTCTGTTAAGTTTTGTGTTGTGAAGTTTTCAAGTTTTGGGTGAAAGATTTGATGGATTATGGAACAAGGAGTGGCAAGAGCCTAAGTTTGGGGATGCCCATGGCACCCCAAGATAATCTAAGGACACCTAAAAGCCAAAGCTTGGGATGCCCCGGAAGGCATCCCCTCTTTCGTCTACTTCCATCGGTAACTTTACTTGGAGCTATATTTTTATTCACCACATGATATGTGTTTTTCTTGGAGCGTCTTGTATTATTTGAGTCTTTGTTTGTTAGTTTGCCACAATCATCCTTGGTGTACACACCTTTTGAGAGAGACACACATGATTAAAATGGTTAGAATACTCTATGTGCTTCACTTATATCTTTTGAGTTATATAGTTTTTGCTCTATATCTTTTAGAGCACGGTGGTGGATTTGTTTTATAGAAACTATTGTTCTCTCATGCTTCACTTAGATTATTTTGAGAGTCCTACAAAATAGCATGGTAATTTGCTTTAATTATGATAGGCATTCAAGATTAGTAAAAAATTTCTTATGAGTGTGTTGAATACTATGAGAAGTTTGATACTTGATAATTGTTTTGAGATATGGAGATGACGATATTAGAGTCATGCTAGTTGAGTAGTTGTGAATTTGAGAAATACTTGTGTTAAAGTTTGTGATTCCCATAGCATGCACGTATGGTGAACCGTTATGTGATGAAGTCGAAGCATGATTTATTTATTGATTGTCTTCCTTATGAGTGGCGGTCGGGGACGAGCGATGGTCTTTTCCTACCAATCTATCCCCCTAGGAGCATGCGCGTAATACTTTGCTTTGATAACTTGTAGATTTTTGCAATAAGTATATGAGTTCTTTATGACTAATGTTGAGTCCATGGATTATACACACTTTTCTTCCTTCCACCATTGCTAGCCTCTCTAATACCGCGCACTTTTCGCCGGTATCATACACCCACCATATACCTTCCTCAAAACAGTCACCATACCTACCTATCATGGCATTTCCATAGCCATTCCGAGATATATTGCCATGCAACTTTCCACCGTTCCGTTTACTATGACATGCTCCATCATTGTCATATTGCTTTGCATGATCATGTAGTTGACATTGTATTTGTGGTAAAGCCACCGTTCATAATTCTTTCATACATGTCACTCTTGATTCATTTCATATCCCGGTACACCGCCGGAGGCATTCACATAGAGTCATATTTTGTTCTAAGTATTGAGTTGTAATTGTTGAGTTGTAAGTAAATAGAAGTGTGATGATCATCATTTTTAGAGCATTGTCCCAAGTGAGGAAAGGATGATGGAGACTATGATTCCCCCACAAGTCGGGATGAGACTTCGGACTAAATAAAAAGAAAAGACGACATAAAAAAAGAAAAGTCCCAAATAAAAAAATGAGAGAAAAAGAGAGAAGGGACAATGTTACTATCCTTTTAACACACTTGTGCTTCAAAGTAGCACCATGATCTTCATGATAGAGAGTCTCCGATGATATTAATTTCATATACTAGTGGGAAATTTTCATTATAGAACTTGGCTTGTATATTCCAATGATGGGCTTCCTCAAAATGCCCTAGGTCTTCGTGAGCAAGCGAGTTGGATGCACACCAACTTAGTTTCTTTTGTTGAGCTTGCATATACTTATAGCTCTAGTGCATCCGTTGCATGGCAATCCCTACTCACTCACATTGATATCTATTAATGGGTATCTCCATAGCCCGTTGATACGCCTAGTTGATGTGAGACTTGTTGGAAATATGCCCTAGAGGCAATAATAAATGGTTATTATTATATTTCTTTGTTCATGGTAATTGTCTATTGTTCATGCTATAATTGTATTGTCCGGAAATCGTAATACATGTGTGAATACATAGACCACAACGTGTCCCTAGTAAGCCTCTAGTTGACTAGCTCGTTGATCAACAAATAGTCATGGTTTCCTGACTATGGACATTGGATGTCATTGATAACGGGATCACATCATTAGGAGAATGATGTGATGGACAAGACCCAATCCTAAGCATAGCATAAAAGATCGTGTAGTTTCGTTTGCTAGAGCTTTTCCAATGTCAAGTATCTTTTCCTTAGACCATGAGATCGTGCAACTCCCGGATACCGTAGGAGTACTTTGGGTGTGCCAAACGTCACAACGTAACTGGGTGACTATAAAGGTGCACTACGGGTATCTCCGAAAGTGTCTGTTGGGTTGGCACGGATCGAGACTGGGATTTGTCACTCCGTGTGACGGAGAGGTATCTCTGGGCCCACTCGGTAATGCATCATCATAATGAGCTCAATGTGACTAAGGCGTTGGTCACGGGATCATGCATTGTGGTACGAGTAAAGAGACTTGCCGGTAACGAGATTGAACAAGGTATTGGGATACCGACGATCGAATCTCGGGCAAGTAACATACCGATTGACAAAGGGAATTGTATACGGGATTGATTGAATCCTCGATACCGTGGTTCATTCGATGAGATCATCGTGGAACATGTGGGAGCCAACATGGGTATCCAGATCCCGCTGTTGGTTATTGACCGGAGAGGCGTCTCGATCATGTCTGCATGTCTCCCGAACCCGTAGGGTCTACACACTTAAGGTTCGGTGATGCTAGGGTTGTAGAGATATATGTATGCGGAAACCCGAAAGTTGTTCGGAGTCCCGGATGAGATCCCGGACGTCACGAGAGGTTCCGGAATGGTCCGGAGGTGAAGAATTATATATAGGAAGTCAAGTTTCGGCCACCGGGAAAGTTTCGGGGGTTACCGGTATTGTACCGGGACCACCGGAAGGGTCCCGGGGATCCACCGGGTGGGGCCACCTATCCCGGAGGGCCCCGTGGGCTGAAAGTGGAAGGGAACCAGCCTTTAGTGGGCTGGGGCGCCCCCCCTTGGGCCTCCCCCATGCGCCTAGGGTTGGGAACCCTAGGGGGGAGCTTCCCCCTTGCCTTGGGGGGCAAGGCAACCCTTCCCCCTCTTTGGCCGCCGCCCCCCCTTGGAGATCCCATCTCCCTGGGCCGGCGCCCCCCAGGGGGCCTATATAAAGGGGGGGAGGGAGGGCAGCAACCTACAGCCTTGGGCGCCTCCCTCCTCCCCTGCAACACCTCTCTCTCTCTCGCAGAAGCTTGGCAAAGCCCTGCCGAGACACGCTACATCCACCACCACGCCGTCGTGCTGCTGGATCTCCATCAACCTCTCCTTCCCCCTTGCTGGATCAAGAAGGAGGAGACGTCGCTGCACCGTACGTGTGTTGAACGCGGAGGTGCCGTCCGTTCGGCACTCGGTCATCGGTGATTTGGATCACGGCGAGTACGACTCCGTCATCCACGTTCATTGGAACGCTTCCGCTCGCGATCTACAAGGGTATGTAGATGCACTCCTTTCCCCTCGTTGCTAGTAGACTCCATAGATGCATCTTGGTGAGCGTAGAAAAATTTTAAATTATGCTACGATTCCCAACAAGACTATCTTCTCCTTTTTGTCTTCTCCACAACCACCATTCTATTCCACGTATAGTGCTATGTCCATGGCTCACGCTCATGTATTGCGTGAAGATTGAAAAAGTTTGAGAACATCAAAATTATGAAACAATTGCTTGGCTTGTCATCGGGGTTGTGCATGATTTAAATACTTTGTGTGGTGAAGATAGAGCATAGCCAGACTATATGATTTTGTAGGGATAACTTTCTTTTGGCCATGTTATTTTGAGAAGACATAATTGCTTAGTTAGTATGCTTGAAGTATTATTATTTTTATGTCAATATTAAATTTTGTCTTGAAACTTTCGGATCTGAATATTCATACCACAATTAAGAGAATTACATTGAAATTATGCCAAGTAGCATTCCACATCAAAAATTCTGTTTTTTATCATTTACCTACTCGAGGACGAGCAAGAATTAAGCTTGGGGATGCTTGATACGTCTCCAACGTATCTATAATTTTTTATTGTTCCATGTTATATTATATTCTGTTTTGGACATTAATGGGCTTTATTATACACTTTTATACTATTTTGGGACTAACCTATTAACCGGAGGCCCAACCCAGAATTGATGTTTTTTGCCTATTTCAGAGTTTCGCAGAAAAGAATATCAAACGGAGTCCAAACGGAATGAAACCTTCGGGAACGTGATTTTTGGAACGAACGTCATCCAGAGGACATGGACCCTACGTCAAGACATCAACCAGGAAGGCACGAGGTAGGGGGGCGCCCTCCACCCTCGTGGGCCCCATGTTGCTCCACCGACGTACTTCTTCCTCCTATATATACCTACGTACCCCCAAACTACCAGATACGGAGCCAAAAACCTAATTCCACCACCGCAACCTTCTGTACCCGTGAGATCCCATCTTGGGGCCTTTTCCGGAGCTCCGCCGGAGGGGTCATCGATCACGGAGGGCTTCTACATCAACACCATAGCCTCTCCGATGATGTGTGAGTAGTTTACCTCAGACCTTTGGGTCCATAGTTATTAGCTAGATGGCTTCTTCTCTCTTTTTGGATCTCAATACAATGTTCTCCCCCTCTCTTGTGGAGATCTATTCGATGTAATCTTCTTTTGCAGTGTGTTTGTTGAGACCGATGAATTGTGGGTTTATGATCAAGTTTATCTATGAACAATATTTGAATCTTCTCTGAATTCTTTTATGTATGATTGGTTATCTTTGCAAGTCTCTTCGAATTATCAGTTTGGTTTGGCCTACTAGATTGATCTTTCTTGCAATGGGAGAAGTGCTTAGCTTTGGGTTCAATCTTGCGGTGTCCTTTCCCAGTGACAGTAGGGGCAGCAAGGCACGTATTGTATTGTTGCCATCGAGGATAACAAGATGGGGTTTATGTCATATTGCATGAGTTTATCCCTCTACTGTTGGGGATCGTAGCAGAAATTAAAATTTTCTACGCATCACCAAGATCAATCTATGGAGTTTACTAGCAACGAGAGGGGAGGAGTGCATCTACATACCCTTGTAGATCGCGAGCGGAAGCGTTCAAGAGAATGGGGTTGATGGAGTCGTACTCGTCGTGATCCAAATCATCGATGATCCAAGCGCCGAACGGACGGCACCTCCGCGTTCAACACACGTACGGAGCGGTGACGTCTCCCACGCCTTGATCCAGCAAGGAGGAGGGAGAGGTTGAGGAAGAAGACTCCAACAGCAGCACGGCGGCGTGGTGGTGGTGGAGTGACAGTTCTCCGGCAGGGCTTCGCCAAGCACACGCGGAGGAGGAGAGGTGTTGGGGAGGGGAGGGGCTGCGCCTTGGATGTGGTGCTGCAGCCCTCCCCTCACCCCTCTATTTATAGGGAGAAGGGGAAAGGGGGCCGGCCCCTCTAGATGGGATCTAGAGGGGGGGCGGCGGCCAAGGGGAAGGTGGCTTGCCCCCCAAGCAAGGGGGGGGGGCCTTTAGGGTTTCCCCCAAACCCTAGGCGCATGGGCCCTAGGGGGGTTGGTGCCCAGCCCACTAAGGGCTGGTTCCCTTCCACCTACAGCCCATAAGGCCCTCCGGGGCAGGTGGACCCTCCCGGTGGACCCCCGGAACCCCTCCGGTGGTCCCGGTACAATACCGGTATACCCCCGAATATTTCCGGTGACCGTATGGTGACTTCCCATATATAAATCTTTACCTCCGGACCATTCCGGAACTCCTCGTGACGTCCGGGATCTCATCCGGGACTCCTAACAACATTCGTTAATCACAAACAAACCTTCCTTATAACCCTAGCGTCATCGAACCTTAAGTGTGTAGACCCTACGGGTTCGGGAATCATGCAGACATGACCGAGACACCTCTGTAGCCAATAACCAACAACGGGATCTGGATACCCATGTTGGCTCCCACATGTTCCACGATGATCTCATCGGATGAACCACGATGTCGAGGATTCAAGCAATCCCGTATACAATTCCCTTTGTCAATCGGTACGTTACTTGCCCGAGATTCGATCGTCGGTATCCCAATACCTCGTTCAATCTCGTTACCGGCAAGTCACTTTACTCGTTCCGTAATGCATGATCCCGTGACTAACTACTTAGTCACATTGAGCTCATTATGATGATGCAATACCGAGTGGGCCCAGAGATACCTCTCCGTCATACGGAGTGACAAATCCCAGTCTCGATCCGAGCCAACGCAACAGACACTTTCGGAGATACCTGTAGTGCACCTTTATAGCCACCCAGTTACGTTGTGACGTTTGGTACACCCAAAGCATTCCTACGGTATCCGGGAGTTGCACGATCTCATGGTCTAAGGAAATGATACTTGACATTATAAAAGCTTTAGCAAACGAACTACACGATCTAGTGCTATGCTTAGGATTGGGTCTTGTCCATCACATCATTCTCCTAATGATGTGATCCCGTTATCAATGACATCCAATGTCCATGGTCAGGAAACCGTAACCATCTATTGATCAACGAGCTAGTCAACTAGAGGCTCACTAGGGACATGTTATGGTCTATGTATTCACATATGTATTTCGATTTCCGGATAACACAATTAAAGCATGAACAATAGACAATTATCATGAACAAGGAAATATAGTAATAACCATTTTATTATTGCCTCTAGGGCATATTTCCAACAGTATCCCACTTGCACTAGAGTCAATAATCTAGTTACATTGTGATGAATCGTACACCCATAGAGTTCTGGTGTTGATCATGTTTTGCTCGTGGAAGAGGTTTAGTCAACGGATCTGCGACATTCAAATCCGTATGCACTTTACAAATATCTATGTCTCCATTTTGAACATTTTCATGAATGGAGTTGAAGCGACGCTTGATGTGCCTGGTCTTCTTGTGAAACCTGGGCTCCTTGGCAAGGGCAATAGCTCCAGTGTTGTCACAGAAGAGAGTCATCGGCCCCGATGCATTGGGAATAACTCCTAGGTCGGCAATGAACTCCTTCATCCAGATTGCTTCATGTGCTGCCTCCGAGGCTGCCATGTACTCCGCTTCACATGTAGATCCCGCCACGACGCTTTGCTTGCAACTGCACCAGCTGACTGCCCCACCATTCAAAATATACACGTATCCGGTTTGTGACTTAGAGTCATCCAGATCTGTGTCGAAGCTAGCATCGACGTAACCCTTTACGACGAGCTCTTCGTCACCTCCATAAACGAGAAACATATCCTTAGTCCTTTTCAGGTACTTCAGGATGTTCTTGACCGTTGTCCAGTGTTCCATGCCGGGATTACTTTGGTACCGTCCTACCAAACTTACGGCAAGGTTTACATCAGGTCTGGTACACAGCATGGCGTACATAATAGACCCTATGGCCGAGGCATAGGGGACGACACTCATCTTTTCTCTATCTTCTGCCGTGGTCGGGCATTGAGCCGTGCTCAATCTCACACCTTGCAATACAGGCAAGAACCCCTTCTTGGACTGATCCATATTGAACTTCTTCAATATCTTGTCAAGGTATGTGCTTTGTGAAAGACCTATGAGGCGTCTCGATCTATCCCTATAGATCTTGATGCCTAATATGTAAGCAACTTCTCCAAGGCCCTTCATTGAAAAACACTTATTCAAGTAGGCCTTTATACTTTCCAAGAATTCTATATCATTTCCCATCAATAGTATGTCATCCACATATAATAAGAGAAATGCTACAGAGCTCCCACTCACTTTCTTGTAAACACAGGCTTCTCCATAAGTCTGCGTAAACCCAAACGCTTTGATCATCTCATCAAAGCGAATGTTCCAACTCCGAGATGCCTGCACCAGCCCATAGATTGAGCGCTGGAGCTTGCATACTTTGTCAGCATTCTTAGGATCGACAAAACCTTCCGGCTGCATCATATACAATTCTTCCTTAAGGAAGCCGTTAAGGAATGCCGTTTTGACGTCCATTTTCCATATTTCATAATCATAGAATCCGGCAATTGCTAACATGATTCGGACGGACTTCGGCTTCGCTACGGGTGAGAAGGTCTCATCGTAGTCAACTCCTTGAACTTGTCGATAACCCTTAGCGACAAGTCGAGCTTTATAGATGGTAACATTTCCATCCGCGTCCGTCTTCTTCTTAAAGATCCATTTATTTTCTATCGCTCGCCGATCATCGGGCAAGTCTGTCAAAGTCCATACTTTGTTTTCATACATGGATCCTATCTCGGATTGCATGGCTTCAAGCCATTTGTTGGAATCTGGACCCGCCATTGCTTCTTCATAGTTCGAAGGTTCACCGTTGTCCAACAACATGATTTCCAGGACAGGGTTGCCGTACCACTCTGGTGCGGAACGTGTCCTTGTGGACCTACGAAGTTTAGTGGTAACTTGATCATGATCGTCATCATTAACTTCCTCTCTAGTCGGTGCAGGCACCACAGAAACATTTTCTTGTGCTGCGCTACTTTCTGGTTCGAGAGGGGTCATCTCATCAAGTTCCACTTTCCTCCCACTTACTTCTTTCGAGAGAAACTCTTTCTCCAGAAAGAACCCGTTCTTAGCAACGAAGATCTTGCCTTCGGATCTGAGGTAGAAGGTATACCCAATGGTTTCCTTAGGGTATCCTATGAAGATGCATTTTTCCGACTTGGGTTTGAGCTTTTCAGGTTGAAGTTTCTTGACATAAGCATCGCATCCCCAAACTTTAAGAAACGACAGCTTAGATTTCTTTCCAAACCATAATTCATACGGTGTCGTCTCAACGGATTTCGACGGAGCCCTATTTAAAGTGAATGTGGCAGTCTCTAAAGCATAACCCCAGAATGATAGCGGTAGATCGGTAAGAGACATCATAGATCGCACCATATCCAATAGAGTGCGATTACGATGTTCGGACACACCATTACGCTGAGGTGTTCCAGGCGGCGTGAGTTGTGAAACAATTCCACATTTCCTTAAGTGTGTGCCAAATTCGTGACTCAAATATTCCCCTCCACGATCTGATCGTAAGAACTTTATTTTCCTGTCACGTTAATTCTCAACCTCACTCTGAAATTCCTTGAACTTTTCAAAGGTCTCAGACTTGTGTTTCATTAAGTAGACATACCCATATCTACTCAAGTCATCAGTGAGGGTGAGAACATAACGATAGCCACCGCGAGCCTCAACGCTCATTGGACCGCACACATCAGTATGTATGATTTCCAATAAGTTGGTTGCTCGCTCCACTGTTCCGGAGAACGGAGTCTTGGTCATTTTGCCCATGAGGCATGGTTCGCACGTGTCAAATGATTCATAATCAAGAGACTCCAAAAGTCCATCTGCATGGAGTTTCTTCATGCGTTTGACACCAATGTGACCAAGGCGGCAGTGCCACAAGTATGTGGGACTATCATTATCAACCTTACATTTCTTGGCATTCACACTATGAATATGTGTAACATCACGTTCGAGATTCATTAAGAATAAACCATTGACCAGCGGGGCATGACCATAAAACATATCTCTCATATAAATAGAACAACCATTATTCTCGGATTTAAATGAGTAGCCATCTCGCATCACATCATTCTCCTAATGATGTGATCCCGTTATCAATGACATCCAATGTCCATGGTCAGGAAACCGTAACCATCTATTGATCAACGAGCTAGTCAACTAGAGGCTCACTAGGGACATGTTATGGTCTATGTATTCACATATGTATTACGATTTCCGGATAACACAATTAAAGCATGAACAATAGACAATTATCATGAACAAGGAAATATAATAATAACCATTTTATTATTGCCTCTAGGGCATATTTCCAGCATCTACATCATGTCATCTTCCTTAAGGCATTACTCTGTTCTTTTGAACTTAATACTCTAGATGCATGTTGGATAGCGGTCGATGTGTGGAGTAATAGCAGTAGATGCAGGCAGGAGTCGGTCTACTTGTCTCGGACGTGATGCCTATATACATGATCATACCTAGATATTCTCATAACTATGCTCAATTCTGTCAATTGCTCAACAGTAATTTGTTTACCCACCGTAATACTTATGCTCTCGAGAGAAGCCACTAGTGAAACCTATGGCCCCCGGGTCTATTTTCCATCATATTTAATCTCCCGACAAAAATCTATTTCTGTCGTCGTTTTTATTTTGCTTTCTTTACTTTGCATCTTTATCATAAAAATACCAAAAATATTATCTTATCATATCTGTCAGATCTCACTCTCGTAAGTGACCGTGAAGGGATTGACAACCCCTTTATTGCGTTGGTTGCGAGGATTTATTTGTTTGTGTAGGTGCGAGAGACTCGTGCGTGGCCTCCTACTGGATTGATACCTTGGTTCTCAAAAACTGAGGGAAATACTTACGCTACTTTACTGCATCACCCTTTCCTCTTCAAGGGAAAACCAACGCAGTGTTCAAGAGGTAGCACTCACCCGCACCAACTACATCCTCTGGCGCACCCAGATCACGCCGCAGCTCCGAGGTGCTGGTTTCTTCGGGTACGTTGATGGGAGCGTACCCGAGCCGGCCAAAGTCGTCATCACCAAGGACAAGGATGGCAAGGAGGAGTCCATCCCCAATCCTCTTCACCACATGTGGATCCAAGAGGATCAGCAAGTACTGGGATATCTCCTGAATAATCTCTCGAAGGAAGTGCTCGTGCAGGTCACCTCAATCGTCCATGCACACGAGCTCTGGTCGGCGCTGGCAAAGATGTTCTCGTCGACCTCGCTGTCCCGC
Source organism: Aegilops tauschii subsp. strangulata (assembly GCF_002575655.3). Taxonomy (NCBI): domain Eukaryota; kingdom Viridiplantae; phylum Streptophyta; class Magnoliopsida; order Poales; family Poaceae; genus Aegilops; species Aegilops tauschii. The sequence continues at coordinate 487,229,430 of NC_053038.3, read as the reverse complement.
GTCAACAACATCCGGGCGGCGCTCACCAACACGCAGAAGGGCACGCAGTCTGTGGCGACCTTGTTCGCGCACATGCGATCTCTCGCTGACGAGCTCGCGGCGGCCGGCAAACCCCTGGACGACGACGAGCTCATCTCCTACATCATCAACGCCCTGGACATGGAATACCAGCCGCTGGTCTCTGCCCTGGATGCTCGTGTCATCCCGGTCACTCTTGACGAACTGTTCGCTTAGATGAGCAACTTCGATCAACGAGTGGCCCTCTTCCAAGGGGCTGGGACCGGTGGTGGCTTCAAGTCATCGGCAAACGTCGCCACCCGCGGGCGTGGCGGTGGTTCCCGCTCTCGCGGCCCTCCTTGCGGGAAGAGCAGGGGCCCTGGCGGGGGCAACACCAGCGGCAACAACAACACACGCGGCGGCGGTCGCCCTTCCTACTCCAACACCAAGGGCAGCCGGCGATCGAATGGCTCGACCAACAAATCTCGCCCTGATGCTGTCCACTGCCAAATCTGCGGTAAGCTGGGCCACTCCGCCAAGGACTGTTGGTACCGGTTTGATGAAGATGAAGACTCATCTCAAGATGAAAAGGTGGCCGGGGCTGCTGAAGCCTCCTATGGCGTCGACACAAATTGGTACGTCGACAGCGGTGCTACCAACCACATCACCGGTGAGCTGGAGAAGGTGACCATGCGGGAAAAATACCGCGGCCAAGACCACATCCACACCGCTAGTGGAGAAGGTGTGAAGATTGGTCATATTGGTCACTCAATTGTTAAAACCCCTCATAGGAAAATCCATCTAAAAAGAATCTTGCATGTTCCTAGTGCCAACAAAAATCTTCTTTCCGTCCACCGCATTGCCATTGATAATCACGTCTTTCTTGAATTTCACCCCTTCTTCTTTTTGATCAAGGACCAGGCAACGAGGAGGGTGCTGTATCGAGGTAGATGCGTTCGTGGGCTTTATCCGTTGATCCCGGAGATTAGAAGATTCAAACAAGTTCTTAGTGCCACCAAAGTGTCTTCAACACGGTGGCACGATCGATTAGGCCATGCAAGTTTCTCTTTAGTTGAGCGTTTGATTAGGAAAAATAAACTCCCATATGTTGGGGATCGTGATGTTGAAACAGTTTGTGATTCGTGTCAAAGGGCCAAGAGCCACCAATTGCCTTATCCAATTTCTACTAGTATTTCTACCAAACCTTACCAACTCATTTTTCTGATGTATGGGGGCCCGCTCCCTCTTCTGTTGGTAGACATACATATTATGTGAGTTTCATTGACGACTATATCAAGTTCACATGGATCTATCTCCTTAAGAAACGTTCGGATGTTTGCCAAGTCTTTCTCAATTTTCAAGCCCTCGTTGAAAGAAAATTTGATAGTAAAATCCTCGCTCTCCAATCTGATTGGGGAGGGGAGTATGAGAAACTAAACTCATTCTTCCAAAAACTTGGCATATCCCATCATGTTTCGTGTCCTCATGCCCATCAACAGAATGGGTCAGCCGAGCGCAAGCATCAACACATTGTCGATGTTGGGTTTTCCCTTCTAGCCGGCGCCTCCATGCCCCTCAAATTTTGAGACGAGGCTTTCCTCACTGCTGTCCACATTATCAATATGCTACCTAGTCGTGTAATTAACAATGAAACTCCCATGGAAAGGCTATTTCACACCAAACCAGACTACACGTCTCTTCGTGTGTTTGGATGCGCCTGTTGGCCTAATCTTCGTCCCTACAATGATCGTAAACTCATGCTTAGATCCAAACAGTGTGCATTCATTGGCTATAGTGCTCAACACAAAGGCGTCAAGTGTCTTGACATTTCCACGGATCGCGTCTATATCTCTCGAGATGTCGTATTTGATGAAACAAAATTTCCTTTCGCCAATCTCCACCCCAATGCCGGTGCTCTCCTACGTCAAGAAATACTTCTTCTACCATCTAGTCTCACTGGCGTTGATCAAGGGGGAAATGATTGTGATGATCAACTATTGACTAATCCTCATAACCGTGCTCTTGAGTTTTGTGCTGATGCAGATGCAAACGCTGAAGAAAATGGTGAAGAAAACGCTCAAAACGGTGCACAACACGCTCCAAATGAGCGATATTTGTTGTGTCGCTCGACGGGAGACAGATCCGGCTCGGGATCGATGCCTCAGTAGCGCGCCAGCGAATCATCCACGGGATCCACGCTGCGGCAGGGCATCGGCGCATCGGATCCCGCGTCCCCTGTGCGGCGCGGCAGCAGCCAGCCAATCGCCGCCACGCGGGCCTCTCCAACCAGGCCAGCCGCGGCCTCCACTCCGCGCCGATCACCCGACGACGCGTGCCAGCCCCCATCTCGCTGGCCAGCGGGCGGACCCCGCCACTACATGCGCCACCAACCAGGTGGGCCTCCAGGCGCGGAATCTGGTGCAGGCACGGGATCCTGTGCTGATCCCGCCCGACCTGCCACGAGCGCGCGATTAGAGGTGGATTTGCCCAGGCCCACGCAATCATTGCGCCATGATGGGCCTGACGCAGATCACATGCGCGCCGCGAGGTCTTCTACTCCAACGAATACGTCCACACCAACTGCAGACGCCACAGAAAATCCAGCCGCTACAGGAGACACCGCGTCGGGCGCGCCAACCCTGTCTGCCTCGAGATCGCCCCGACCAGAGGCTGGATCTTCTGTGGAGGGCAACAGTGCGGCCTCTCCTGCTCCTCCGCGTACAAGGCTACAAAGGGGAGTAATTCAACCTGTTAATTATAAGCAGGTAACCAAATTCGGTTTAGCTTGCTCCACAGGTGAACCACATACTCTTGATGAAGCGCTTGGTGATGTACGGTGGAAAAATGCTGAAAGAACATGCGGTGCCCCCATGTTTGGTTTTGGTAATTGATGACAATCTCTATGGACTAATGGTTGCCTTGAGTTATATTTGAAGGATTTGTCCATAGGCATTTCTTGAAGTCCATGTGTTGGTTTCAAGGAGTTTATGTGGTGACCAAGGTGTTATTAAGGAATTATCCAAAGATTGGTCATGTGAGAGTTGAGCTTATTGCAAGCATGTCTTGGAGAAGAAGATTGTGTGATCATTCATGTATATCTTCAAGACATCATCCAAAAGAAGAGAGTTGAAAAGATTCAAGGTTGATCAAGACTAAGTCAATAGTGAATCAACTTGATCAACTCACAAAGCGTAGAAGATGTACCGAGAGGGATCAAGCGATCCCATGGTGTGGTAAGCATTGTCAATTACGCTTTGTGTACTAACCCATGATCTTCGTGAGAGTTCTTTGTGGGGTTAGGTTGCGGTGTGCAAGTTCAATTGAAGCATCATGAAGAGATCAAATGCTTGAAGCTTGCCGTCCATTGTGTTGACAATGGACTTGTGAAGATGTGCGGAAGAGTGGCTCACTCATAGTGGAGTATGGGGGAGCAATCAACTAGTCTTCATTGAGCCAACGCAACCAAGAAAGGTGGTCCAACTTGAGGGAGTCAAGATCGTCATCATCTAGCTCAAGTGGACCATGTGCAAGGCAAAGGTTTGCCCTTGATAGGTTTTCTATTTTACCGGTCTCGTGATGGTAGTTGGGAGACCGGGTTATAGGATCGATTGTCGTACTATCAAGGGGGGCTCTCGATGAGTAGCTTGATCGTATCATTCGTAGAGAGCTCAAACCATTGCATCCTTGCATCATCTTTCTTGGTTCTTGTTTGGTTCTTCTCTTTGTGAGTTTTGGAGCCTATGGTCATCTTGATGACAAGCTCGAGTTCATCGAAAACGGAGTTCACTCGCATCTTCTATGATGTTTTCGATGTTGGAAGGTTATGCCGGTTCTTCTCGGTTGGAGGTTTCACTCCTCTATTTTGATGCTACTCGTCGTCTTGTATCCAACAAGCTTGAGTTTGCTCAATTTGGAGCTCATATGCAGAAGTTATGGCAGTTTTGGTTTCCCGTGGAGTATTCTTGTTTTCGTGGAAGTGGCTTTAGGATGGTCCCAGCGGTAGTACCACTTAGGGGTCACAAGCGGCAGTACCGCTCTGCAGCGGTAGTACCGCTGGTGGGTCCTCAGCAGTAGTACCGCTACGGTACCAGGCCCCTACCGCGTCGACTCGAGGGGTCATTTTTCATGTCGGATAGTGCGGTACTTCGCAGCGGCAGTAGGGCGGCAGTACCGCTCACGAGCGGTAGTACCGCCCAACCACCGCGGCAGTACCGCTCGGGTCTGTCACTCTCCTGCCCTCCAGACTCCATGGTAGTACCGCCCGGGGGAGCGGTAGTACCATTGTGATCAGCGGTAGTACCGCTGCCTCCTGCGGTAGTACCGCCCTCTGCGGGGCTGTTTTGGGGGTAACGGTTGGATTGTCCCCCCCACTATATAAGGGGGTCTTCTTCCCCATTCTACCTTATCTCTTGAGCTCGTGTTCTTCCCCCATTGTTGACCTTCTTCTAGCTTGCTAACTCTCAATCCCTCCATGGATTCTTGCTAGTTTTTGAGGGAAAAGAGAGAGGAGATCTAGATCCACATTTCCACCAATCACTTTCTCCTCTATGTGAGGGGAACCCCTTGGATCTAGATCTTGGAGTTCTTTGTGTTCTCCTTCTTGTTCTTCCTCTCTTTTTCCTCCCTAGCATTAGTTGCTTCGGTGGGATTGAGAGAGAAGGACTTGGGCACTCCGTGTGCCCTTGCCATTACATTTGGTGCATCGGTTTGAGTTCTCCACGGTGATACGTGGAAGTTACAAGTTGAGAAGCTTATTACTCTTGGGTGCTTGGTGCCCTTGAGCTTGTTCCTCTTGGGTGCTTGGGCGCCCTAGACGGTTGGTGGTGTTCGGAGCTCAATCATTGTGGTGTAAAGCTCCGGGCAAGTGTCGGGGTCTCCAATTAGGTTGTGGAGATCGCCCCGAGCAATTTGACGGGTACCGGTGACCACCCCCAAGGGTTGCCAAAGTGTATGGGTTCGGTGACCGCCCCCAAGGGTTGCCATTTGTACGGGTTCGGTGACCGCCCTCAAGGGTCCTTTAGTGGAATCACGGCATCTTGCATTGTGCGAGGGCGTGAGGAGATTACGGTGACCCTAGTGGCTTCTTGGGGAGCATTGTGCCTCCACACCGCTCCAAACGGAGATTAGCATCCGCAAGGGTGTGAACTTCGGGATACATCGTCGTCTCCGCGTGCCTCGGTTATCTCTTACCCGAACCCTTTACTTATGCACTTTACTTTGTGATAGCCATATTGTTTCTTGTCATATATCTTGCTATCACTTAGTTGTTTATCTTGCTTTGCATAAGTTGTTGGTGCACATAGGTGAGCCTAGTTGTTGTAGGTTTTGTGCTTGTCAAATTAACCGCTAGGTTTATTCCGCATTTGTTCAAGCCTAAACCGTAATTATTTTAAAGCGCCTATTCACCCCCCCCCCCTCTAGGCGACATCCACGATCTTTCAAATGCCATGGAAGAAGAATACATGGCACTTCAGAAAAACAGAAGATGGCATTTAGTTCCCCCACGACAAGGTAAAAATTTAATTGATTGCAAGTGGGTTTACAGAATAAAGAGAAAGTCTGATGGAACTATAGATCGCTACAAGGCCAGATTGGTTGCAAAAGGCTTCAAGCAACGGTATGGTATTGACTATGAGGACACATTTAGTCCCGTTGTTAAAGCTGCCACTATCCGTCTTGTGCTGTCTATTGCCGTTTCCAGGGGATGGAGCCTTAGGCAACTGGATGTACAAAATGCGTTCCTTCATGGCGTTCTGGAAGAGGAAGTATACATGAAACAGCCTCCTGGGTTTGAAAACAAGAGTAAGCCTTTTCATGTGTGCAAGCTTGATAAAGCTCTATATGGACTGAAGCAGGCTCCCAGAGCATGGTACTCACGTCTGAGTCAGAAATTGCAAGCACTTGGCTTTACTCCCTCCAAGTCTGATACATCTCTGTTTATTTACAATAAATCAAATACATCAATATTTGTGTTGATTTATGTAGATGATACCATTGTCACAAGTTCATTAGATGAAGCTGTGGCAGGGCTGTTAAAAGATCTAAGTGCTGAATTTGCTCCCAAGGACTTGGGAGACTTGCATTTCTTTCTAGGTATTGAGGTAAAGAAACATGAAGATGGCCTCCACCTATCTCAGGAAAAATATGCTACTGACCTGGTAAGAAGAGTTGGTTTACAAGGATGCAAGCCTTCATTGACTCCTCTCTCAAGCACAGAAAAATTATCACTTGAAGAGGGAGTTCTCTTGAATCAAGAAGACAGTACTAGATACAGGAGTTTGGTAGGGGCTCTTCATTACTTAACCTTGACCAGACCTGATATATCTTTTGCTGTCAACAAGGTCTGCCAGTTTCTTCATGCACCCACCACAGTCCACTGGACTGCTGCCAAACGCATTGTGATATATGTAAAACATACTGTGAATCTTGGTCTTACTTTCAGCAAGTCATCATCCAATCTTGTTAGTGCATTCTCTGACTCTGATTGGGCAGGAAGTGTCGATGATAGACGATCCACTGGTGGATTTGCAGTGTTCTTTGGACCAAATTTGATATCATGGTGTGCTAAGAAACAGGCTACTGTATCCAGGTCAAGCACTGAAGCAGAGTATAAAGCATTAGGAAATGCTACAACAGAAATTATCTGGGTTCAGTCCATGTTAAGAGAACTTGGTGTGAAGCACACCAGAATTCCTTGTTTATGGTGTGACAACTTGGGTGCCACTTATCTATCTGCTAATCCAGTGTTCCATGCAAGAACAAAACACATCGAGATAGATTTTCACTTTGTCAGAGAAAGAGTTGTCAACAGACAATTGGAAATTCGGTTTGTTCATTCACGAGACCGAGTTGCAGATGACTTTACAAAAGCATTGCCCACAAGAAACTTTGAAGAGTTCAAACGTAATCTCAACTTAACGCAGTTGTGATTAAGGGAGGGTGTTAAGCAACGTATCTACCACGACAGAGTTGACGCATGGGTTCGACCAGGAGTCCACCTCAACCGAAGCTGTAGACTAGGGTAGTTGTGATTCTCTCTTATCTATTGTAACTATCTCTATCTCTCTAGTCTATCCCTTGGGTCTCAAGTCAGGATCCCAACGATGTAATCAACCTCTGTACGTTATGCGGGAGTTGCGCCCCGACCCTATATAACACGAAGCCGTCGCCCTAGGCAGGGTACGACGTTCTCTCACAGCCTTATACTACAAACAGGTCGATTTGTATCTAAATTCTATGAATATTCATACCATTTGAATACAAGAATAGACGGGTGCAGCATTGATGATCTAGTTTATTAAAATAACAAACTCTAGCCCTGAATTTACAAACAAACCCTCATATCCACTTGTGATAAAATTCTATAACAGAAACCCTAGAAGCTCCTCTCTTTTTTGCGAGAAATCCTAGATGCTCCTCTATGCATATAAACTACATATATGAAAAAAAATGCCATGTCCAGTACAATATTTTCGAATCAAAGTTAGTTTCATTTACTGTCTATTTGAGAAATAAATTCTTCAATATAATATATCCAGTCACCTTCTAATAAAATCATGATAATTTATGGAGATGCTTCAAATACCATCTTTGCTTTATATTATGAATATGGGGTCGGGCATGACCGCGAGGGCAGTCAGCCGCCAAGGAGTGATTGTTTGTTATCCTCCAAAACTCAGTTAAAGTAGGGCATGCATAGGAATCCTGAAGTGTATTACCTTGAACTTAAAGTCAAAATGGCATTGCATAGTTAAAACTTTTCCAAAGGTTCCAAATTTCCTCCGTCTCCCATCGGGGTTCAAACTGGCTTCCATGTGATGTTGGGTTACATATTGCCATCCTTGCCACGTTTTCCCTCTCTTGTTGTTTTTTCAAAAAAATGCAAAAGCCTTGCGTCTAGATACATTAATAGAATGAAATGTTTGTACAAGCCCTAAGAAGAGAAACACCCCCGTAACTACAAATTACAACTTGATGCCTCCCAGTGCTAGAGATTGCCACCACCGGAAGCAACACCACCATATCCCTCGCGCACGTCATCATCCATTCCCTAGCATGCGACTTAAATGTGTCAAGTAGGCGAACTAAGACAAGTTGTGCATTGTGAAAGATGATCGTGTTTCGATGCTTCCAAGCTCTTGATTCTTTCATCGTAGGCCACCTTCCTCTCCCCAACCTCCGCCCTCCACTCATCGGCTGCCGCCCTCCTCTCCTCAGCCTCCCTCCTCTCCTCAGCCTCCCTCCTCTCCTTCATTTATTTTATCTCCAATGTCGCCCTTACCGAAAAAGGCTTTCGCCCCGCTTTATATATAAAGCACAGATCAACCACAACCCAAGTACAAACACACCCCACGACAACATACGCACACACCCAAGGCGGGATACATAGGCGCTGAGCGCAGCAACACCATCCCTAACACTACAAGAGCAATCGGGGACCTCCACCGTGAACACGCCACCGCGAAGAGATGAAGCCGCATATGACGAACCGTGAGCTCCAAGGCGGCGCCTCCAAGAAGGTTACGACGCTAGCGCGCCGCCACCGCCTGACCCGGGGGTCAGAGTTTCCCCTGGAGCGACACGATGACCGGTGAGAGCCGCCCTTTCAACGGCCGTCTCCTTTCTTATTCTATATGATGTTGCCCAATGATTCCTTGTAGTCATTGTCTCCTCCCTTCTTCAACTTCTTCTTGCCTTTCTTCATCCATTGAGCCTCTTGGTAGCATCCAAGTTGGAAGCGGGGCTTCTTTTTCACTCCTTGACAGTTGATGCATCATCGTCGGTGTCAACTTGTAAAGCATTTCCAACCAAGCTATGTGGTTTCTTATTATTTGGAATTTTGTTGATGAGGCAATTCTTCGATTTCTCCACATTGCGAAGGTCCACCCAACAATGGTGTAAACCGAATGCATTGCCTTTCTTTGCTTTGCCCTTGTACAATTCTTGAGCAATGCTGAGCTACATACCACAATTGTGAAAAGAAGTTAGCCACCAATGCATACAAAAGAAGTTAGCTACATATATCGAAAGTGCCTTTCTGCTCCCGAGCTCAAATGAGCTCGGTGAACAGTAAAATCATTTTTTTTTTCAAAAATCCAACTTTCTTTGGGAGAAACATTGAAAATAGTTCCAAATGCTTGCAAAAATTCGTCATGGAATCACATTCCTGTAAGGCATGGCAAAAAAAAAAACTCAGTGCTCCAATGCTTTTGAAAGTAGCATTTTCAGAGTACCGATTTTTTTGCCATGCCTTCTAAGAGTGTGATTTCATGACGAAATTTTGAAGGCACTTAAAACTTTTGTCAATATTTCTCCCAAAAAGACTGAAATTTTTTGAATTTTTTCGATTTTGTTTTGATTTTACTGTTCACCCGAGAACATTTGAACTCGGGAGCAGAAACTCTGCGTCCTATATATATCACCTCCTTCTGCTTCCGGTAGGAGGCGTGCTGGTGAAAGAACGACACCATTGTATATCGGTCATGTATTGCAGCTGTTCCATGCCCAATTTTGTTTTGAGCAAAGTAAACAAAAATATGTGTTGCAGGTGTTTTTTTTTCTTTTGAGAAATTGTATGTTTTTTTTTAGTAACGAGAAATTGTACTGGAGCCAATGATAACCGGGCTGGGCAATGTTTTCCCACCGGCCCGGCCCACGTCGCTTTTACGAAACGGCTCGTAGGGGGTTGGAAGTCAAATTTCAAAAAAAGTGAACCGCCCATACGCACAGCAGAGCAGAGGTGCCCGCAACCGCAATCGACGCCGAATTCACCGGCGGTAGAAGCGAGCGCCACCGATCGAGCCAAGATCTGCTGCATTTCTACGCGCGATCCCATAAAGTCCGTTTCTTGGCAGCGGCAGCCTCTGGGGTCCGGGATTCGTACGTCCATGGCGGGATACTGTGGCCTCCTTCACGGCTTCCTGGTTTCTCGGAGGCCTGCGCCTGGTCCAGCCAAGGATTCTGTGGGCGGAAGGACGGGTCCCGCGGCGCCGGACGTTGTGGAGATCAGCTCCGATGAGGAGGAGGAGGAGGAGGACGGATCTCCCCCCGTGGCCAGGAAGCTGCGTTTTGACGATGCAGCTGATGGCGGGGTCTGCGATCTCGTGGTGAAGAAGGGCGAGTCCGGTGGTGCCGACGGCGTTGGCGAGGACGACGGCGACTGCGTGGTTCTGGACGGCGACCCTTATGCGGCCGTCGCCGTTGCGGATGAGGACGGGGCTGCGGGGAACGATGGCGGCTCGGATGAGTTGCAGATAGTTGCAGAGAAAGGCCAGGTAATTCGATCCATGACACTGCATTCATTCTGTGTGTGCCATGGAACAGAAGCACCTTGCGAAAATTGGAGACTACGTATGGAGATGATATGTTTTTGCACTGTGCCATAGACTACGTAACGTATCGGACCTGATCTGATCGGACATCTACGTGTGCATGACTTAACTTCAGAATCGAGTTGCAAACGTCGTATAGACTTTAGAGATGATATATTAATTTTAACATTCTGTGTTCATTTAATGACGCCCCCAAAAATATGCGCGGAACTAAATCAGGGATCAAAATAAAAGCCATCAAGGCCTTGCAGATTTCCGGATGTAGGCCCAAAAAGAATGACAGGTAGACAAGGGATTAGTCTGCAGAAAATTGCATATAAGGGGTTTTCTCTAATCAAGAAGCTTTTGGGTAAAAGCTGTACCAGGCCTAATACTATTTTTCTTCTCATCTAAGCCCTCTCAAAAAAATTCCTTCACACATTTTCCCAAGGCTAGGGGGCCACAGCCCCCCCCCCCCCCCCCCCCCCACACACACACACACCAAGCATGCATAGCTCCGACACTGCCTGCAGTGTCATTCATTTGTTATTTACATTGACAGGTAGTTTTTTTTTTAGAACGAAGGCTCAAGAAGAGTCCGGCTTTGAATTAACAAAGCCATCAACCGGCCAGGAGTACAAGAACAAGAACACCACACAACATCGGCCAAACGATACAAGGGGGCTGCAAGAACAGCTTACAACGCTACACCTACAACCAGCAAACAGAAGATTAACTATGAAGAACTGCTAGTTGAGGATAAGCCCACTACAGCAAGGCACCAATATGACTACGAGTGCAGCCTCGAGGATCAGCACCGGCAGAGGAATCGAAGACAGGACTGGAAACCAGCAGAGGAGATGACCCAACACCTGCCCTCTCTAACATCGAAGGGGATCCCTTCCCCTCGCCTAGGCTCGAAGGCGCCGCACCGTCGAATGAAGAGACGCTCACCCGAGAGCTTGAGCAAAGGTTGGTCTCGAGACTGGGCCCGCCACGGAGCACGACCACAAGTTGGAGCACACACACAACAACAACACCGCAGACACCGAAGGCGGCCAATCGTAGAGGGTAAGCCGCCGGAAGAGTTGCCGAAGTGAAGGAGCTACCGAGCCACAGAGACTCGATAGACACCAGCCGCCCACCTACAAGCTGCTGCACGCAACCCCAAAGCACCAATCTTTCCCAGGCGGCGCCTCCAAGGAGGACACGACACACCTGGCGCCGCCGCCGCCCATCCAGCAGGGATTCGAGCTTTCGCCCGGGAACATTGGCCATGGTGTGGAGGGGAGCCCACAACGGCGACTCCAGGGAGTAGAACGACGTCAAAAGGCGCCGCCGCCGCCGTGCTGGAAAAGACCAAACAGGGGTTCCCCCCGGGCTCAACCCACACCACCAGTTTGGGGCGCACCCCGCCGGCACCGGATCCAGCGGCCAGAGGCCCCAAATCGAACGAGCCAGCAGAGGAAGAGAGCAGAGAGGGGAGCCTGACCTTCAGATCTAGAGCGGAGGAAGGATGACCTCGCCGCCCCACAGCCGCAATCCGCCCGCTCCTCGCCACCCGAGCAGCCGAGGAAGCCGGCCCGCACCTCCCGCGCACGCCGCCAGCCGGAGACGGCACCGCCTCGCCGCCAAGGGCCGCCGCCCTGGATCCGGAGTCCTTCTCGAGAGAGAAGGGACGGAGGCCTCGCCGCCACCGTCATCGGCAGCCACACAGGCGCTGCCCGGCGACCGCCTCGGGTGACGGCAAGGGAGGGAGGGAGGATGGAGGGGGCGGCACCGGGGAAACCCTAGGCGCCCTCGAGCCGCCCTGGGGAGGGCAGCGCGAGGGAGGGGGGGGGGCATTGACAGGTAGTTACTGAGGAAGGCAAGCTATTTTGTTTCCCTCCATTTTGATATGTAGAATTGCATTTTGATCCCGCAAATACCGTACGAGCAGTGGTGTGCATACCTAGTCCTGATTTATTGGACATGTATGTGTGTTTGTCTTCAGAATCGAGTTGCAAAGGTGATTCGGAGAGCATGTGGATTTCTTTACAGAAAACAGGAGACAAAAATTTAAGAGTCTATCGTGTGTTCAGTCACTGCTGCAGAACACAACTTATGATTCCAAATAATGTGAAAGATGCATTATTCAACCTGTAACATGGTTTCTGCCCTTCCATACTTGGCCCACCTGAGTACCTGACTATTGTGCAATTATCTACTTTAGCCTATTATTTTTTATTTCTTTGTATTTGTCTTAGAGCAGGCCGCTAAGTTTTTCATTGCAAAATATAGCTTGGTTGGGCGTTCGTGGTCACTACCGATGCCATTATATATTTTTGATATTTGGGCTTGTTTCTTCTAATACAAAATAAGGCCCATTTAGATGCGCATTTCAGAAAAGGAAAAAATTGTTACATAGACGCCCATTATACATTTCTTTTATGCAGAACATGTAGTACTATTGTTTAACTGCGCTAGCATTCCTTCATTATTGGCTCTGTTTTTGCTCTGCAGGTAGCATGCCGCGACTTCCCTCACTCACGCCATTTATGTTCTACTATGCCCTTCGGCGCTACCTCCCACGAGAAGCACTGTACCATGGTGAGTTGCAAGCATTTTCACTCCCTGATCCTGCTGGCAATGCGAATTCATTGTTGTTTTCCAAATGCAGTGCTACTGCTTTGTATGCGACGCCCCAGCTCCGTGCGCTTATTGGGGTAAAGGTCTCTCGGCTGATGATCATTGTCATGCTACGGATAAGGAAACAAAATGGAAAACGATGAGGCTTGCATTCAAGTGCAAAGGGCTTCAGGCATCTCATCCAGAAAAGGAAAACCTTGTATACCCTACAATGGTGCACCCAACAGTGACATCAGTTTTCAGCCGCCTTTCACTTGCCAACCGGAGTCCTCTTCGGAATGTTGTGAACCGAAACCAAGAAGGTCATACTTCAGTTAGAGCGCCACTGAATGTACAGCGAACTGCCAGTGCACCAAGCCCTGCGACAAGAGCAAGCAATGCTCACACTGCTCAGGTTACTCACCTAGTAGAGCCGACTATCAGTGCACCAAGGCCACACCCCGCAATAAGAGCTTCAAGTGGTACAAGCAATGCTCACACCGCTCAAGTAACTCCCCCTTTAGAACCAACAGTCATTGCAGCAATGCCACACCCTGCGATAAGAGCTGGAAGAGTTACAAGCAATGCTCACACTGCTCAGATCACTCAACCCATAGATCCAACTGCCGGTGCACCAAGAGCAAACCTTGTGATAAGAGCTGCAAGAGATACACACAATGGTTACACTTCTCAAATTAGTCACCGTGTGGAGCAAACTGTCAGTGCATCAAGAGAATACGCTGCAACTGCTGCGACGAGAGCTGCAAGACATGCTAGCAATGCTCACACCGCTGAAAATACGTACCCTTCCACTGCCTTCAGCTACCTGCCAGAGCCAGACAGGCATGAAGAGGACAGGGAGTACATGACAGAGGAGGAATACGTGCGAGATGGCACAAAGTTGTATGTTGGGAACCTACCTTACAACATTGGCAACAGGGCCCTCGCGTTGAGCTTCGAGCATGCCGGCGCCGTCCTGTCCTCGAAGGTGAGACTCATCGCTCTTCATTGCCATATCTGCTCATCGATATGTGAAATCCTTTACCAGCACGAATGGGCTTATGCGCAATTGAAGCTGCTAGCAAGGTTTTGGTTATCGAATGAGGCAATTTTATCGAGGGGGACTGGTAAACGTGGTTACCACGGTTACCAAGAAATACCGAGAATATTTATTTCGAACGAATTTTATAGTTGAATTTTGAATTCAAATAAGTGAATGAACAAACATTCAAACCAGAGACCTCTCAAAACAAGAACTAGGTTGCTACCAACACGTTAGAACCAACTCTCACGGCATTAATTAGATCCTATGTACTTTACTAAAAGTCGAGTGTTTAAATTCAAAAAATTGGTATTTTTTGCTCGGTATGGGGATTTACCCAGGGGCGTGGAAATACGCCGTAACCATGGGAAATCTTGAAATTTCGACCGGTAACCAAAACCTTGGCTGCTAGAGTCAGTTGGCTAGTTTGTAATTTCTTGCAAAATATGTCTAGGTTGAATCTTACCACTCGGATTGATCACTACTCATTAAATTGCTAGGTGATCTGTTTTTATCAGTACTGCACTAGTGTCGTTTGTTTCGTCGGCACTCCTTTTTTCTTTGAGATAATTTCATCAGCATTCGGCAGAAGGATATGCATGTTTTCTTTTTGGCTCTCTGTTCTAAAACAACAGATAAATATAATATGTACTGTTGGGATTTGCAGGTCGTTTACGACAGAGAAACAGGCCAGAGCCGTGGATTTGGGTTTGTCACCATGGGTACTGTTCAGGAGGCTGAGAGGGCTGTGAGGATCTACCATGGCTATGTGAGTATATTTTGCAACTTGATGAGGCTTGTTTATTTGTATTTCCCGAAATTCAATTCGTTTCTTTTGGTTGTCATGGTTAATTCATATGAGATGTAGCTTGTGGTAAAGAATGTAGAATTCTCATGCTTTTCTGATTGGCCTTCAATGTGGGCAGGAAGTGTACGGCAGACGTCTGATTGTGCGCAAGGCAGCTCCTAGAGGCGCCGCCCCCAGCGACAAGAGTCATACCAGCAGGAAGGGGATGAGGATTATACGTCTGAGTACGACGACGAGCTGCTCGAGGAAGCCAAGGTGTCACTGGTAGAAAAAAGGCCTTTAGTCCCGATTCGCAAAGGCCTTTAGTCCCGGCTGTGCAACCAGGACTAAATATGCGCGACTAAAGACCCCCCCTTTAGTCGCGCCTCTTACGAACCGCGACTAAAGGCTTTAGTCCCGGTTCTCGTGGCTAACCGGGACTAAAGGCCTCCGCAGGTTTAAACCTGGTTTTTTTGCGAATTTTTTTAATTTTTTTTATTTTCAAATTTCTGAATTATTTTAACCTCTAATCTCTAATCACCACCCCTCATCACTGCTCAATTTATCCTCTAATCTCTAATCACCCCTCATCATTCCAAATCATCTAACTTCCCGGACGGTCACCCATCCTCTCACTACTCCAGCCTGAGCACGCTTAACTTCCGGGTTCTATTCTCCCTCGTTTCCAAGTCTGCACTTGTTGTTTTCCTGACAATAGTAGGATGTCAATTCTATTAACCCTCAGGAATTTAGCTTCAGCATGAAGTGACACATTTCACTGTTTGAGATTGAAACTATTGTTTTAAAAAACAATAATTATTTAGTGACACTAATATTTCGGCAATAATTAGTTTGACCACTGTTTGACCAGATTTGACCAAAATTTAAAAAAAACTGAAATAATTATTTAATAACACTAATATTCTAGAATAATTAGTTTGACCATTGTTTGACCACAGTTTGACCACAATTTGAATTTTTTTGAATTTTTTTGCCTCTCCAGATCTTAAAAGCCCCGTATCTTTTTTTCTGTTAGGTTTTTGAGGATTTTGAAAATGTTTAACGGGGTTCCCCCGATTAAATTCGGATGTAACTTTTCGAGTAGATGATTTTTCATATAAAAAACTTTTTCATCCGAGTTCGTATGCAAAAGTTATGCCCATTTTAAGAAATTCCAGAGAGATTTTGCAAATAAAGTCGAAATTCATATTTGTTAATTTTCCCAACAACTAGACCACATATCACATGAGAAATTTATTTTATTTTATTTTTTTGACATTTCCATCATTTTCTTTTGTTTTTTCTAAAACTGAAAAGGCGATGGGGGGGGGGGGTAGAGTTTGAAAATGAGGCCTCAAATCCCTTTAGTCGCGGTTGGCCAGACCAACCGGGGCTAAAGGTCTAACCTTTAGTCCCGGTTGGTCTGGCCAACCGCGACTAAAGGTTCGGGCCATTAGTCGCGGTTGGCCAGACCAACCGGGACTAAAGGTCTAACCTTTAATCCCGGTTGGTCTGGCCAACCGCGACTAAAGGCCTTCGGGCCAGCCTGAGGACCTTTAGTCCCGGTTGGCCAGGCCAACCGGGACTAAAGCCCCTCCCGTCCGCCAGCTGTCGACCGAGCGCGCTGGGCCCAGATAGTTGGTCGCGGGTCTCCTCCCGAACCGCGACTAAAGACCCCTTTGGTCGCGGTTCGATTATTTTGGGGACTAATGGGGGCGTATGGAAGCCTCTTTTTCTACTAGTGTGTATGTCGGGAACCTACACTACGACATTGACAGCCGGTATCTCGCCGAACTCTTCGAGTATGCCGGTATCGTTGAAGACTCCAAGGTGAGCCTTTTAGCTCTCATTATCCAATACCCATGTCTGACTCCTTAATAATCTACACACATCTACAAAATTACAAATTTTGCAATGGATGCTTGTTCTGTGTGGAGGGAAAGCTGAATCGGATATAGTATATATCTTATTATTTGGATATGCCATGCTACTTATTAATCTGTTATGGGAGTAAAGTTGTTTCTTTATACTATTTGTTCGTCAGTTTGTGCGGGTGTTGAGAGGCAGTTAGAAGATCACACACAATAACTTCTCATCGGTGCTAAACCATAGGCTGCACTGTTTATTTTATACAATCACACAATCATATGCATAATCTGAGCTCCCTATAGGATCTGTGTAACTGACAACGAAAATTATATACATGACACTGTGACCGACAAAGTGGTACGTTTAGAAAAACGAAGGTGCTCACTCGTCAGACCAGGTGATGCCCTCCATGCCGACGTTCTGGTCGAGCCCCAATGCGTTCCACACCGCCGGAGACGCGTCGACGATGTTGTTGGCACAGGGTGGCTCGTAGTTGTGGTCCTCGTCGCAGCCATACACGGAGTCGCACTCGTCCACCACCTTGGCGTACACGGAGTTGCCATTGGCACTGATCTTGATACGGTGCCCGCAACGGGCCATGTTCTTGAACCAGCCGGTGGAGAGCGCGACGACCATCTCCACGTCGCTATGGTAGGCGTTGTCACACTCCGATGGGCCACCGCCGTCCTTGCCCTTCTCGAAGCTGTTGAGCGTCAAGACGGCCTTGGTGGTCGCGGTGACCGGGGGCGAGCAGTGGTACTGCGGGTATCTCTTGCCGTCCTCACAGCAGTCCGGGTCGTTGCTCTTCTCGCAGTTGCCCGACTTTCCTGGAAGATAGCCACTTGCACGGCAGACGCCAAGACCCGGGCGGAGTGAGGACGCGATGTGGGAGGTGGAGAGCGCCGCCAGCAGGAAGATTGCGATGGTGGCTAGAGCTCTTGCGGTAGCCATCTTAGCTACTGAACACACTTGAACTGTAACCTTCTTTTTTTTGGTTGCTGCTACACTGGTTTGTTTTTGCGTGGTTAGAGAGCTGCAGGGTCGACTTTATATAGTGATCTACTCCTACTTCAGTTGTGAACACCAATTAGTTGCATGCTCTCCACGGCAAATCGTTCGTAAGTTCAGACATGAAAGTCCGTAACGTACCAAATGGTTCGATAAATAGGACGGACATATTCTGTCTCTCAGCGTGATCCATCGGAAAGACCGATGATAAAATACTGCAGAATAGGTTCAAGGAACTGAAGGAATTGATAGCAACACTTCGGCACCCTTTTCCCGATGCTTCCGATCGCGACCAACAGTATGAGCATCTGTAGCATCTTAAAATTTAGCGCAAACAGTTTTTCTTTTCCTTTTCTCTCCCATCTTTTGCTTCTGCATGCAAACTCCATTTGAACTACGTATGCACCACACATTAATTCAGAACTTGATAAAACAATACTTCAAATTCAAGTTTTTGAATTAAATATTTAAACCCGAAACACACCATTATAGTCCTAATGAAGTAATAATCCAAATAAACGTGGTAAAAGTGCATGAATCAACCGCCGTCAAGTTCCCACAAGTGCTCAACAAGATCATCTTAGAGTTGGTGATGATGTCAGTTTCAACTTTGTGTGTGTGCAGGTCATTTGCAACAGGAACACAGGCCAGAGTCGTGGGTTTGGGTTTGTCACCATGAGTTCTGTTGCGGAGGCTGAGAGGGCTGCAGAGATGTTCCATCGCTATGTAAGTATACTCTATATCTTGATGGGTCTAGTTTCTTTATATTTTCTGAATTTAATTAAGAATTAAATAGGACCTGCTAGTAACCAATCTGCTTGCAGCATGAATGAAAATGAACTACTCCCGGTTTGCATTTGCACACACACCTTTCAACCTTTCAAGCAGTACATTCCAACAATAATCTGGTACTGGTCTTCTCATTTTAAGTTCTTGTGGGTGTATGTGACCGTGCTCTCAGTTGCTGATCTGAGGAAACCTCAATCTGAAGCAAACTTAATCATCGGCCATTTTATTCTCCGAAGTTAATTTGCCACCTTATTCATCGGCATGCCATGAGATGAGAGTGTTCTTGATCCTTTCAAGTAGCTGTTGACTTGTTTTGTTGACCTTTCTAGTTTCTTTATATTTTCTTAATGAATTTAGTTAAAAGTTAAATAGGACCTGCTAGTAACCAATCTACTTGCAGTATGCATGAAAATGAGCTTCTTCTGGTTTGCATTTGCACACACACCTTGCAAATTTTCAAGCAATACATTCCTTAAGTAATGTGGTACTGGTTTTTCTCATTTTAAGTTCTTGTGGGTGTACGTGACCGTGCTCGCAGTTCCTGATCTGAGGAAAACCTTAACCTGAAGCAAACTTAATCGTCGGCCATTTTATTCTCCTAACTTAATTTACAGCCTTATTCAATCATCGGAATGCTATGAGAAGAGAGTGTTCTTGATTCTTTGAAGTAATTGTTGTTGACCTTTAAATGCCAGAGTCATGTGTAATCCACATGGTCGATGATCTAAGCTGGTGCTAAAGAACATGGAAATTGCATCTTGTCTGACTAACCTTTCTGGACAGGAAGTGTACGGCAGGCGTCTGACCGTGCATAAGGCAGCTCATAGAACTAGTGGTGCAAGGGTGGAAACTCCACGTCGATCTGTGAACGACAATGCAACTCCTGGATCAAGAGGCTTCCGAATGGACACCCCTCGCCGTCGATCAGTGAACAATGCAACTCCTAGATCAAGAGGCTTGCGAATGGACACCCCTCGCCGTCATTCCGCAAACAAGGCAGCAACACCAAGATCATCAAGGGTGGAAACTCCTCGGCGCCGATCTTGGCATCGGTTCGGAATCTACGTGGGAAATCTGCCGTGGCAGGTGGACGACTCTTGGTTGGAGGAGCTGTTCAGTGAGCACGGCGATGTGTTTGATGCAAGAATCGTGTACGAGCGCAGAGGAGGGACCTGGCGTTCGCGGGGTTTTGGTTTTGTCACGATGGCGAGGGAGGAGGAAACTTATGACGCTGTTTATGCTCTGAACAAACAGGTCAGTGTTCAAGTGTCGACTGCCAGTTTGAGTCACCATTCAGTTCAGAGATCTGGTTTTCACTTTGAATTTTGTGCAGATTCTTGAGGGACGTACCCTGCTAGTGGAGGTTGCCAAGGAGCGGCCACGGCGAGGCTTTTACTGAAGATATATGCTGGTTGTACTATAGGGCATGCATTGTGCAATCCTACAGGAACAACATAATGTTTCTGTGGAAATTTCATGGATTTTGCAGAAATATAGGGAGAAGTTCCTGAAACTTCCGTGATGTTGGACCTAATGTTGGTACAGAACGATCTTTTCTTTCACGAGTTTGGACCTAGTTTTTCATGAGGCTGGAATTTCCGGAAGTGAGAAGGAAATTTTTCCTCGTGTTAAGAATTTTGCAAGAGAAACAGAAACTTTTCCATGATGTTGGACTTAATGTTTATTGAAAATTCCTTTACAACGGCAGCCTTCCCACAAGAAATTTATAGGAATTTTAATTCCGCATGAGTTTACTGTATATTTTTTTCTCCCTTTTTCATGTGATGCTGGTTCTCTTATCTTTGCCATGATTTTCCCTCTTTGTGCCTTTTTTTAGATAAATTTGCCTATTTTGCTATTCCCTCTGTCCAAAAATATAGTGCATATTAGATTTTTATTTTCAAAATTAATCTTTGCAAATTTTTACCGGGTAAACTTGGTCCCTCGTAGAAGTATTTCTTGGTAAAACCCGGGTTTGAGCCTGTCTATGCCTAGTCCGTAAGGGTTTGTTCAGGCATGGTACATGTTGCTAGGCATGCATTAGAGCAACTCCAACGTGCCGACCCATTTTGTTCGTGCGTGTCTGTTTGGATCGAAACGGACAAAAAAATCGGCCCAACGTGTCGACCCAAATGGACGCTCGTTCGCTTTTTGTTTGCCTGCCGACCCATTCCCGACCCAAATTTGGGCCTCATTTGCGTCGGTGTGGACACGAAACGGACGCGCGCGACGCCCGCCTATTCCTCCCCCTGGCCCACCAGTACGTGGCACAACCACCCCCATTTCCTCCTCTTTCCCCAAAAAAACTCCCCGCCGCTCGCCATGGACGACGTGCCGATCCTCGATGCTGCCGCCGGCCTCGCCTCCGGCCTCACCTCTGTCGCCTCCGCCAAAGGCAAGCCTCGCGCCACCCACAAGATGGCGGCACCGCCCAAGAAGAAGCCGTTGACGGCCAAGCAGCGGGCTGTGCAATCCGCCAAGAGGAAGGATCGGAGGCACACGAAGGACTGCAAGCCCGAAGCCGCGTCCTCCGCCGCCCTAGCCGTTGTTGGGGAACGCAGTATTTCAAATTTTTTACCTACGATCACGCAAGATCTATCTATGTGCTGCATAGCAACGAGCGGGAGAGTGTGTCCATGTACCCTCGTAGACCGAAAGCGGAAGCGTTAAGTAACGCGGTTGATGTAGTCGAACGTCTTCGCGATCCAACCGATCAAGTACCGAACGCACGGCACCTCCGCGATCTGCACATGTTCAGCTCGGTGACGTCCCTTGAACTCTAGATCCAGCTAAGACCGAGGGAGAGTTCCGTCAGCACGACGGTGTGGTGACGGTGATGATGAAGTTACCGGCGCAGGGCTTCGCCTAAGCACTACAATTTTATGACTGAGGTGGAAAACTGTGGAGTGGGGCACCGCACACGGCTAAAGATCAACTTATGTGTCTATGGGGTGCCCCCTGGCCACGTATATAAAGGAGGGGAGGGAAGAGGTGGCCGGCCCAAGGGGGCGCGCCAGGTGTGGGGAATCCTACTAGGACTCCCCAGTCCAAGTAGGATTCCCCTCCTCTTTCCTATTCCTAGTAGGAGAAGGAGGGAAGGAGGAAGAGGGGAGAAGGGCCTCAAGGGGTGGCCGCGCCCCTCCCCCCCATGGGCTGGTCCGAATATAGCCTTCCAATATATCAATCTTTATGTCTCGACCATTTCGATACTCCTCGTCATGTCCGTGATCTCATCCGAGACTCCGAACAACTTTCGGTCATCAAATAACATAAACTCATACTACAAATCGTCATCGAACGTTAAGCGTGCGGACCCTACGGGTTTGGGAACTATGTAGACATGACCGAGACACATCTCCGGTCAATAACCAATAGCGGAACCTGGATGCTCATATTGTATCCTACATATTCTACGAAGATCTTTATCGGTCAAACCGCATAACAACATACGTTGTTCCCTTTGTCATCGGTATGTTACTTGCCCGAGATTCGATCGTCGGTATCATCATACCTAGTTCAATCTCGTTACCGGCAAGTCTCTTTACTCGTTCCGTAATGCATCATCCCGCAACTAACTCATTAGTCACATTGCTTGCAAGGCTTATAGTGATGTGCATTACCGAGAGGGCCCAGAGATACCTCTCCGACAATCGGAGTGACAAATCCTCATCTCGATCTATGCCAATTCAACAGACACCATCGGAGACACCTGTAGAGCATCTTTATAATCACCCAGTTACGTTGTGACGTTGCGCACACTAAGTGTTCCTCCGGTATCCAGGAGTTGCATAATCTCATAGTCATAGGAACATGTATAAGTCATGAAGAAAGCAATAGCAATAAACTAAACAATCATAGTGCTAAGCTAACGGATGGGTCTTGTCCATCACATCATTCACTAATGATGTGATCCCGTTCATCAAATGACAACTCATGTCTATGGCTAGGAAACTTAACCATCTTTGATTAACGAGCTAGTCAAGTAGAGGCACACTAGGGACACTCTGTTTGTCTATGTATTCACACATGTACTAAGTTTCCGGTTAATACAATTATAGCATGAATAATAAACATTTATCATGAAATAAGGAAATAAATAATAACTTTATTATTGCCTCTACGGCATATTTTCTTCAGTCTCCCACTTGCACTAGAGTCAATAATCTAGATCACATCAGCATGTGATTAACACCAAGAGTTCACATCACCATGTGATTAACACCCATAGTTCACATCGCCATGTGACCAACACCCAAAGGGTTTACTAGAGTCAATAATCTAGTTCACATCTCTATGTGATTAACACCCAAAGAGTACTTAGGTGTGATCATGTTTTGCTTGTGAGAGAAGTTTTAGTCTACGGGTCTGCCACATTCAGATCCGTAAGTATTTTGCAAATTTCTATGTCTATAATGCTCTGCACGGAGCTACTCTACCTAATTGCTCCCACTTTCAATATGTATCCAGATTGGGACGCAGAGTCATCTGGATCGGTGTAAAAGCTTGCATCGACGTAACTCTTTATGACGAACTCTTTGTCACCTCCATAACCGAGAAATATTTCCTTAGTCTTCTAAGGATAATTTTGACTGCTGTCCCGTGATCTACTCCTAGATCACTATTGTACTCCCTTGCCAAACTCATAGCAAGATACTCAATAGGTCTGGTACACAGCATAGCATACTTTATAGAACCTATGACTGAGGCACAGGGAATGACTTTTCATTCTCTTTCTATTTTCTGCCGTGGTCGGGTTTTGAGTCTTTACTCAACTTCACTCCTTGCAACACAGGCAAGAACTCTTTCTTTGACTGTTCCATTTTGAACTACTTCAAAATCTTGTCAAGGTATGTACTCATTGAAAATCTTATCAAGCGTCTTGATCTATCTCTATAGATCTTGATGCCCAATATGTAAGCAGCTTCACCGAAGTATTTCTTTGAAAAACTCCTTTCAAACACTCCTTTATGCTTTCCAGAAAATTCTACATCATTTCTGATCAACAATATGTCATTCACATATACTTATCAGACAGGCTGTAGTGCTCCCACTCACTTTCTTGTAAATACAGGCTTCACCGCAAGTCTGTATAAAACTATATGCTTTGATCAACTCATCAAAGCGTATATTCCAACTCCGAGATGCTTGCACCAGTCCATAAATGGATCGCTGGAGCTTGCACACTTTGTTAGCACTTTTAGGATTGAGAAAACCTTCTGGTTGCATCATGTACAACTCTTCTTTTAATAAATCCATTAAGGAATACCGTTTTGACATCCATTTGCCAGATTTCATGAAATGTGGCAATTGCTAACATGATTCGGACAGACTTTAAGCATCGATACGAGTGAGAAAATCTCATCGTAGTCAACACCTTGAACTTGTCAAAAACCTTTTTCGACAAGTCGAGCTTTGTAGATAGTAACACTACTATCAGCGTCCGTCTTCCTCTTGAAGATCCATTTATTCTCAAATGGCTTGCCGATCATCGGGCAAGTCAACCAAAGTCCACACTTTGTTCTCATACATGGATCCCATCTCAGATTTCATGGCCTCAAGCCATTTCGTGGTATCTGGGCTCATCATCGCTTCCTCATAGTCCGTAGGTTCATCATGGTCTAGTAACATGACTTCCAGAACAGGATTACAGTACCACTCTGGTGCGGAACATACTCTGGTTGACCTGCGAGGTTTGGTAGTAACTTGATCCAAAGTTTCATGATCATCATCATTAACTTGCTCACTTATTGGTGTAGGCATCACTGGAAATGATTTTTGTGATGAACTTCTTTCCAATTTGGGAGAAGGTACAATTACCTCATCAAGTTCTACTTTCCTCCCACTCACTTCTTTCGAGAGAAACTCCTTCTCTAGAAAGGATCCATTCTTAGCAACGAACATGTTGCCTTCGGATCTGTGATAGAAGGTGTCCCCAACAGTCTCCTTTGGGGATCCTATGAAGACGCATTTCTCCGATTTGGGTTCGAGCTTATTAGGTTGAAGCTTTTTCACGTAAGCATCGCAGCCCCAAACTTTAAGAAATGACAGCTTAGGTTTATTGCTAAACCATAGTTCATACGGTGTCGTCTCAACGGATTTAGATGGCGCCTTATTTAACGTGAATGTAGCTGTCTCTAATGCATAATCCCAAAACGATAGTGGTCCATATCCAATAAAGTATGGTTACGACGTTCGGACACACTATTACGCTGTGGTGTTCCAGGTGGCGTGAGTTGTGAAACTATTCCACATTTTTTTTAAATGAAGGCCAAACTCGTAACTAAAATATTTGCCTCCGCGATCAGATCGTAGAAACTTTATTTTCTTGTTACGATGATTCTCCACTTCACTCTGAAATTCTTTGAACTTTTCAGATTTATGTTTCATTAAGTAGATATACCCATATCTGCTCAAATCATCTGTGAAGGTCAGAAAATAAAGATACCCGCCGCGAGCCTTAACGCTCATCGGACCGCGTACATCGGTATGTATTATTTCCAATAAGTCAGTAGCTCGCTCCATTGTTTCGGAGAACGGAGTTTTAGTCATCTTGCCCATGAGGCATGGTTCGCAAGCATCAAATGATTCATAATCAAGTGATTTCAAAAGCCCATCAGCATGGAGTTTCTTCATGCGCTTTACACCAATATGACCTAAACGGCAGTGCACTATCATTATTAACTTTGCATATTTTGGCTTCAATATTATGAATATGTGTATCACTACGATCGAGATCCAACAAACTATTTTCATTGGGTGTATGACTATCAAAGGTTTTATTCATGTAAACATAACAACAATTATTCTCGGACTTTAAATGAATAAACGTATTGCAATAAACATGATCAAATCATATTCATGCTCAACGCAAACACCAAATAACATTTATTTAGGTTCAACACTAATCCCGAAAGTATAGGGAGTGTGCGATGATGATCATATCAACCTTGGAACCACTTCCAACACACATCATCACCTCGCCCTTAACTAGTCTCTGTTTATTTTACAACTCCTGTTTCGAGTTACTACTCTTAGCAACTGAACTAGTATCAAATACTGAGGGGTTGCTATAAACACTAGTAAAGTACACATCAATAACATGTATATCAAATATACCTTTGATCACTTTGCCATCCTTCTTATCCGCCAAATACTTAGGGCAGTTCCGCTTCCAGTGACCAGTCCCTTTGCAGTAGAAGCACTTAGTCTCAGGCTTAGGTCCAGACTTGGGCTTCTTCACTTGAGCAGCAACTTGCTTGCCGTTCTTTTTGAAGTTCCCCTTCTTCCCTTTGCCCTTTTTCTTGAAACTAGTGGTCTTGTCAACCATCAACACTTGATACTTTTCTTGATTTCTACCTTCGCCGATTTTAGCATCGCGAAGAGCTTGGGAATTGTTTATCCCTTGCATATTATAGTTCATCACGAAGTTCTAGAAACTTGGTGATAGTGACTAGAGAACTTTGTCAATTACTATCTTATCTGGAAGATTAACTCCCACTTGATTCAAGCAATTGTAGTACCCAGACAATCTGAGCACATGCTCACTGGTTGAGCTATTCTCCTCCATCTTGTAGGCAAAGTACTGTCAGAGGTCTCATACCTCTTGACACGGGCATGAGTATGAAATACCAATTTCAACTCTTGGAACATCTTATATGCTTCGTGGCGTTCAAAACATTTTTGAAGTCCTGGTTCTAAGCCGTAAAGCATGGTGCACTTAACTATCAAGTAGTCATCATACCGAGCTTGTGAAAACGTTCATAACGTCTGCATCTGCTCCTGCAATAGTTCTGTCACCTGGCGGTGCATCAAGGACATAATTTTTTCTGTGCAACAATTAGGATAATCCTCAGATCACGGATCCAATCCGCATCATTGCTACTAAAATCTTTCAACTTTATTTTTCTCTAGGAACATATCAAAAATTAAATGAGGAGCTACATCGCGAGCTATTGATCTACAACATGATTTGCAAATACTATCAGGACTAAGTTCATGATAAATTAAAGTCCAATTAATCATATTACTTAAGAACTCCCACTTAGATAGACATCCCTCTAGTCATCTAAATGATCAGTGATCCAAATCAACTAAACCATGTCCGATCATCACGTGAGATGGAGTAGTTTTCAATGGTGAACATCTCTATGTTGATCATATCTACTATATGATTCATGCTCGACCTTTCGGTCTTGATGACCCACAAGTATAGGGGATCTGTCGTAGTCCTTTCGATCAGTAAGAGTGTCGAACCCAACGAGGAGCAGAAAGAAATGATAAGCGGTTTTCAGCAAGGTATTCTCTGCAAGCACTGAAATAATAGGTAACAAATAGTTTTGTGATAGGATAATTTGTAACGAGCAACAAGTAACAAAAGTAAATAAAGTGCAGCAAGGTGGCCCAATCCTTTTTGTAGCAAAAGACAAGCCTAAACAAACTCTTATATAGAGAAAAGCGCTCCCGAGGACACATGGGAATTATTGTCAAGCTGGTTTTCATCACGTTCATATGATTCGCGTTCGGTACTTTGATAATTTGATATGTGGGTGGACCGGTGCTTGGGTGCTGCCCTTACTTGGACAAGCATCCCACTTATGATTAACCTCTATTGCAAGCATCCGCAACTACAACAAAAGTATTAAGGTAAACCTAACCATAGCATGAAACATATGGATCCAAATCAGCCCCTTACGAAGTAATGCATAAACTAGGGTTTAAGCTTCTGTCACTCTAGCAACCCATCATCTACTTATTACATCCCAATGCCTTCCTCTAGGCCCAAATAATGGTGAAGTGTCATGTAGTCGACGTTCACATAACACCACTAGAGGATCGACAACATACATCTCATCAAAATATCGAACGAATACCAAATTCACATGACTACTAATAGCAAGACTTCTCCCATGTCCTCAGGAACAAACGTAACTACTCACAAAGCATATTCATGTTCATAATCAGAGGAGTATTAATATGCATATAGGATCTGAACATATGATCTTCCACCAAATAAACCAACTAGCATCAACTACAAGGAGTAATCAACACTACTAGCAACCTACAGGTACCAATCCCAGACTATGAGACAAGAATTGGATACAAGAGATGAACTAGGGTTTGAGAGGAGATGGTGCTGGTGAAGATGTTGATGGAGACTGTCCTCTCCCGATGAGAGGAGCGTTGGTGATGACGATGGCGATGATTTCCCTCTCCCGGAGGGAAGTGTCCCCGGCAGAACAGCTCTGCCGGAGCCCTATATTGGTTCCGCCAAGGTTCCGCCTCGTGGCGGCGGAGTCTCGTCCCGAAAGCTTGCTTATGATTTTTCTTCGGACGAAAGACTTCATATAGCAGAAGATGGGCACCAGAGGGCCAACAGGGGGCCCACGAGGCAGGGGGCGCGCCCCCCACCCTCGTGGACAGGTGGAGGCCCCCCTGACGTAGATTCTTCTTCCAGTATTTTTTATTATTTCCAAAAATAACTTTCGTGGAGTTTCAGGACTTTTGGAGTTGTGCAGAATAGGTCTCTAATATTTGCTCATTTTCCAGCCCAGAATTCCAGCTGCCGGCATTCTCCCTCCTTATGTAAACCTTGTAAAATAAGAGAGAATAGGCATAAGTATTGTGACATAATGTGTAATAACAGCCCATAATGCAATAAATATTGGTATAAAAGCATGATGCAAAATGGACGTATCAACTCCCCCAAGCTTAGACCTCGCTTGTCCTCAAGCGGAAGCCGATAACAATAAATATGTCCACATGTTTAGAGGTAGAGGTGTCGATAAAATAAAATACGGACATGAGGGCATCATGATTATTCTCATAATAGCAACATATAGGGATATTGTCATATGATTTCTTATGCTCAAGTAATAATCTATTCACAATGCAAAGTATGAATCAGAAACTTTATTGAGAACTAACAAACAATAATCTCAGTCATTGAGGCAATTGCAATTTATCATAACATCAGAAAGAGTCTATGTCAGAGCTTTCTAGCAAGTCCACATACTCAACTATCATTTAGTCTTTCATAATTGCTAACACTCACGCAATACTTGTGGTTACGGAGTTTTAATCAGACACAGAGAAAGATAGGGGCTTATAGTTTCCCCTCCCAACCTTTTACCTCAGGGGTAATGTCAACAATAATAATTCATGCTAACCCACATCCAATTAGATATATCTATCAGGATCTTTACAACATCCTGTGCTTGACAAAGGATAAAATGTAAAAAGGAAAGGTGAAGATCACCATGACTCTTGCATAAGGTAGAAGATAATAATAATAGATAGGCCCTTCGCAGAGGGAAGCAGAGGTTGCCATGCGCTTTCAAGGTTGGATGCACAAAATCTTAATGCGAAAGAACGACACTTTATATTGCCACTTGTGATATGAACCTTTATTATGCAGTCCGTCGCTTTTATTTCTTCCACATCACAAGATCGTATAAAGCTTATTTCCTCCACACCAATCAATCATACATGTTTAGAGAGCAATTTTTATTGCTTGCACCGATGACAACTTACTTGAAGGATCTTACTCAATCCATAGGTAGATATGGTGGACTCTCATGGCAAAACTGGTTTGAGGGTTTTTGGAAGCACAAGTAGTATCTCTACTTGGTGCAAAGAATTTGGCTAGCATGAAGGGGAAAGGCAAGCTCAACATGTTGGATGATCCATGAAAATATACTTTATCTCAGATATAAGAAAACATAACCCATTACGTTGTCTTCCTTGTCCAACATCAACTCTTTAGCATGCCATATTTTAATGAGTGCTCCCAATCATAAAATATGTCCAAGATAGTATATTTATATGTGAAACCTCTCTTTCTTTATTACTTCCTATTAATTGCAACGATGACCAAAGCTATGTTTGTCAACTCTCAACAATTTTTAATCATCATACTCTTTCTATGTGAAGTCATTACTCTTCATAAGATCAATATGATCTCTTTATTTCTTTTTATTATTTTCTCTTTTCTTTTATTTACTCAAGATCATAGCAAGATAATCAAGCCCTTGTCTCAACACTAATCTTTATTATATAGCTCACGGACTCGATTACATAGAGGGATCATAAAGCAAAACTCAAAACTAGATCATACCAAAACTTTATTCTACTAGATCAAGATACTACTTAATAGGATCGAACTAAGAAAAACGGTAAAGGTAGGAGATGTGGTTGTGATACGATACCGGGGCACCTCCCCCAAGCTTGGCAGTTGCCAAGGGGAGTTCCCATACCCATGTGATTATGTCTCCTTCTTCGGGGATGGTGAAGAAGGTGGAGGTGATGATGGATAGTCACACATCGAGCGTAAGAGGTCCTCCAGCTTGCGGATAATGCCCTTGAGTGCAACGATATGCTCCTTCAACAAAATATTTTCACGTGTGAGATACTTGTTTTGTATACAAGCTAACTCAATCATCTTGAAAGCTTCGATCTCAGTTGGGGTAAGAGGATTGTGATCAAGTTGAAGGATGTCTTCTGTTGCCGGAACTTGGTCCTCCGTGGCCTTCTTAATCCCTTCATCCTTGTTGATCTCCATGGGTTCTTCCCTCTTCAGCTCCATCTTCATTAGCCAAGCATCTTTGTCACCATTGTTGGAGGAGGGGGACGACATGATGCCCGGCCTTGACAAACCTGACAAAAAACAGCTCGAAACAAGAACAGAGGATATTTGCGTGATACGGGATTTAAAACCTTCGGGAGATTATATAGTGAATTTTTACCGACCAAAATATGTAACGTGCAAGAAAACGGAGTCCGGAGAGCACACGAGGTGCCCACGAGGTAGGGGGGCGCGGCCAGGGGGTAGGGCGCGCCCTCCACCCTCGTGGAGGCCTCGTGTCCTTCCCGGACTGCTTCTTATTTTTCTATTTTTCTAAATATTCCAAAACGGAGAAATATTGCCATTAGAACTGTTTTGGAGTCGGTTTACTTACCATACCACATACCTATTCCTTTTCGGAGTCTGAAACGTTCCGGAAAGTGTCCCTTATGTAGTCCTCCGGGGTTACGGTTTCAATAACATTGTTTTCAACATTTATAGGATTACCTGAGATATAATGTTTAATTCTTTGACCATTCACCACCTTCGGATTCGTGCCCTCGAAGTTGTTGATTTTTATGGCACCGGAACGATAGACCTCCTCGATAACGTAAGGACCTTCCCATTTAGAGAGAAGTTTTCCTGCAAAAATCTTAAACGAGAGTTGTATAGCAATACGTAATCACCTACATTAAACTCACGCTTTTGTATCCTTTTCTCATGCCATCTTTTAACTTTTTCTTTAAACAATTTGGCATTCTCATAAGCTTGGGTTCTCCATTCATCAAGTGAGCTAATATCAAATAACCTCTTCTCACCGGCAGGTTTGAAATCATAATTGAGCTCTTTAATAGCCCAATAAGCCTTATGTTCTAGTTCAAGAGGTAAGTGACACGCTTTTCCATAAACCATTTTATACGGAGACATACCCATAAGATTTTTATATGCAGTTCTATAAGCCCATAATGCATCATCAAGTTTCTTGGACCAATTCTTTCTAGATCTATTAACAGTCTTTTGCAAAATTAATTTGAGCTCTCTATTACTCAATTCTACTTGACCACTAGACTGCGGGTGATAAGGAGATGCAATTCTATGATTAACATCATACTTTGCAAGCATTTTACGAAAAGCACCATGAATAAAATGTGAACCACCATCAGTCATTAAATATCTAGGGACTCCAAACCTCGAAAAAATAACTTCTTTAAGCATCTTAATAGAGGTGTTATGATCAGCACTACTAGTTGGAATAGCTTCTACCCACTTAGTAACGTAATCAACAGCAACTAAAATATGTGTGTATCCATTAGAGGCAGGAAAAGGTCCCATATAATCAAAGCCCCAAACATCAAATGGTTCAATAACAAATGAATAGTTCATAGAAATTTCTTGACGTCTACTAATATTGCCAATTCTTTGACATTCATCACAAGATAAGACAAACTTACGGGCATCCTTGAAGAGAGTAGGCCAATAAAAACTGGATTGCAATACCTTATGTGCAGTTCTGTCTCCAGCGTGGTGTCCTCCATAAGCCTCGGAGTGACACTTGCGTAGGATCTGTTCCTGTTCATGCTCAGGTACACAACGTCTAATAACACCATCTACTCCTTCTTTATAAAGATGTGGGTCATCCCAAAAGTAATGTCTCAAATCATAGAAAAACTTTTTTTTGCTGGTATGTGAAACTAGGTGGTATAAATTTAGCAACAATATAATTAGCATAATCAGCATACCATGGAGCAGTACGAGAAGCATTTATGACATTCAGTTGTTCATCAGGAAAGCTATCATCAATAGGTAGTGGGTCATCAAGAACAATTTCTAACCTAGACAAGTTGTCTGCAACGGGGTTCTCAGCTCCCTTTCTATCAATAATATGCAAATCAAATTCTTGTAGCAAGAGAACCCATCTAATAATTCTAGGTTTAGCATCTTTCTTTTCCATAAGATATTTAATAGCAGCATGATCAGTGTGAATAGTTACTTTAGAATCAACAATATAAGGTCTGAACTTATCACAAGCAAATACAACTGCTAAGAATTCTTTTTTAGTAGTAGCA